>NC_067485.1:20893415-21251888 GCF_947179515.1 Apodemus sylvaticus
GATGACAGGGTGGAAGTGGGTCTGTGCATGTTCAGTGTGCAGACACAATTTCTTTCCCAACATTTCCTTCCAGGGTTAGTGAAATCTGTTGATGCTGAAGCAGCAGATTGCAAAGCGACAATGCAAAGGGATCCTATTGTTATTTGTGCGTACATCAGCTTCTCCAAAAACCGACTTCAGTGATAAAGATCATAGGTCGCCTCTGAATGACCTCGACATTCACCTTTGTGCCAGTCTCTGTTTTATAGCTATCACGATGACCGTGTATGTATTTTTTTTGAAAAATATGTTATTCTAAAACAGCAAACCAAACCACCAAACAAGCCAGTCCTGCAGTCCGCAGTCTGATCTGGGATGCTGAGGACTGCCAGGTTTTAGACTCATCTCCTGCTCTCAGTGCTCTCTGTACCATTTGGGTATTCACTCGCCGTACTGCCCGACACAGGCATGGCGTTCTCATGTCTGCATCTTCTGTGTTACCATATCCCCTGCATGAAAGATAAAAAAAAAAAAGTCATGAAACCACCCTAGGCTTACATAGAGAGCAGAAAAATGTCAACATAGACATATCCTGAAAGCGATGCTAACCCTGAATACCTTCCTCCATCCTCCTACTTCGTTGGGTATATCAAGTAGCCACATTGGTCAAAATATAGTAAACTGGATAAATTCAACTAAGGAGGCCAAGACAGGGGGATCAACAGGTCAACCTTGGCTACATGGTGAAACCCTTTAAAAGCAAACAAGTGCCGGGCAGTGGTGGCGCACACCTTTAATCCCAGCACTTGGAAGGCAGAGGCTGGTAGATTTCTGAGTTCGAGGCCAGCCTGGTCTACAGAGTAAGATCCAGGACAGTCAGGGCTACACAGAGAAATCCTGTCTTGAAAAACCAAAAAAGATAGATAGGTAGATAGATAGATAGATAGATAGATAGATAGATAGATAGATAGACAGATAGAATAAACAAGCAAGCAAGCAAACAACCCACAAAACAAAAGTCATAGTAAATTCATTGTGATGGGCCCTATGTGGAACTGTCTAACAGATATGCCCTTAGCAAATGCTATCTTTCTCACTGTGCAAACACACTATCTGGGTTTAAACAACCAATTAAACATAGTAATGGCTGTTTCAGCCAAGCTTGGAATATAAGTCCTTTGTTCGGAGAATGTCTTTATCATTACATTTCATCAAAGGGAAAGTCAAATAAAATCTTTTCCCAGGAAGTATTGTCAGTGGTAAGTGAAGAGTTACTCTCAGAAAGGGGGAAGCCCATCCCTTTTCCCTCCTTCCTCCTTTAGCAGCAAGAAGAAGAACTTGGTAGAAACAGCTGACCTCTCCCTGTAAGTCCTGGATTGGTCTTGCCTGTAAAGACGTCGTTGGTACATGCCTTCAGGGGATTTTATGCCATCTAATTGGAGTGATGGTGACCATAGGGCGTTCCCTGGAATGCCTACTGCAGCGTTAGACACTAGAGCACACAACCCTCCGCAGGTAATTAAGGGACAGTGTGAGCTAGTCTAGACTTCGGGATCATTCTGGTTCCAGCACGCCCAGCCAATCAATAGGCATTAATCATCCTGTGCTTATTGCTAACGTGACTCAGCCTCCATGACTCATCCGCATCACACACAGGGAAGTCTGTTGTGACTGGAGATGGGCAAGACAATTAGTCGAGAAACGAGCTTTGCCTGAAGGTGCAGAATATTCCAGCAACGAGCGATGAGAGCGCCGAGGTGGGGTGGGGGACAAATGCAAGCCCACAAGGAGCCCTGCGCAGCCATGAGGAGCCCTGTGCGGTGCAAGGACGGCCGCCTACCTAGCGTTTTCTGCCCAGTTGGTATAGCAGAGTGTGCACTGTTTCGATTTCCAAATATTTTTCATTTTTTTTGGATACGTTATCCTTCCAACTCCCTCATATGCTCCAGAAGGGAAGGGTAGGGGCCACGTGGGTTCCATCTCCATTCTCTGGTGCCTAACTCCGGCTAGAGAGAGGTGGCCACCTAGGAGTAATGTCACGTGTTCCTTGTCCCTGCTTGTCTCCTTGGTGATAGTTCCGCTGCCGCTGTTTCCGGCAAAGATCTCTTAGGCTGACCCAATAAAGGTGAAGATTTCACGGGGGTTGTCAAGCTTGGGTGCCCAGTGAAACTTCTTTGGCCTGCTAATCACTGCAAAACAGGTTCTCTCATAGAGAGAGTTCCCCTCCTTCCTGTTCTCAGCTAGAAATACCATGAGAACAGACTGTCTCACAGTGTTTTCAGACTTCCACTCCCAGTCCCTGCCAAAAGCAGGAAGTGCAGAAGTGGGCGATAATTCTTTCTTTTCATTTTTCTTTTTCTTTTTCCTTTTTTTTTTCCTTGTTAGAATACTTTATTAAAGAGTTTTGGTTGTTACTTGTTTGGTTGTTTTTTTTTTTCCCCAACCCCTTGAACCTCATTATAATTAATTTAAGCAATACTTTCGATTTATGTGATGATATATTTTTTTTCTAACGAGGCATAGAAGGAATTTTACTTATCGATGCCACCTCCCTGTAATGTAAGGTGCATGGTTCCGGACTTCAGAGATTAGGCGCACCCTGAGGTTTTTCTGTTTTCCCTTTTATCAAGCTGATGAGAAAATCAAGCTGGAAAAACACTATATAAGGTATTTCTTACTCTACACAGGGCTCTGGTCCAATGGGCAGGGTGGGGGTGGGGTCCCCCTTCCCCACAGTTGTGTAACATAGTCTCTTGAACATGACCCCTACCTCCACACAAACAATTGAGTCTGTTCCTGCTTTTTCTGTTCTTTATCCATTAGTCAACCGTTTCAATATGTGGAAATCGAAGGCAGGCACTGAGTGCCATTAAAAGGACTAGGGGCCACTGTGTTCAAGTATACCATTGAAGGTGGAGGGAGGGATGAGTGGGAGGGGGAGAGGAGAGGGAAGAAGAGGGAGGGTGGAGAAAAGAGTGGAGGGAGAGGGAGGGAGAGGGGAGGAAGCAAGCAGAGAAGCCAAGCAAGGCTGAGAAAAGGAAGGAAAGGCTAGGGGGGAGCTGAATCAGAAGCCAAGGAAGCCATTTCCCTGTAGTAAACCTGCATTCTAAGCTCACATGAAATCATTTGATCACCTGGCCATTTGAACGTAAACAACACGAAATAGCATCACCGACTTGGCAGGGCCTCGGTCCACAAGGCTGGCGGCTTATCAGAAGAGGGGCAGCAAAGTAATCTTGCCCTTGTTGCACACACAGAGGAAAGGCCACCCGAGGACACCAGGGGAAATCGCCACAGACCTTAGACTTGCAAGGCTCCTCAAGGATTCTGGGAAATAATTAAGCGATGTTTAAGTCAGCCAGGCTATGTGAGATTTAGTTTTCACAGCCCAGGAAGGCTAATGGATAGATAGATTATTACCGATGAAACTCAGGTCTGGGTTTTCCCTGTGATGTGCAAAGCCTTCTGACGGACCACTCCACACTGCCTGGACACACCTTGTGGGAGCAATGGCTTCTTGTGCCAGTCAGTATCTCAGAAGCAGATCTGAGGTGAGCTAGCATAGGGCTTGAAGCAGGTGGGGGACCGAACCTCAGGCTGAAGCTATTTGAGCTAATGGTCACAGTAAAAGGCAGGTTAATGTTAGTTAGAAATGACTAATAGATGACGAATCGGGGTCCTGTTTGCTTCTTCAGACAAATCCAGGGCTGGTCTAAAACCCCCCGGAGCTGGGGCTTCAGGGTGCCAATTGCCACTGCTAAGTAAGCCCTGTACAGAATTTTGTATTGAATTCTAAGAAAAGCCTAGAGACTCTGTAAAATTATGCACACCTCCTACCCTTCCTCCAACTCACTCTTACACCAATTAAGTATGTATAATATATCTGGCCTGTGGTGGCCACTAAGACATTAGGAGAAAAGCAGCCAAAGCATTTGAGACAAATAATTGGCTGAGTAAGTAGACTAGAAACAGAATTCAAGCAAAACCAGCCAAGGGGGGAGGGGTGTGGCAGAAGAAAGGGCATCTGTGAATCCATAAAGACTCAGTGGGCACATACCAAGTCCAGTGTGCCTCTCCAGTGTCCCCAAAGACTTTGACAGTGCATGGTTTTCACCTGCAGGGAAGCATGATTTGTTGAAGTACCTCTTGATTCTAGGCAGGGTACTCAGGGGTTTGCATATGTCTTCTTCATCATGTTTTGCAAGAAACATGTCGGGTGAGCATGGCTGTTTCCCCTTTGTGAGAACATGGAGGTGTGAGGTCCTTAACATGAACCCCGACCCCCACGCGCAACTGAGCACAAAGCCCAAAGAATGCCAGTTTGTTAGAGCTGCCAATGATTACAGTGAGCCAGGTCAGGGGCAGCAACAGGCGGGGGCTGGAGAAGAAGTGGGGACAGGGACACTCCACCTCCTGAATAATAACTTGAGCCATTTCCCAAATGACGCTCGCTCTCCTTGCTGCTTCTCTGCAGGTCCCAATTTTGTTTTTGGCAGAGAACAGGCTGTCCGCGAATGAGCACAAGGCTGCAGGCAACATCAGCCCTTCGGGCTCTCCTGCTCTTGGCTTTGTGATTCTCTGAAGGGCTTTGAGCTCTGGAAAATTAGGACTTTTCAATGCAAGAGCCATTAGTGATTGAGCCAAGCTTCCGGACATGTAATTCTATGAGAACAAGAAAATCATGGGAATTTTTGAAAACCTTGGAACTGAATTGATCTTTCTCGGCTACAAAACCTTCACCCTGCCTAACTCTTACATAATCTCTTTGTGGAGGCTTCTTTCTGTGTGTATAGGTAGTGTGTGTGTGTGTGTGTGTACTGTGTTGTATAAAATATATCATATGGGTAATAAATGGGAAATCTCTATCACATATGGGTAATATATAATATACTATATATAATATATAAACATGCATATATATGTATATATACACATATATATGCATGTCTAGGGAAGCAATGGGTGATTACAAACCACCTTCTTCCTTAGCTGTAAGTATAACAAGAACAACTAGCAAGACATGTTGTTTTTCTTCTTTTATCTTCCAAAAAGATCAACCAGAAACCCAATATGAAAAAAGCTAATGTGGTACTAAGTTTGCAAATTTAAACCGAGTCCTGCAGTCAAGGCATGCGACGTTTCCATAGCAACATTAGCTCTCATCTTGAGGATTTTCAGTCCTATTAAAGGCATTGAATTCATCCAGTTATATATACCAGGGTGCATACAGTGTGGCTGAACTTAAGGTGGAGGTTTATTTTCCGGGATTTTAATTTTAAGTAATTCCTCCGATTGTGGGTGGGTGGACCTGTGCTGTGGGGGTCTGGGAAGAGGGGCTTGGATAGTGTAAAGCAGCAGTTCGATTTAATTCATTCTTGGTTTTTCTCCCTTTGTTTCCTCAGTGCTCTGGATTCTGAAAGGGAGAAGGATAATGGTGTGGCTGCTACTGTCTGCCCTAGGAAGTCACCTTCCTGCAACCCATGGTGCTACCTCTAAGAAAATAAAAAGCCCAACTTTTCCAGGAGGCAAGGTGGGAAGGGCAGGGATAGCCAACAGTGTACACAGTTGTGTGGCTGGCTCCACACTGGGCTTCTACATCACTTTTGAAAAAGTTGTGTGTGTGTGTGTGTGTGTGTGAGAGAGAGAGAGAGAGAGAGAGAGAGAGAGAGAGAGAGGGAGAGGGGGAGAGAGAGAGAGAGAGAGAGAGAGAGAGAGAGAGAGAGAGAGATATGTGTATAGTATGTTTGTGCACATGTGAACATGTGATGTGTTTGGGGTCATGCATAGTTGGCACAGCATATTTGTGGAGGTCAGAGACCAACCCTAGATTGGTACCTTGTTTGAGCCAGGGTTTCTTTTGATGCACACAGGCTAGCCAGAACTCTCACCTCCTCCCATCTCCTCACAGCAACACTGGAATTACAAATTCGTGTTACTGCATCTTGCTTTCCTTTCAACAGGGCTTCTGGGGATTCGAACTCAGGCCCTCACATTTTCACAGCAAGTACTGTAGATATCGAGCCACCTCCTCAGCCCCTGTATCACATTTAGATGTTGGCACAGAATCAGGCCTAGGCACTGGTCTCTCACACACAGCCAACCCTTGGAGGACAAAGAAGCCGTGTTCTCTTCTCAGTGAAGTCCAAGTGGAAAGCTTAATATAACCTCAAGTCAGCTGGAACGGGTAGGGTAGTTGCGCCCAATTTTTCATGAGCCATCCATGACAAAAGAAAGAAAAGGACATGTGTAATGAACATTTGCTTGGTGGGGAAAAAAAGTAACGGCTGTAGCTCCTTGCTAGCAATTGGCTGACGCAGATGCGGATGGAGAAGATGCAGGAAGATTCATAGGGCCTCCCTAGTATACAACAGCGCTGGACAGTCATGGAGAGCTGAAGGGTGTGTTGGGAAGGCAGGGAAACCGGTCTGCGGTGAACTTTTCGTCTGGAATAGTACCAGGGTGTCAGAGACGTAGAGAAACTCTGAATGAAACAGACAAATGGATGTGGCAGAAGTCTCACAGCAAACCAGCCTGTGAGGATGGGGCTATTTTTAGGCGCCTAATGAAGAAAGCAGCTGCATTCAGAGAGGCTGCCACTCGCAGCTTGTGGGACCAATTTGTTCTGTTCCGGGGTTCCAGCGTGATCTGCAGTCAGTCCCCTCTCAGATGCCCAGGAAGGGGCTCCACGTAGTAATTACAGCCACTTTGGGGTTTGCTTTCAGAGTTTAGAGAAGACTCTTAGTTAATAGAGCCATTAGAATCGGGGAATATAAGAGAAACAATGAGCCATTCCAGGGCCCTCCTGGAGCAAGTCTGGCCCCATAGAAATCCATTTCAAAGCCTCAAGGAGCAAAAGACAAAACTCCAGCAGGCCTGCTCTGTGACCCAAGTAAGCAGGCTCTGTCTCCTTTGTTCTCTTTGACCTAAGCAGCAAAGCAAGAGTAGAGCAGGCAGGCCCACATTCCCTGAAACTGAAAGGCAAGCTGGAGAGTGACCCACTTCTGGAAACAAAAGCAAGGAGGAGAGAATGCCTCAGGTCACAGGCTGAGCACTGAGGGGCTAGGTATGGAACAGGAGAAAGCTGTTTCCTCCGCACCCCCGGAGGTTGTCACACCATGCTAGGTTGGGTAACAGTGTTATCCTCCTATTCCTCCTGTTCTCTTCACACAATGTAGTGTTGTTGGAGCCTCAGCTCTTTCTGAGATCCCACAGAAAGCCATATAGTCTGGATGTCCCCTGCATCAAGCTGCTCTGGATTTTCAGTGGAGGGTGACTTTGGACTTCTCTCAAAACTTTATTACTTACTGTTATTGTATGTGGAAGAGGATAGGTCTGGGCATGCCACAGTGTAAGTGTGGAGGTCAGAGGTCAGCTTGGTAAAGTCAGTTCTCTCCTTCCCTCCTTTTCATGGGCTCTGGGAATCGAACGCATGTCATTGGGCTTTTGCATCAAGCACCTTTTCTGAGCCATCTTGCTGGCCCATTAGTTTTAAGTACTTACCTTTTTTTTTTCTTCTGAGAAACTATGCATTGTGTTGGCAAGAGCTTATAAAAACTCATGAAAATACAACAGCTCTACAGTTGGAGCCAGAAATCCTGCCCACAGATCTAACCCATTGGTACCTCAACAAATGGAAGGAAGGGTCTTGTCTAAGTTAGGGTTTCCATTGCTGTGAACAGACACCATGACCAAGGCGACTCATCTAAGGACAACCTTTAATTGGGGCTGGCTTACAGGTTCAGAGGGTCAGTCCATTATCATCATGGCAGAAACATGGCAGCACCCAGGCAGGCACGGAGCAGGAGGAGCTGAGAGTTCTACATCTTCATCTGGAGGCTGCTAACAGAAACCTGACTTCCAGGCAGCTAGGATGAGGTCTTATAGCCCATACCCATAGTGACACATGTTCTCCAACAGGGTTACACCTTCAAATAGTGCCACTACCTGGGCCGAGCACATTCAAACCATGCTGGGTCTCAAATGGGGAATCAGACAAGACCACTGACAAGTAGCAATGAAATCAGGAGTCCCTATTCCAGGTGCACCGTGGCTCCTCACAGTGCAGAGGTGCTTCGGTGGCTCGGAAGTACTCAGCTCCTTCTAAATTCAACCAGGTAAGATGTGATTGCAAACCCCCTCTGTGTTAAGAAAAGAGGAACCAGAGGAATGGATGCTTGTAGCCAAAACAGTATTTGCTGGCACAACAGCACACACAGTTGCATACAGGAATGCAGACACTGGCATTGAATGCACAAGATCAAACCATCCAAAAGCCCCGCCCCACCCCGCCCCCCACGCCCCGCCCCACACCCCGCCCTGCACATTCCTGGGGAGGGGTTTGTGAAGTCCCACCCTTAGCTGATGGCAGTTGAAGGCTGCTAAAGAAGAGCAAGTGAGTGTGTGAGTGAGTGAGTGAGTGAGTGAGTGAGTGAGTGAGAGAGTGAGTGAGTGAGTGAGTGAGTGAGCGAGCAAGCGAGTCAGTTTTCTTCACAGTTGTGGACCCTGAGAGGCTACCCATGTCCCACTAGATGATCGATCCTACACACATGCACATACAGGCTTCGCTAAGTGGACTCAATGGACGAGAAAGAGAGAGAGAGAGAGACAGAGACAGAGACAGAGACAGAGACAGAGAGACAGAGACAGAGAGAGAGACAGGGAGAGGGAGGGAGAGGGAGAGGGAGAGGGAGAGGGAGAGGGAGAGGGAGAGAGAGAGAGAGAGAACACAATCACATGGAGGGGGAGGAAGAGGGGAGGACTGACCTCATGAAACCAGAGTCCTCCTAGGAGCACGCAATCTTGGACTTGCATGATCTATAAGACACATTAGAGTCCATGGTAATTAACTCTCCTTCCTGTTATGTCACCCAGACACAAGAGATGGCAGGCCCTCCCTAAAGCTTTCTGTCAACTGCGTGTGCTCTCTCACTTGGTGGACATGCCTGCCCAATGGTCCTCAGCCCTGGGATATCAGAATCTGCTGGGAAGTGCTATAAAAATACCAGTGCCCAGCCCTGTGCTCAGACCGCTATGGTGGGCTCTACGGAGATGATCCAAGCCTTCATTTTTATTTTTAATTTTTTTTAGACATTGTCACCAAGCCAACTTAAGTTGCTTCTTGTTTTTCCCTGCCTGGTCACACAGGTCAGCAGTTCAATTTGAAATGCTCCTTTGGTAGAAAATACACACTGATTTAGTGTGTGTGTGTGTATGTGTGTGTGTGTGTGTGTATCCACTATATATAGTACATATATATTGTGCTTATATAATAAATGTATAAATATAAAAGATTTAGTATAAGTATAATTATAAATGTAAGTATAGCCGTATATGATAGTTATATAATAAGTTTATTCATATAAAGTATTTAGAGTAAATGAGTGAGAAGGGAACAAAGAGCCAGGGGGTGGGCTTAGCAAGAAAGGTGACACTTGCCTCCAAGCCTGACAACCAGAAGTTTGAGGTCTGGGACCTACATAATAGAGAGAGAGAGCTGAGCTGACTCCCATAAATTTCCCCCTGATCGCCACTTGTACGTCATCACAGTCATACCACACACAATAAAATTGTAATTAGAGAAGAAACAGAAAATCAAAGTAAATGAATCTAAACTATCTCATTAAAATCCTTTTAGTTGACTTTATATTGAAATAACATTTCACAGTAACATACGACATTGATAAGAACAGTTTTGTCTGTGTGTGGCTGTGTGCTTGGCTTCTGTAGCTAGTGGAAAGTTTGGGGTTATTTCTATCAAATGGATACCGTGGTCCAAACTACTATAGGTCTTTGTTCTCTAGCATTCTTCTCCACAGCCTGGGGTATCTTGTTTCTTCTAACTTTCTCTCCTAAACTGTTTTCCAAGACTGGGGACATTGTTCTCTGGAATCTTTTCCATGCTGGGGTTTAAAGAAGACCTGAAGTGCCTAGAACAGCGGTTCTCAACCTTCCCAATGCTGCGATCCTTTTAACACGATTCCTCATGTCATGGTGCACCCCCCCCAACCACAAAATTATGTTTGTCACTACTACTTTATAACTGTAATTTGGCTAAGGTTATGAATTACAATGTAAATATTTGATATACAACCCCCACAAAGGGGTTGAGACCCACAGGTTGAGAACCACTGGGCTGCGTCAAGCCCTCTTGGGTAGTCCCCAAAGGTCTATATGAAAGCCTTGGATCCAAGCTTGTGGTGGTGGAAGATGGTGAAGGCTTCAGGAGATGGAGTTATTGGAAGACCTTTCAGTCATTAGGGGCTCACCCTTTAAGGAGGATAGATAGATAGATAGATAGATAGATAGATAGATAGATAGATAGATAGATAGATAGATAGATATTCTTAATCCTATAAACATTGGTACTACTTACATACAGGAGATCATGTAAGACATCAGGATTCAGAATGGGAAACTCTTGTTAGTTTGGTTGTTGTGGGTAATGTTTGCGCAGACCAGGGGACAAATGTTACTGCTCAAGTGGGAAACAGATCCCCAAGCATGCATGACGCCTTACTTTGGATCCGATCTGAGCCCTCGTCAAGGAAGCGACTGACGATTCCCAAAGTACTCTGACCAGCTGGTCACACCAGTTGCTTAAGGTCCAGGTTTAGGGAGAGAATCTGTTTCAAAAATTAAGGCGAGGAATGACCAAGGAAGCCTCTAGAAATCAATCTCTGGCTTCTACTTGCAGTTGTGCACACATGCACCTGTGTGCACATATGCCCATGAGCATGAACACAGCACACACACATGCACTCTCACATACAGATGTACTCACAAACACATATTCACACATATATGTACACACTCTCTCACACACAAACATACATGCACATACTCTTATACATATGGACTCACACATACATGCACTCACATATACATGTACTCACATATACAGACACATATACATATACAGCACCCTCACACATGTACTCATACATGTACTGTGACACTCATACATACATGCACTAACATACACTTATACACAGATGCACTCACACAAACATGTACTCACATACACACACTCACACATATATACACTCTCACATACACAATGCATTCACACACATGCCCACACATGTCCTCACATGCATGCAGCCATACACACATGCACTCACACACACATACACATCCATACACACACACACACACACACACACACACAGAGAGAGAGAGAGAGAGAGAGAGAGAGAGAGAGAGAGAGAGAGAGAGAGAGAGATTTATAGACCAGGAAAGGCATATTGAGAGGAGAAGCCAGAAAAGGGCTTGCAAGTGGTTGTGGTGCCAACAAATAATGTTCTGTGCAGCTAGAAACTCGCAGGCACCTAGGGGTCTCTCAGGCAGCTGGAGAAAGCTGATACTCAAGAAAGATTTTGTCTATCAAACAGTTTTGATGAAAGAAAATTAGTCCTTTTTACAACTATGTGGTTTTGCCTTTAAATAATAACTCTCCTGGGTGTGTTTCAGAGAGAATTCTATTTACATAAATTTGACTTAATCGCATCCACAGTATGGACTGAAGCATCTTGTTTCCAAGAAAGGGTTGAAATTTTGGGGGAGTAACAACAGGGTTGCTTTGTTACGGCCCTAACTCCTAGTCTGTGTGGCTTTGAAAATTTCAAGTTTTTCAACCTTTCCATGAGTGCTGAGCTCAGTACTTAGAATCAGTGAACTGTGTGGACGACCAGTCCTTCCTCAGACTTGGGCGCTGAGCATAATTTTCACCAAGGACAATACCAAAAGGGGCTGTGTTCTGGATGTTTAGAACATCCCTCTGCTGACCATAGCACCTTGAAGTGCTAGTACTCTTGTCTGAGGTTGACATGGCCACCCTGAGAATCATCTTTTCTATGTGGAGCCAACGCAAGGGTTCCTGTATAATCTCCTCAATCCATGTGACCCCAGAAAACAAGCAGTAGTCGCCAGACTTTCTGTTGTTGTGACAAAATACCCAAGGCAAGCAAGTTAAAAGAAGTTTCTCCTCATTGTTATCTATAACCAGCTGTCCCCATTGCTTTGGGGCCCAAGTTAAGAGAGGAAGTCTAGGGAGCTGCTTGCTCATAGCAGCCAGGAAGCAGAGAGAGTGGGGTGGGGTTGGGGGGCTAGAGACAAGACAGACCCTTCAAAGGCACACCCTAGGGGTCGACTTTCTCCAGCTGGACCTCACGTCCTGATAATCTTATACAGCTATGAACTCAACCCATATGCTGATGAGATTAAGGCTTTCAGGAGTGAATGACCTATCGCAAACCCTCAGCTACAGCCAATCACCTGTCATTAGCACTCAGCTACAGCCAATCACCTGTCAGTAACACTAGGCTGGAAACCAAGTCTGGAATACACAGGGCAAAGGATAATTTCACATTTAAACCATAATAGCAGGAGTACATGGTAAGAATAGCAGGAATACATGGTAAGAAAGGAACCTGTCTGTAAAGTTAAGCTGGGCTCAGCCCACAATTTGTGGAAGGTCCTTTGCCATCTTGCTCACCCCATTTCATCCTCTGAAGCCAGTTGTTTCTATTGCTCTTAAAGTTGAGAATACCTCTCGCTCGTCCTTCCTACCCTCTCCTTTGTTTTTGTATTTTGCTGATTTGTTTCCTCTGTTTTTGTTTTTTTTTTGGGGGGGGGGGGCCAAGGTCTCACTGTGTAGTCCAGTCTGACCCGGAAGTCACTCTGTAGTCCAGGATGGCCCACTAACTCCTAAGTGCTGGAATTTCAGGTGTATGATGCCATACCTGGCTCCCTCTCTCATTTCACACTCGAAATCATGGGTACATGTGTGTGAGTGTGTGCACATGCAGGTGTCTGTGTGTCCCCGTATGTATGTATGTGTGTGTGTTTGTGTGTATGCATATGTGTGGTGTTGGAAACAGAAGGCCATAAGGTTTATATTTAGACACATGGATATCTGGTATGAGTTATGTAAAAATAAAACATAAAACATGGCTAACACTGGATGTGCAGTGGGAACCCAAGGGAAATAGTGACATATTCTGTTACATAACCAGTTTTGGCAGAATGTCATCACTGTATGATTCTGTAGTAATATGTCCTTGAGGTCAGAGGCCTGAGCCTTTGCCCCCTTCTCTCTCTCTCTCTCTCTCTCTCTCTCTCTCTCTCTCTCTCTCTCTCTCTCTTTCTCTCTCTCTCTGTGTGTGTGTGTGTATGTGTGTGTGTGTGTTTGTGTGTTTGTGTCCTTAGTCTGAGTAGTCTCTGTTTGCCTGTGTGCCTAGCAATCCATGTGGCAGCCTTTACCCATGGTGACTAAACCGTCTTGTCAGCTGATACCTCCTGGCCTCCCTTTCAACCTCTCAGCCTCCTTTCTTGGCATCAATGCATAGACATGTGTATATGTATATGTGTGCGTGTGCATGTATGAAGGTATTTGTTATATTACAGGATGTATATACATGTTTGTAGAGATATGTGAGTCTGTGCATGAGACCAAAGGAGAAAATTGGCTTTCCTGCTCTATTGCTGCCTGCCTTATAACCTTGATACAAAGTCTCTCAATAATCCAGACCTGCAACCACAAAACCCCAGCAAGCTACCTATCTCTTCCATAGTGCTGGCGTTGCACACATACACACACACACACACACACAAACTATGCTCAACTGTGTATGTGGGTGCTAGGGATGAAGTCCCAGGTCCCCATGTTTGCACAGCAAGCAGCCCTCCCTACTGAGGCATCTGCCCTTCCCCTCAAATCCCTCATTCTTACTTAAATCTTACATCTCACTGGAACCCTACTCCCGAAGGGTTCCAGTGCAATGCAGCACTCTGCCCTGAGAATATGGTTCTCTGTTCTATTTATTATTATCCCTAAATATATCCGTCAGTGTTCTGTGGTCCAATAGGAATGAACAGGAGTCTGAAGGCTCCAGTTAAAGGAACATGGATGTTTGCCAGTCTCAGCCTAGGTATGGGATTTAATCATATCCTCCTGCCTCAATTCCACCTCAGCATGGTGGCACATGGTTCCATCTATGCATCTGTTGCCCTGAACTAGGACTTAGATGATGAACTTGTCTCCCCAGTTGCTCCTTGAGAGTAGGGGACAGACTGTATTTACATCCTCTTGTCTTTAAACCTTGCCTAGTTCAAGTGACCTATTGGGTTCGTCACTGCTGGGTGAGTGAATGGAGTCTGATCACCAGCTCTGCTAAGCAAATGGCTTGAGAGAAAAGATCATCTCTGAGCAACATCAGAAAGCTGGATGGTGAGACATGAAGAACTACGTTGTTTCATGGAGAAATAAATCAGCTTCCTAGGTTGGTGCTCGAAGAGGCCTGGCCACTTGGCCTGGGGAAACTTTCAACCAGCTTCTCGATACACTGTGTACCACACAGTGGCACACAAAGTGCCCAAGAAGGAAAGCAGTGCCTGGCTTTGAGTAATGGGCACAGGGTCCAGGGAAGGCCTTGTGGGTTGAAGGGATGGTGTTGAATATCTGATGATCCAGGAAGCAAAGGCAGAGCCCAAGAGGAAGATGTTTAGAACAGTAGTCAGGAAGAAGACACGAGGAAAGATGGAGGATCCTGCTGAACTAATGCTCTCCTTTCTCAGCTTCATGGAGGGACCTGTGATTCTTCACATTAATCAGGCTTCCTGGCTCAGGACTGGCTGGATAAATTTGAAGTGGGTAAGAGTCTCTCCTGGGCTGACCCAACCCCTCACAATGATTGCCGCCACTGGTGGTTCTGATAGTGTGCTCCTCCAGAGACAGAGTCATAACTACCAGGACCTTGTTCAAACTTCCTGGGTGTACCAAAGCCTGCTGCGTGAGGGGCAGACAGCAATCTGGTTTTATCAGCCTCGCCAGGGCGAGACTGCTATGTTCTAGGATAGGTAACCGTGATGCCCCAAGACTCAGACTGAGATCTAACTGCCCCCAGGTGATTGTAATCCACAGCTAAGTGGATTACATCCATCTACCAGTTTGTATGACTTGGAGCCACTTGCTTCTTCTGAATAAATCTTTAATTCCTCTTCAGCAAAACGGGACTCAAGCCTCCCTCTTGATGCCATTGTTCTTGATGTCAAAGGTCAATGAGTGATACCTGCTTATTTGAAATGTTTAATGCATTTTCCCGAGTATACATATGTGCACCATCTTTGTGCCTTGTGTCCCTGAAGGCCAAAAAAGGGGTCATTTCCTTGAAACCAAAGCTGCAGGTTTATGTGAACTGTCACGTGGTCACAGGGAACCAAATTCTGGTCTTCTACGAACGTCCTTATCTACTGAGCGGTCTCTCATCCTGTACAGAGAGAGATGAAATGGCCCCCTGGTTGCTTGATTAAGAAAACAGAGGATAGCTGTTTGGGAGATAATCAAGACAGTATGAGCACGTGGGTGTTGTTCTTGAGCGGAGACAAAAGACTTGGTAGATTCAACTTAAGGAAAGAAATACTGGTTTTGGCTCACAGGTAAAGAAGGCTTACAGTCCATCATGGTGGGGAAAGCACAGCTGCCAAAGGTTGAGATGGCTGGACACGTTGTTCTATCTGTAGTCAGGAAGGAGAGGGCTGACCTAAAGCTGGGCTGGGCAGTAAAACCTCACAGACAGCCTCGGTGGGTCACCTCATCTGACAAAGGACCTCCTAAGGATCCCATACCTCCCTAATAGTGCCAAGAGTCCATGGGGTTGTTTCAGATTAAACTTCAGTGGGGCAAACAGGACTTGGCATGTTGTCCCTAGTGACTAAGATGGGCCATTCTAATACCACCCAGAGAAGGATGTAAATGTGTGGTGGTGCACGCCTGTAATCCCAGCACTTGGGAGGCAGAGGCAGGAGGATTTCTGAGTTCGAGGTCAGCCTGGTCTACAAAGTGAGTTTCAGGACAGCCAGGACCACACAGAGAAACCCTGTCTCAAAAAACAAAAAAAAACAAAACAAAACAAAAAAACAAAAAAAAAAACCCAAAAGGACCATTATATGTAGAACTGTTGATTCAAAAGAAGGCCCTGACACTGTCTCAAGGTCCAAGATGAAATCTGTGGTGAGGCTGAACCTTATACTGTGCAAGGTGGACCAGGATTTTTGAGTCTTTGAGGAGACAACTTTGATATTTTCTTCTTCCTCTTTACTGTTTTTTACCTTCGTAAGTGGAAGAGAGTTCAAGCATTCCTCCCTGTTTCCAGATATATTTGCAACAACACTGGACTAGACAGGAAAGGGATTCTGGGTTTTGTGCATGAAAACAACACCAGAAAAAAAATATGAGTAAGGTCCTAGCTTTTGAGGCAGAGTCTTGACCGGAAGAAATTGGGCATTTCCAGGAGCAGAGTTCCTGTCTTCAGAATGGTTGCACACCTACAAGGGCTGTGATCGTTTAGATGCCTTCAGAAATCTGACTGTTCTGGGTGTTGATTAAGGGTGGATTCAAAAGAGCCCCATCAAAGGACTGCATATAGCTGGCAGCTAGACAGGGAAGGCACAGAGTTGGGGTGAAGTAATATCAAGGTCCAGGTCCACACCCTGAGATTATGATAAGACGTATAGGGTGCTCACACTGAACAACTGCATAGGAGCACAGCTTGAGATCCAGAGATATGACAGGATGGCCTGACTGTTCCTTTTTGAACTGGAACAGATATGTACGTGTGCGCGTGTGCGTGTGCGTGTGCGTGTGCGTGTGCGTGTGTGTGTGTGTGTCTGCACTTATAAAGGTCAGAACAGGAAGTCAGTTTCTTCCTTGATACTTATTGTCTTGAGACAGGGCCACTCACTGAATGAGAGAACAGCTTGGCCAACAAATTCCTGGGATCCAACCTTCTCCATACCTGAGTACTGGGGTTACAGGCTCAGGATCACATGGTCATGCATAGCTTTTTGTGTAGGTGCTTGGGATTCAAACCTGGATTTCTGTTTCCACACTGAGCATTCTTATCCACTAAGCCATCACTTTAGCCCTGCAGTACCAAATGTTAAAGACATTATACAAATGACATTTAATTCATCTTCCAATTCTTTTTCCCCTCCTCTTCTTCTGTCTTCTTGATCCCTGGTGCCTTTATTTCTTAAAAAAAAAAAAAAAAAAAAAAAAAAAAAAAAAAAAAAAACCTAATAGGGTACTAGAGGTCTGAAATAGCACTACACAATAGCCAGAGACATATGAGATTTAATTAGACAGCCCTTTCCAAAGTATGTTAACTTTGAATCAATTTGGCACAATTCCAAAACTAGAAAGCTTGAATCATTTCTGTTACTTTGCTGATCTTGAGCATTAAACACAAACCAGAAGGCAGGCATGATAGTCCCACCTCTAATCTCTGCACTCAGGGGCTAAAGCAAGAGAATCTGGAGTTCAAGGTTAACCTGGGCTACATAGTATTTCTAGGCTGGCCTAGACTACCTGTGTGGGAGACCCTGTCTCTGAAAATAGATTAAGTATATACAGTCAAGCCCTAAATAAAATTTTAGGTGATAGTAGATCTCTTCTCTCTCTCTCTCTCTCTCTCTCTCTCTCTCTCTCTCTCTCTCTCTCTTCTCTCTCTCTCCTCCCCCCATGTGCATGTGTGTGTGTGTGTGTGTGCACGCGCGCGATGTTGGCATGTATATGTGAGTGCTGGTGACCTAGAGGGCAGAAGAGAATATTGTATCCAATGCAACTAGAGTTGCCCAAGGTGGATGCTGGGAACAGAACTCTGGTCCTCGCCAAAAGCAATATGTGCTCTTAACCCATGAACCGTCTCTCTCCTTAACTCTGCATTTTTAATGCGCAGATTACTAGTGAGCTGTGGGAGAATGCAGTCAGTCATTCCATGAAAGAGAAACTTGAACAAAGGGATAGCTTGGAATGTATCTTGGCATGAGACAGACACCGCGTGAAGAAAAAAAAAAAAAAGAAAGAGAAAAAACTACACCTGGCACTTTCCCTTCTTGGATCGAGCAAAGCTTCACTTTTACGGGAGGCATAATTAGCTTCGAAGTTCTCCAATCCTGTCTGTCTAGCTAATTCTATAGAGACAGGCTATTTAGGTATTCCACAAATATGATGCTGGTAACACTTGTGTGGGGAGCTGCCGGGAGTACAGCAGCTATGGGGTGAGTAGCTTGTGCCTCTGGCTTTGTTGAGATCCCATACTGCATTCAGAGGCTAGGCACATTCGCTTCTTGGGCAAATGTTCTGTCAAGGTTACAGCAAGGGCTCAGGATGACCTCTGCAACAAGCAGTATGTGAAGGGGAACTTCTGGTGCTCACAGACCTGTAGTACAGGGCTTTGGTTACATGGGATGGTGGGTACCAAGCGCCATTCAGAGGAGGCTTCAGCAATGCAGACTCCCACAGTGGGACAGCCTGTACGGATGGATGGCTCTGAGTTCCCACATCACCCAGCACCGTGTGTCATTTTCCAACTGACTGGGTACATGGGAGATTAAGACAAGAGCCTGTCTTACGTAAAACACAGGTCCAAGTTCCTGTGGACTGAACCGGTGATGTCGCATGGCTATCCACGGTGTGAGCTGATCTTCCCAGACAGTTATAAACTAAGGACAGGGCCATAAGAAAGTCGGTGACCAGGTCTTATGCTTTTATGGGAGGTACAAAGCTTTCTGAGGCTTGTATCCCTTGTTTTTGAACTGAGTAAGCTACCACTAATGCTGGGACAGGAGACTTACTTGGGTACCAAATTTTCTGCTCCTAACATTATGTACCAAGAGACCCAAGGGGAAACTGAGGAGATAATTCTGTTGGTAACGTGCCTGCCTTGCAGGCATGAGGGCTTCAATTGGATCCCCCAGGAGACATCTATGAAACCTGGACGTATTGAGCTTGTGATCCCAAAGCTAGGAAAGAAAAACAAGGCAAGGGTCTGTATTTGCTTGCAGAATGCAAGGCCAGTGAGAAACCAAGTCCCAAAACAAAAACAAAAGCAAAAACAAAAACCAAAACAAAAAACAAAAATAAACAAACAAACAAAAGCAAAGAATACAGGTGGAGACAGTCAGCACCATAGAAACACCTGACATCTGAGATAGATATGTTTGTAGCTACACACAGGCTCAACCAAGGGTCCATGAAAAGCCTTTAGTTTCCTAGAAAGATCTTGTTAGAGAAGAGGAAATACTGTGCTAGATATCGGACTGGAAGCAGGAGTTAGGGTAGGGAGTTGGTGCAGATAGAAAGAAATATATACTTTTAGGGTCTTGGAATTCTCCAAGAAGCAGTATGGAAATCAACCCCAAGGAGGGTCCCTCTCCACACTAAGCATGGATAAAGTGGACCCATGTTTTCTCTTCTCATCCCCACTGAGTTCCAAAGCCTCCCGCCGCAGCTCAGCATCATCGGAGACATCGGATGCATCTGGGTCTCAGAAGCACTTTAATTACAGGGAGACCTAGAGAGCACAGTGACACAGCGCCATGCCTGCATCATCAGATCCAACCTCCAGGATTTTCTCAGTGCTAAAAATAGCCCCGGCAGATGCTAGGCCAGCACTGCCTGGCCACTTCTTGGGTGGATTTCCTCTCTGTCTCTGTCTCCCTCTCCCCTACCTCTTCTCTCTCATCTGCTTGGGCAAAGCCCTCACCCCGTTGCCTTTTCCAGCTTGAGGGGGTTGCAGAGAAGACCACATACCAGGTTGCCAGGGCTGGGTTACTCAGCCTGTTCAACCAATCTTTAGCTGAAAAATGGGGATTTCAGGAGTTGGGGGTGTAGCTCACTTGTAGAGTGCGTGCAAGGCCCTAGGAATCAACATTCAGGATCCCAAATCAATAAAACGAAATATGATTGTAGTTCTGGCTGCCACAGGCACAGTTATAGTATAAACTGTGCTAATGCATGGGCAGTATGTGGACCACTACCTGACAGGTAGGAAACACTCAGTAAATGGTAATGGCGACTTTACTCTTTATAATTAAGAAACCATCATGACTGACCAATTTGGGAATAATCACATGTGTTTTCTCTCTTTTAGATAGAGTCTCAAATATCTTAGAAGAGCATTGAAATCCTATGTATCTACAATGGCCTTGAACTCATGATCTTCCTGTTCTTCCAAGGTGCTGGGCTCACAGGCACCATTACTCTCTAGTTTTTCCAAGCTAGGAATCAAACCCAGGGTTTTGTGTATGCTAAGCAATCACCCTACCTATTGAGCCACACCTCCAGCCCAGGACTCCAGTTTGACCAATCTTCTGGCTGGGAAATCTTTTTGCACTACCATGATGAGAATCTCAAAGAGGCAAAGGCTGGCTGAGTCAGAGTCAGAGGCTCTGGGTCCTTGAGTACTAAGGTCCCATGCATGGGCTGGAGTAATGGACCAGAAGCTTGTGGCTCTGGGTCCTGAACTGGACACTATGAGGCAGGGAGATTTGCTGGTCCTAGTGCTCTGTCAGGTGCTGATGGTTCCATCCTGGACCTTGGCTCTCAGTGGCCCTGTACTCAGTAACTATCGATCACAGCTCTGTAGCACCTGAAGGTGATTTGTATGTAGACTCTTGGCTCCTAAGAGTGAAGACATTACAAGCCCTGCATCTTGGGTCTCTTGATTGGGTCTCAGCAGCTCCCAGAACCATTTAATGGTTTTGAACATGCGGGTTTCTTGTCTTTGGCTTTTCGGAACCTTCTACAGCTTTGGCTTCCCGCCTCTTCCCAGCATCTTTCATTGCCTCAGTTCCTTCTGCTCTCTGTTGGTTCTCTGTTCTTCCACGGCCTTCTCACTGCTACCAATGCTGCTGCATCATCCAGGCGGCGGCAGCTGCTTCCTCTGCCAACACCATCTTTGTGTGACCACCTCAGGTGGCTCTGCCCCTAGGACAAGTTTCAAGTAGGCAAGGGAAGACCATTCTGGAAAAGCATTTTTTTTTAACCAGGCTTAGTGTTGTGCCTCTGGAGGGTGCCACACGGGTGTTATCTTTCAGCTGATTTAAAAAGTGAACTGAATAGCTCAATGATGTAAGTGGTGGAGACTTTGGTGGCCTGAGTGCACAATGCAGAGGGAGGATTGCATTTGCATCAGTGACAGCATACCAATCGCAGGCTCTACAGAGGTTCCAACCAGTAGAGAGTCCTGCGTTCCACCAATTACTGCCTTCTGAGTTACTGAGGTAGTCACAGAGCACTTGGGAATATCTGGAGTTCACCAGGGCTGGTCTTGACTACATAACGGCCTTCCTAAGACTGACACAGGCTTCCTGGCAGAGCCATGACCATCGCAAGGCCTCCTGAAGAAGGACTTGCAGCTTCAGCTACAAAATTCCTTGCCCCTGGAACCTACTGAGTTGTCTGTGGAGAGGCAGCTGGGCTATGGTTGTGACAGTCTGGTCAGTCAGCCCAAGGCTAGGTGCCCAGTTGACAGCCCCACTCTCAGGGTTTCCAGGCAGAAGAGTGATCTGTCAAAGGTCTATTCCAACAGCCTCTTTCAAAAGAAAAAAGTGTAATAAAAACTCAACTGGCATTCTCAACAACATTTACCACTGATCAGAATATTTAATAATGTTTAACCTCTGTCCCAGTCACCTAGAAAGTCACCGACCTGACTCACAAAGAGAGTGATTGTCAAACTTTTTTCATAATGGGTCAGATAGTAAACATCTTAGACCTTACAAGCCCGGTGAACTCTGTCAAAGCTACTCAACTCTGTTGCCCTAGGCAATATGCAAATTGATGAATGTGGCTATGTTCCAACCATGGTTTATTTACAGAACAGTTAGAGGCTATTGTTTAGGAGCCCCTGTCCTAGATAGTAAGTTAGGAGAGATGAGGGCCAAACTCAGCCTCTCTGTGTCTCCTGCTCAGCATTGTAGCTAGCGCAGAGTGTGTGCTCATGTGATAATTGTTTCTAAGCGAATGAATAAAAACTCAAGAGGAAGTCGCTTTTCACTCCTTTAAACACTGAGCTTTGACAGTCTTTTCAGAGCATGAAATTCGTGATTCTATGTTCTGCCAACAGGCATGTCAAAAGAGTTCCTGTGAATGATACTGCGTGCCCATTTAAGGCTTCAGGATCTCCAGGCAAGTAACTGTTCCTTCCTAAACAAAACTAAGACTCGAAACTACAAACAGGGACAGAGATGCAAACAATGCACAGAGTTGGCATTGGGACAGCTACCGTAAACCAAATGGCAGGGACAGTAGCTTAGCGGTTATGTGACACTTTCTAATACACTATGGACTTGAGCATGTCAGAGCAGTGGGTCTTGCCACTGCCACGGCTACTCCAGAAGGCCTTTGTCAGCCTTGGAGGGCAGCCATCTAGGCAAGACAAGCCCTAGTGAACTCCAGATGACAGCACAGATATTCTTAATCGCTCTGCTACTTCCTTGCTAGTTTCTTCAGTAACTCAGCAGGGAGACAGTGGTTGATGCAACCCAGGACTTGCTGTTGGGCTCTCTGCGGGGCCTGGGATTGGTGGATCTGCCAACCGTGCTGTCAGCTGATACAAATACAGCCCTCATTTGCATATCACACCCTTGCCACAACCCTCTCCTCCAGCACTGCACTGAGTGCACCACCAATCTCTTGCTTCATTACTCCCTGTATCATCAGAGAGGCAGTTCAGAGCACTAAGGGGGAGCGAGCTCTGGAGTCTGATAGGTGCATAGGCCATGGGGACCGAAGCAAGTGGCTTCCATCTTTCTAATTTCAATTCTTTCTCTGCAGATTAGAAAGAGTAATAGGACCTCCACGGTTCAGGTGAGGATGAAAAGGGATGGTTCCCAGCACGTTGCCTATTTAACAAGCGCACAAGAATGGGCTTTATTATTTCTGATACCAGTACATGGATCCACCAAAATAATTGCCCGCTACTGCATTGGCCTGTGTCTGAGTGGACAGTGAGGCAGATACCTAAGGACAGCACCTGCGCTATTCTGCAGGGACAAGGGCATCAGACAAGCAATGCCTCCTGTTCCATCCCTCCTACGTTCCACTCCCTCCCATCTCTTTCTCCCCACTCTGTTTGGAGTTTTCCATGTCCACAGGAGGGGAAAGCATTCTGGAAACTGGGGCATCTTCTAGAACCTAGAAAATGTGCTCCCAAATCTTGTGCACAAGAGGAGAGGCAGCAACTGTCTCTGAAGTGCCTATGAGCCAGCAGTTACAACTGGGAAGAGTTTCATATGAACTACACAGGGTAATTTCCACTCCCACTTTACAACGAGTAGCTGCTGAGGTATCACGCCAATCACGGCCCCTTCGGTGCCTCTGATTCTTCATTGGATAGCAGAAGGTCACCCTGTGAGGACCAGGGATGGAGTAATTTCAATGAGGGTCAGAGAACTTGGCAAAAATAAAGCCTGATATATGCAGGGTGACGTTGCTTAAAAGAAATGATGATAAGGATACGGGATAGCGCTATCAGCCACCATGGGTCTGAAATGGTTCTAAGAACAGCTCTGCCCAGAGGCTAAGTGACCTCAAAACACCTTCCAATGCTCTGATTCTCCATGACTACAGTACAGGCTCATCAATTTCAGAATAATAGGGCAAGATTTAGTGGCAGAGCCCATGTGAATTAGGGAAGAGACGGGCTTTATTGCAACCAGAACACCAAAGCCATCCCTGTTAGCTATAAAGAATTTAAATAGCCTTAAATCTTAAGCTATTTGCTGGAGAACACACACAGGAGGAGGTGACAGCACACATATCCTGTACTCGGAGGCTGAAGCACAGGGATCAGGAGTTCATAGCAAGTCTAAAAAGACCTTGTTACCACTCCCACACAGAAGCACACATGCCCAAATAAAGGAGACTGGGAAAGGGAGAAAGAAAAGAAAGCCAGGTATGAAGCAAAGGAAATATAGCTAGCTAGGCATGATGACACATGCCTGCAATCCCAGCATTCAGGAGGCAGAGGCAGGAGTACAGCCAGTGAGCAAGTTCTAGACCAGCCTGATCAACATGGTGATTTCCAAGGCATCCAGGATAAGATAGGGAGACTATGCCCTAAAAGTGTGAACAAGATTTTGTGTACAGCTGAGTAGGTGTTAAGAGACAGGCTCAAGTTCTTGAAAGCCCATATTCCTTCATCAGTATGTATGTTTTCAGCAGTTCAGGGCTCCCCTAGTTTTGGCTAGATAGACAAAAATAGCATTTCCTATCATTTAGGCAGAGAATACTATCTTCGAAGATATTTTCGAATGCAAACTTTGGTCCTATCCAAGTTCTAACAATTTGTGCTCCAGTTTCTCCTTCCTGCATTCCTACAAGCTGCAGGACCTCACTCTGTACTCACTCTATAAACCCCAAAGCCTCAGGCTTCCAGTCTGTTGAGGAGCCTAGCCTTATCAGAGTACCGTGACCTCTCACTGCCTCTTCACCCTAACCATGGTGCAGCTGGCTGCTGAACCTCTAATGCATCCCATAAGCAAACTGACCAAGGAAAGCAAATCAAGCTAAACGAGCCACTGGCTCTGAGTACGGATCCAGGACTACAGGAACTTCAGCCAAGGTCCAGATCTTTCATTCCTGGTTGCTGGGTTGGCAGCCAGCAAGCCGTGAGTAGATGCACGTAGCTGGTATGGTCAGCTGGGGTTGCCCCAAGATAACCCCTATATTGACTTGGCCTGGTGATTTCAGGTAGCACAGATAAACGCAAGAAAGGCAGAGGTTCAGGTACAACCATGTGACTCTCATTGACCCAGAAGAGTGTCCTAGGGAAGGAACATTGAGCTGAACAGTCTGGGTTCCATCAACAGTTTGCTCACTGCTGTTACTCAAGCTCAGGACTTGTACTTGCTAAAGCCCTTGATAACACAAGTGAATGGGGGGAAAAAAGCATATTGGCTTGTTGAACAAACAGAAAATTCTAGACCATGTATTGAGACATCTAGGGCATAGGGTATTTACAAAGGTAAAGGAAGTAGAATGTGTTTGTTGTAGGGGAAGTTTGCCTGGGAGTTCACATGCCATATACCCAGTGTCTACCCATCATCTGAAAGGCAGTCCACTACGTTTCTTCCATCTTGGATCTCATGGCCATGTGATGTCTACTTATGTCATGGGTGGGGATGATAGGTTTTCAGTTCTACAACGCTCAGATTTGCTGAAAGCCATCCACATTTTAAGGTCATCTGAGCCTAAGCATCTGGTACGTGACTCCTCAACAGCTCCTGAATACATGCCTCTTGGTGCTTGAGAAGGAATTTTTAATTCATCCAAACCTCAAAAAGAGGAAGTCATGCGGCTAAAGACCATCAGTATTTAGTTCTAAATATTCAGAGTACCCAGACTCTCCTAATTCTAGAACTAAATCAGGAAAAGAATTTTTGTGACACTCTAAAGTACCTGAAATCATTCTGCATCTGGAAAAGGCCTGGCAGAAATAAGGTTACAGGGCCTTGCTTAGCTCGAGGAGGCTGGTATGTAGTGACTCCGCCCCACCCCCGCCCCTTCTCTCCTATTAAACAAGCCATCTGGAAGCAAGCTTACCATCTGGAAGGACTTCAACTGGGTTCCAGATGGATCTCTCTTTGATCCAATCAATACGGACAGTAGAATACTAAGAACAAACTCTGTTCCAGATTCTGAGTTGGCTGAGGGAGTGTGAATATTTCAGAACAGGGGCTCCAATCAAGCAGTGCATGGATGGCTTAGGAGCAGACTCAACCAAGAGGGAAAAAAAAGGAACCTGGAGAAGGACTGGGCAACATCCTACAGTACCCTGAAGAACTTGGCACAGTTCCAACCCTGAGGGCGACTTTGTTGTACTTTGTTTTCACAGAGAGGTCACAGTCTGTGTTCATTGTCTGGCACATTTGAGAAAGTAGAAGAAAAAAGTTAAAGATTAGCTTAATTTTTTTCACTCTGTGGCTGTGGAGCCCCTGTGTGCACAGCGCCACCCCACCGAGATGGGCGGAGCAAGGATTCCACAGCCACCTCAGCAGAGCTCTGAGGACTGAGATGGCTCCACCAAGCATCAAGCAGCCCAAGAAAAGCTGAAGAGAGATGAGGCAGGGGGGAGGTGCTACAAAAGAGAGAGAGTCAGTCAGGGAATTGACTCCAAGACATCAATAGATTCCCAAACTCTCAGATACTCAACTCTCTTATGCAAATGACACACGTAATATTTGCATATTTTCCAGACCCCTTCCCCTCATCTACTTCATGTTTTGTTTTATTTATTTTGTGTATTCGGATGGGTGGGTGAGAGTCTACCTCAGTGAGTGTTGGGATGTCAGAGGCTATGAGGACACAGGACAGGAAGTGAGCTTTCTCGTTCTACTGAATGGGTCCTGGGAATCAAACTCGGGTCCTCTGGCTTAGGGATAGACTTCTTTACCCACTGAACCGACTTGCCAAACCCGCTCTCATATACTTTAAATCATCTGCAGATTATGGGGCTGGAGAGATGCCAAATCCACTCTCATACACTTTAAATCATCTGTAGAGTATGAAGCTGGAGAGATGGCTCATCAGATACCACTGAACGCCACTTGCTGCACAAGCACGAGGAACTAGTTTCCAATTCCCTGCACCCGTGCAGAAAGTGGGGCACCACCACACACGCTTCTAACTCCAGCATGGTAAAGAGCAAAGAAATGAGGATTCCTGGCATTGATGGTCATCAGCCTAGCTCCAAGTTCTATGAAAGACCCTGTCTTTAAGAAATACACTGGAGCAAAGTACAGCAAGACACCAGATAACATCCTCCTCTGGCTCCCACGGCCGCAGCGAAGACATAGCCCCTGGCTTACCATGAGTGCGCACACACAAACACACATACACATGAACACACATACTCGATCTCCTATGGATTATCTCTAACACAATATAAATGCTGCGTAAATGTATCCTATCTTACAACATTGTTCCGGGAATATTGGTAAGAGGCCTGTTCATGTTTCTTACAGATACAACTTGTCTCCCAAAGGTTTTAATCCATCATCGCCCTGGAGTCTGCAAGTGTGGAAACACAGATGTGGGGAGCCTATACCGAACAAACCTGTGCTACCTGTGCTGTGAGGATGGAAACCTATGCATAGCACTTAGAATGACCCCAGGCACTTCGCCGACGACGTTCCTGGACTCTTTAGTTGTTTGTTTTAATTTTTAAAAGGCCTTCTTGTTATGGAATACTAAGTGCCTTAGTAGTATTTGTGTGCTTGGGTACTGCAATAAAGATGGCGATAGGAGAGTTTCAGTGGATTATGCAAAATCACATGTCTAAAAAGTTGGTTATCTTGAACTTGACAAGGATGTCAGTTGGCTTCAGGGAATCTCTGCTCTGCGTAGACCACTTTATGCTTTCTCAGCCTCAATACCTTCCCTCCCTTTCTCTACAATATACTACAGTTCTGATCCGTGTGTCTAGAATAGAGGTAGCATACTGAGATTCTGGTTCACGCTGACTTGTTACATGTCCTGTGATAAAATGCTCTGACAAAATCAGCGTAAGGAAGAGAAAGTTTATTGTGGCTCACAGTTTAGGGAGCAGGTCATGTTGGAGAAGTACTGACAGCAGGAGCTTAGACCAACTGGCTTACACTGTGTCCTCAGTCAAAGACATAAACAATGACCATTGGTATTAGCTGGCTTTTCTTTTTTAAGAAGTCCAAAATGACCATTGGTTTTAGCTGGCTTTTCTTTTTTAAGAAGTCCAAGACCAAAGCCCAGGAATAATGCCGCCACCCACAGTGAACTTGTCTTCCCGCTCAATTAACCTAACCAAGAATCCCGAATGGACATGCCCAGAGACTTGTCTCCCTGGGGATTCCAGATGCCATAATGTTAACAAGAGACTAGCCATCACACACACACACACACACACACACACACACACACACACACACGCACGCACACAAAGTGTATATATAATTATATTAAATAAGACCTTCAGATTATTTGTAAATAAGGTTATATATGTTCAAATAGAATGTTTCCACTTTTCAACAAACAATTGGAAGTAGCAAGAAACAACCATAATATACCAGACTATATATCATATAAATTACTTAAACAACACACCTACAAAACAGAGGTCTTCTTTTTATGCTTGGAGATCACCAGCCTCAAGTAAGCAGGTTCCAGTGTGAAGTTGCAAATTCCTTAAGGTCTCTGGAAATTATCCCTGAAAGACCCGCTTAAGGAAGGACAACCTTAACAAGTTTGTTAAACTGAACCCTTTGCAAGGGGAAAAAAATTTCTGTAATTAATGAAAGTCAAATATGTATCTAAAAGATGTCCTTCTCACCCCAGGATGCTTTAGATATTAGTTGGCACAAATCTGCATGCATCAGCCTTAGAGATTGATTCTAAATCATAAAACATCATGGAATTCGTATAACTTTCCTGTGTCCAGGATTTCATAATTCATTCATTCTACTATCATGTGTGTGTTTGTGTATGTGTGTGCGCGCATGTGCACACACATGTGTAAATTTAGCAAGTTGGGGACATCCTGGAGTAGGACTCTGAGGCAGTTGATCACCTTGCATCTGCAGTCAGAAGGCAGGGAGAGGTAAATGAAGCACTCCTGTCTGCCTTTCTCTGTACTCAGCCTAGACCCAGCCCAGACCCAGCCCAGACCCAGCCCAGACCCAGCCCAGACCTGAGCCCATTCCATGGTGCTACCCACACACAAGTCTTTGTTCCTTGGCTAACTCTTTCTAGTATTCCCTTACAGACATCCCCAGAGGTGTGTTTCTATGGTGACTGTAAAGTCAGTCAGGTTGACAGTGACGATTGTGTATCCCACCTGGCTAAACCATGTTCAGGGGCCTCTGCTTCCTCTGTGAGGGCTGCCAGAATCCTTGGATGACAGGTGGTGAGACCAGAAACTCAGATCCATTTTCACCTGAACTAGCGTGAAGCCACATATTCTAAGACAACTTGCAAAAGCTAACAGAAACAAAATGCAGAGGCAGCTATGGCTCCTTAACTCCTCTACCTGAGAAAGAAGACTAATTTAAATCAACAGCAGTCTTAGTCACAGCTTCGGAATTTCAAAGCTCTGGTTTAATGAGAGGCTCCTGACTGGGATGAGAGGTCTCTCCTCCCTTCATCTTCTCTGCCTGAGACTATTCACCTCCCAATCTCAGTCTCCTCATCTGTAAACTGAAAAGTGTCAAGGGGTCCTCTTCTGGGACTCTTCAAGCTCCCACCCTCTTCTGGGACTCTTCAAGTTCCGCAGAGCTCTTGTTCAATGTGTCCAGCTATGGATCACCAGAAGTGAGTGGCTCACCATTTTCAGGCATGTAAGGGTAGCTGCAGTCCTCAGTGGTCATGTTTGCGTAAACACTGTCATTGAAACATGTGTTTCAATGAAGTATGTGACAATAACGACAGCAGCAAATCGTTTTACTCCCTAATCCGTCACCTTCAGGGACGTATGTAGCATCTCCATCTGGGCTTGAACAAGAAAAGTTCTTTAAATAACAAGTGCTGGTTCCATACTGTTTGCTTGACTCTGGAAGGGAAAGGGAGTTTGGAGGATGAGAGCAGTTTGGTGTCTGTTCTCAAAGAGCCTGGACTCAACTACAGCTACTCTGTAGTCAAGTCTGAAGTGAGAGTCTCATGAAACACACACACACACACACAGACACACACAAAGGATGGGATAGTTACTTCTGTCTACCAAAGAAAAGGGAGGGTGACTTCCCAGAGGAAGAGAGGAAGTGATGTCAAAATCAGGCCTCCAGGAATGAAGAAAAAGATCAGAGTTGGGTGATCTGGGAAGTTGGGGCTAAGATGATGTGGGTTGATATGAACAAAATGTAAATGGGTTGTAAATGATATTCAAAAGTTCTGAGGCAAGTCAGTGTGTGTGTGTGTGTGTGTGTGTGTGTGTGTGTGTTCACATGTTGGGGAGGGCTTTGCACATGTTCATGTCTGAGCCCGTATAAGCTAGACATTGTAAGGTCAACATTCAGTGTCCTTAATTTTTATTGTCTTGGTTTTTTTTTAATCTTGTGTTAATTCTTTGACAATTTCATGGCTGTGTATAGATTACTTGATCATATTGGAACCTAATTCCCCTGCTACCCACCCCACACTGTCACCTGTCAACAGGTCCCCTTCCACCTCCATGTCCTTTGGTTGTAGGGAGTGGCCCATTGATTCCAATTAGTGCTGTGTGCACTAAAATGCTGACTTGTCCTGCTGGGGTGCTCTTGTGCAGGTCTAGTGAGGGTAACCACCACAGCTGCTGTGATCCAGTGCACAGCTGCTCACAACCATCCCCTGACTCTTTCATTGTGTCTGGCACCTCTTCCAGTCCAGACAAACACCTCACGAAGGGCTTTGATGCTGCAGTCCCTTTCAACAAGTCATGCCAAGCTTTCACCAAAGAAAGTATAAGGTATACTAAAAAGAAAGTATAAGTATAGTAAAGAAATGGAAACTTTAAGGAGGAATCAAAAAAAATAGAAATATAGCAATCAAAATCGTCAGGACAGAAGTGATGAAGGCCTTTGATGGGTTTATCAGTAAGCTGGACTCAACTGTGGGAAGAGCCAGTCTTCTTGAAGAGACATCCATGAAAAAGTTCTAAAACTAAAGCGGTAAGAAAAGAACCTGTGGCAATTTTAAACACCATAACCATGGAGTTACCCTGACTTCTGTTCCTAAAAAAGAATACACAAAATCCCACCTGTCACAGCTGGGAAGTATTCAGTCTGCATCTATTTTCTTACAATCTTAATTGGAGCTACTGTAACATAAGAACCAAATATACGTTAACAAAATGGGTAGACCTGTAGTTAGACTGCAAGAGACAAAGAGGGGGGACTCAACCAGCCATTTAAAGTCTTATTTGTATATTTTATTACATTTTTTTCATATAAGATATTTTGTATTTTTCCTCTCCCAACTTCTCCCAGATCCCCAACACCTCCTTACTCACACAACTTCATAGTCTCTCTCTTTCAAAAAACAAAAAGATGAAAATCAAAAGAAACAAAAACCAAAGTCACACATACACAGAGCCTAAAAGAGACAGGGAGTGGAGGTGGGGGGGAGAACTCACACTCAAAACCCACGAAGTCGTTTTCTGTTACTCAGCAACTCCTCGGCACTGGGCCTGCTCTAGAGTGAACTGAACAAGCCCACTGACACGCCACTGGAGAAATCGGATTTTCTCTCTTCCAGCAGATATAACTGAAAAGACCTTCTTGGGTGAGACTTTGTGTCTACTTGCCCTTCTTAATTCTGAGACTGCGTCTGGTACAAACCTGTGTAGATCTGGTTTGCACTGTCATAGCCTCTGGGACATCAGTCCTGTGATGTCAGTTCCTATGTGTATCAGTCCTCTTGCATCTGGAAGACACTGTTTCCTTGGAGCAATCCTCCATCTCTGGTTCTTACAGCTGTCTATGTTCTTTATGCAGAATAGAAAAACAAGTACACAAAGAAGAATAATTGATTACATATTTTACAGGTAAATATAAGTTTATTATATTTATATATAAGTATATATAAGCTGTACTTATATTTAAGTATATTAAGTATAACATATATATACTTATATAAGTTATATATGATATATAAAAGTATATATATGAGTATATATGTTATATTTAAATATAAATATATATACATAAGTATATATAAGTATATATAAATATTAGCATATATAAATATATATAAATATAAAGTTATAAGTATATGTAAGTATATAAAAGTATAAGTATATTTGTTCTCCTAGAAGAAGAGGAGTATGAAGAGGAGCGGGGATGCTAAAGAAGGGGGATGCTGAAGAGGGATGCAGGGTGAGATGGAGGCTGTGGCGTCAGGGATACAGGAAAGGGATGCAGGAGGAGAGAGATGCATGGGAGCAGGGGTGTGGATGGAGCTGAGATGTTCTTGGACCACTGATCTTCCTTCTTTGGTTAGGCTTGATTTGGAGTTTGTTTCACAAAAAACAAACTGTGCCTTTAAATCACCTGATAATAATATATAATTTACTTGGTAGCAATTGACTCCTCAAATATGCATTTTGTTTTCAGGCAAATATTTAGCCATTGTGATGCTTAGAAATTTAGATGAATATATTCACATGAGAATATCCAATTAGTTTTATGCCTTTAAACCATTCTTTTTATTTCCTTTCTCTTTTCTTTTTCTTTTGGTTTTGACTCATCTAAATATATACATATATATGATATATATGAATGATTTATATGTATATATATAATGATATATAGTTATATATGATATACACATATATAAATGATATATATGTAATTATATATGTTATAAACTTTTATATATATGTAAGTTAGGGTACAACAGAATACAAGTGGCAGGAAGTTTAGCCTATCTTGAGGACCTGTGGAGGAGGAACAAAGGGTACACAGATTCCTGGGGCCCCCATTACAGCAGAGCCATTCTTTCCCTGCCACCTAGGACAGATGCTACGTCAATAGAGGGAAGTATCTTAAGATGGATATTAGGAGTTCTCCGTGTCATAGAACGGCCCATGCTAGGTGCAGAGAACAGTATAGACCTGCTCTCCTTCCTCCACTAGGATTTGGTGAACAGATGGGAGACACAGCCCTTGAACAAACAATAACACACGTAAGTCTCACAGGCAGGAAAAGCAAAGAATCTATGAGAGATTCCATAACACCTAGCTGCTGCCCACCAGAAAAAGAGTTCTGGATAAAGTGCTGCTTGGAGTGAGGCTACTTGGAGCATGCAGAAGAGTTTCCAACTGCAGGGAAGGCTGGCAGGGAAGACCTTGTGTGAGATGGTACACAGAGCTCACAGGAAGACTTTGCTCTGGAAAAAGACAGGAAGCTTTGGTTGCTTTGGGAGAAGCTGGGGAAGACCAAAGCTAACCTAACAGGAAGGAGAGGGGCGGTCCCAGGGTGGAGAGGGGGCGGTCCCAGGGTGGAGAGGGGCGGTCCCAAGGTGGAGAGGGGCGGCCCCGGGGTGGAGAGGGATGGTCCCGGGGTGGAGAGGGGCGGTCCTGGAGTGGAGGGGGCGGTCCGGGGTGGAGAGGGACTAAAGTAAGGCTGTACTTGCCTTGAGAGATGGCATTTTGGAACATAGGTTGTCACCAGGATCTTACTCTGAACTCCTCTCATCATTTGTCATTGCTGTGGAAAGGACAGGTGACACGCAAAACATGAGGTAGAAGACAGATGGGCTTACCAAAAAGGGAAGCGGAAGACTCTCAGGGGATAAGGAGAGTAGGCAATGGCCAGAGAGACTGGTGTGTCCGTCTATGTTCCAGCAGGCCTTATGATACTTTTGAACCTTCTCCCTGTCCAGGCACTGCCCGGCTTATTTGGACGATTCACACAGGAGGAGAAAATGACACAACCCTATTTTTTACTGGAAAGCCTCCAGCTAGGGAGTCACAGTAATCGAGATTAGAGAGCTATCCCTCAGTGGCCGCGAAGATAGGAATGCATGTGCCCATCTCAAGGTTCTGACCACTAATCCAAGTCCTGAATTTTCAGCTCCTGGTTTTACACATTGTTTATGAGGGAGCGGGACGGGGGGAGGTCCTTCACCAATGATTTTCAAATATGCAAAGGGACTCTAACTAGCTACTAATAAGATGAAAGGAATTTATGACAAGGTTTTCATGGGAATTTGAACATCTGCCTGCAATATTCTCAGATATTCTTGTAGGGTGTGTGTGTGTGTGTGTGTGTTCCCGTGTGGAGGCCAGAAAGCATTCACAGGCATCATTAGCTCACTGAGTAGGCTAGGCTAGCTAACCAATGAGCTTCAGGGATAGACCTGTTCTTTCTTCTCACGTGCTAAGACTAAATCAAATACCACCACGCTTGGATTTGTGGGCTTTTATTTTTGTTTTTGTTTGTTTGTTTGGTTTGGTTTGGTTTTGGTTTTATGGGGTTTTTTTTTGTTTTGTTTTGTTTTTGAGGGTTTTTTTTGGTAGGTTCTGGGGTTTGAACTCAGATCCTCATGCTTGCACCCGCAGCAGTTTACCAACCCAGCCCATCCAGAGAATCTTAAAGATGAAGCTGGCTTTTCCATTTCCCAAGCTTGCGTGGCACACACCCTCAACCAGCGGTTGCCATATTTTGCTGTTCTGGATCCCACAAGACAGGCATTTCAGACGTTGGGCTTACTCGCAGAAATTAAGGGAGGGGATGCAGAGTTAAATTTGGGATGAAGCGATGGTTGCTTTCCTTCCAGAAATCTGTTTTCTCTGATTGCCATCTGCCTGGGCATGCGAAACAAAAAAAAAAAAATGCAATTGCTTAGAACAACACAACATCAGTGCAGAGCAAACATTATTTCTGGCTTGTCCTGGTTCAAAGGATGAGCTGGGAAAGCAGCCTGCCTGAGCATCAGTCCATACTTCTTCCTTCCTCATTGTACATCCTCAGGCAAGTCACCTGGCCTCTCTGTGCCCCACTTCCCTATGTAAAGGGAGATTATAAGATTTATCTAATTCGTGCTTTTGTTATGGTTTGGGAAAGTGAGAATACAGAGAAGGAAAGCCAAAGGCTTCCCAGGCACAGAACTAAGCACGCCGCAAATGTCACCTATTTTTTTTTTAATTGCATACAAATGTCATGGTGCATATAAAAGGGGTTCACCTCCCCCTCCCCCCAGTTTGAAATGATTTGCTATTTAAAGCAATCTCATTTCTTAATTCATAACAGTGGCTGCTGGTTATGGGCTCATAATAATTATGTAACGCCAACATGACTCTGAAGGAAATGTCTCTTGCATGGGTTCTCGGTTGGGCTTATTACACAGAATAATAAGAACCTGTCTCATTAATATTAAACTGCTTTCTGATACAGTCAGGGTAATGTACTTTTTGAAAGCATTTAAAGCTAGCAATACAACAGCCCGTCGTGTGTAATTGTCTTTGTTTTCCAGGTCGTTAGAAGCATGACTAAACATACGTGAGGTACATCTACAGGCGTTCTTTTTCTTCCTCTCGCCGCTCTCTGGAAACTCTCAGAGAGTTGTGGCTTCTCTTGTGTTGGTAGTCCCCACCCTCTCTCCTGTTCCCCTAATGGGACACTGTCCACCACAGGTGTTCGAACATTCGCATGTATGCATTCCTCACTGAAAGCTCTTGGAGCTTAGAAGACAACCCTTAGCTCGCTAGACAAGGATGCTTGTTCCCTACCTCCCCGAGCTGCAAAACAAGAGCCTCGTCAACTAGTTCCACAAATCATTTTCCAAGCAGCCCCTGACAGACACAAATCAAAGGCCGAGCTAGCACGGAACCGATTAAGATCACAAGAGGAGACCGCGGGCCTCCATTGTTTCCTCTGTAATGCATCCCCCAAAAGCCTGCACTGCTGTGCGCCGCTGATCATTCCCATCCTTGTTGACGAGATTATTTTTAGAAAGTGATGCTTTCCCATTTATAAAGCTCAGAGAGAGGCGACACGGTGTAGGCGGTCGTTCTCAGCCCTGCTGCGCAGCGTCACCTGTGTGGAGCTTTGAATACTGCAGATGCTGTGTGACCTCCCTCTGGACAGATGGTTCTGGCAGAAATTGCCCATGTGGATGGCTGGGGGAAGCTTCTGCAAGCCAGACTGGACTGTCTGTCAGGAAGCTCCGCCCGAAACCAACTGTGTCAGAACCTCTGTGAGCCGGGTCAGAGAGAGGCCCTGACTGCTCAATTCCCTGGCCAGGAGACCCTAACACATAGGCAGGCCTGAGGGACACTGAGCTTAGCAAACTGAAGTCGCTCACTTGTTTCACAAATACTGACAACTCTTCCATGCAGGGCCTGATTGACAACAAAGCAGGTAATCCCGGGAACGCTTTTTGATACTCTGATCTTAGAAACCAGAACCAAAGTCTTCAAGGGTAAAGCCTAGTATTAGAAATGTTTTGGGTTGGCTTGTGTTGAGCAGAGATCTCAGTATGCAGCCCTGGCTGGCCTGGAACTTGATTTAGAGAGCAGCCTACCTCAAACTCATGGTGATCCTCCTGCATCTGCCTCTTGAGTGCTGGGATTCCAGACATACGACTGGCAATGGTGTGTGTGTGTGTGTGTGTGTGTGTGTGTGCGCGCGCGCGCGCGCGCGCGCGCGCGCGTGCGCGTGCACGCATGCACGTGTGCGTGTGTTGTGTTCATATATGTATATACGTGTGTAAGTGTGCATATGTGTGTGAGTGTGTGTGGAGGCATGTGGCCGACATTAGGTACAGCCCCTCTCTCATTTTCAGCTTATTTTTTTGAAGATAGAATTTATCGAAACCTGGGGCTTATTACTTCAGCTAGACTGGCTGGCCAGCCCACCTGATCTTCCTGTCTCAACCTTCCAGCACCGGACTTATAGCCATATCTCCACACCTGGCTTTTAAAGTGGGCACTGGGGACCCAAGTTATGCTTTTGTGGCAAGGGGGGTTACCCAATGAGCCACCTCCCCAGCCCTGCTCTGGACACTTTAAAACCATCCCCAGGCAAAGCTGACAATAGAGTAGAGAACTGGGAGCTGGCTGTTTGCTTTGGGGTGAGTTATGTAACAGTCCTAAGCCTCTTTCCTTATCTTTAAGACAGTGGAGAACAAATCTTCCATCCCAGGAGCTGTTATGAGTTTTAAATTAAAAAAGAAAAAAATCAATAGAAAACTGCACAGTAGCTCACGTCATACCTACTAGGCATTCTGTGAAGGTGTATTTTCTCCCTTCTCTCTCCTCTTTGTTTCTCCCACTGTCCTGAAAGCAATATGTTGAGCTAAGTGATAAATGGTCGAAGGTTGAGACAGAGCCTGTGCTTTCCAAGACCACTTAGGCAACCACTTCATATGCAGACTACCCTTGGGTGCTTTGAGTTGGCTACAATTACAACTGTGGGGATCTGGCCCCTATTCTGCCTGGGACCGCCCCCTCTCCAGTCTGGGACCACCCCCTCCAGCCTGGCACCGCCCCTCTTCACCCTGGGACCACCACCTCCAGCCAGGGACCGCCCCTCTTCAGCCTGGAACCGTCCCCTCCAGCCTGGGACCGCTCCTCTTCAGCCTGGAACCGCCCCCTCCAGCCTGGGACCGCCCCCTCTTCAGCCTGGAACCGCCCCAGGAACTGCTCAGGGTTTTAGAGGGAGCCAGATGTGCTTTCCTAAAAAGAAAAGAAAATTAAGGGTAGATAAGTTTGTACCAGGAGAGAGAGAGAGAGAGAGAGAGAGAGAGAGAGAGAGAGAGAGAGAGAGAGAGAGAGAGAGAGAGAGAGAGAGACTGTAAGATTGTAAGGGGCTGGGGACAGAGAACAAAACAGTATAGCAAACGTCACTTTCAGGAGACACTTGTAAGTAGGTTGTGCTTTGCAAATATTTATTTCACTTGTGTCTTTGCATCTCTGTAATCAAGGAATTGAAGTTTTCCTTTTCTGACCCACATCTGCATGAATAAGACTAGAATGAGTTTTATGTCTGAGAGCAGGTAGGAGGTATATCATTTGTTTTATATGCATCTTCCTCTTTTTAGGGCAATGTTTGCGTGCATCCAGGTATTTTTAATTGCATTCTTCAGGGTGAGGGCAGGGGACCAGCTGCTTCGCTAGAAAAGCCCTCATTAATGAAATGGGCTCTCTGAACACATAGAGCAAAAAGCTGAGTAAAGATGACGTCAGCTTCCTTAGAGTGCATTTTCATTCAAGGTTATCAGCCAAGCCCTGCCGGAGGGAGGCTTGTGCAGAGCCATTGATCTCCTGACCAGCTGTGAATGCCTCTAGACCGGATCTGCTACAACCTGTCACTTAGGGAGCCCCTCACATCGGCTCCCTCTTTCTGTATACGTCTCTCATCATTGCAAGGATGAAGCCTCCTCCAGCTCTGTATGTCCTCACTGACTCCCTCCCACCCCCCCCCCCAACTCCTCTGCTTGATGTGACTTCCAATGACCTACTTTACATAATGGTTTGAACTTGGCCAGACGCCAAGACATTGAGGGTGCTTTGGTGCCTGCCTGCTATAGGGCTGCTGGTAGAAGACAGCAATTCTGGGGGGTGGGGGGGGGGAGCGGGCGTCACTGCAGAGACTGTTTGCACGGCTTTATTTTGATGGTGGTTACATTGTTTTTCTTTCTTTCTCCCCCTCACCCCTACCCTTAAGGGCCTTGCCTGTTTCAATTCATCTTCATGTTCTTGGAGTCCAGGCTACTGATTGGCTGGAGCTGGCCCTTAAGTCAGAGAAAGGCAGCCAATCAGAGCAGGACTCTTCCCTGTTTCCCTGTGGAACCCTCTAAAGTGATGTATGTGAAGGAGAGGCTACAGGCTGAGCTCCCAGGGACAGTCCTAGAGAGAGTGCTCTTTCCAGGGCAAAGTGGGGAGGACACAGAGCCAGATTCCAGACCAGCCATCCGTGGCCAAGCCTGTCTCTGGCTCCCACTCGCAGCCTTAGCAAAGCCTGGCTTCTGGTCGGCTTATATACCTCTCTCTACATCAAGCTTTTAAAACCCACATGGGTATCCATGAGGATGAGGAACAGGAGGAGTGAGAAAAATGGCAGAAATACCGGAAACGATGTGACCTTGACTCTGTAGGTCACGAGGAGACTCGAGAGAATCCTTTCCTACCTAGTTTCAGGACTGCCCACCTTAAAAAGGAAGCTGGCTTTGGATCTAGGGAAATTATCTGAACTTGTAAATCGGCTTTTAAGTGAGTCTTCCCTGGAGCAGCTGCTCTGAATTTAGAATAGGTTCAATTCTCAGCATCCACCATCTGATACGGCTCTTCCCAGGGTGAAGGATTTGTCTGTACAAGCTTGAGGAGAAGAAAAGACGGCCTGTCAGGTTTTCCCCCTTAGGACACTTGCAGTATGATAGCCCCTGCCTTCTCAATCTGCTTGGCCTGGGATGAGGGCAGCCAAGTAGTAGAGGATGTGCCTTCGCATGTGCAAGGCCATCAGCTCAACCCCCAGCCCTGTAATAACAATAGTAACAGCAGTAGTAGTTTGGCCTGTTATCAAATACAAAGGAAAAGGGCAGTTATATTTTCACTCATATTTGAGCCTAAAATGGAACGTTCAAGATTTGTCTGAAAGGCTCATTTGAAAAACAGACACGGAACGTCTGACTTACTGCCCGGAGAGCATCCAGTCGTTTATGTGATCTTTGAGATTTTAATGGCATTTTCTTCCTAAGTCTCCATTCCTGCTTCCTTTCTGTTGACAAGGAGTCTTGTGAAAAGCCCACTGCTCGTTCCCAGTCTCCTGTTCTGGTCCTGTGGCTCCTGCTTTGCGGAATACAATCGATCCAAGGGCGATAGAGAGTTGCCTGAGAAAGGGAGGGACCCTGTGGAAGGTTAGCTGTGGAATGGTCACCCTGAAATATGCAGTACACCATCTTTGGCAAACTAGCCTCTCTCTCTCTCTCTCTCTCTCTCTCTCTCTCTCTCTCTCTCTCTCTCTCTCTCTCTCTCTCTCTCTCCCCTCCAACCCAGCGTCCTGTAGCTTTCTGGCTAACAGATGTCAGAATGGAGGCAACATGGGAGCCAGCAGTTTCCATCAGTGGGATCACTTACATGTGTCTCTCCCTGGCAACAGGCTTCGGTGTAGAAAGCTGAATGAGGGGCTGAGAGGATGGCTCCTTGGGTAAAGAGCTTGCTGAGCTGGCCTAAGTAACAGATCCCTCAGCATCCATGATCAGCAGCTGTGGTAGAGTACGCCTACAACTCTGGAACTGGGTAGGGTGTGTACATGGAGATACTGAGAGCTAACTGGCTAGTCAGTCTAGCTGAAATGCTTCTGGGTTGGATGAGACAATGTCTCACGAGTGTGGAGAGCCATAGAAGACATCCAAAGGCAACCCCTGATCTCCACATGCACTTGCTAGTAAATAAGCATGCACACATGTGTGCACATACACATCAATGCATGTATACACACAAACATCTGAGGAAAAGTCCTTATGACCACTGAAGGGCCAATGCACCAATGAAGGGGGCTTAAAAAGAGAGAATGGGGGTTAAGGGAGTGTGGCACAGCAGTGTGGGGGAAGGGGGTACCCAGGCGGGACCCTGCCCAAGCACCTCTTCCCCCTGAGGGACCACAGGCACACAGGCATGGGATAGAATAGAGTTTATTCAGGGCAGAGAATGGGAGGTAGAGAGGCAGAGAGAGAGAGAGAGAGAGAGAGAGAGAGAGAGAGAGAGAGAGAAGAGAAGAGAAGAGAGTAGAGAAGTGGAGGTCGGCCATGACCACATGGAGAGAGGGGGGAGGGGAGGAGAGCCCAAGGGGCAGAGAGGTGAGAGTGGGATGAGAGAGAGCAGGACGAGAGAGAGGAGGGGCAAGTAGCCCCTTTTATAGTGGGCCAGGTCTATGGGGTGGGGCATACCTGGCTGTTGCCAGGTAAGTGTGGGGTGGAGCTTAGACAGAATACTAACAACCAGCAGCCCAAAGACTCAAATGCCTCTAAGAGAGCAGCATAAGAGAGGAGAACCAGCTGCAATAGAAATGGTCCTTTGGAAACAGCAATAAGACCTATTAAGTTTGTTTCTAAACCAGCCAGTTTCAGAAAGACAAGAACCAGTCATGAATGACAGCCAGGAGGGTAAGGTGTCGATCAGGGTACCAAACTAGGCATTAGTCACTACGACAGACAGACAGGGCTGTGTAGGGTGCATGACTGGATGGAATGGAAGAGAGTTAGTGGCTAAGCAAAACCACCCATGCTGTTTCCCACCATAGTGCCTTCTCTGCCAATCATCTTCTGTTGCTATGGAAAATTAACTACAAAAAAAATTAACTTAAAAGAAGAAATTTATTTTGGATCATGGTTTTAGAAGCTGTAGTCCTTGTGGAAAGGACCCATCACGGTAGAGTTGTGATGACACACAACGATGAGGGGCAGAAGAGTATGGTGGGGCGGAGCTGCTGGCCAGAAAGCAGACTGAGAGAGAAAAGGCTGGAGAGGATATACATTTTCTGGGCACTCCCCCAGTGACCTACTCCAAGCTCTGCCTAACTTACATCTCCTAGTTTCCACTGGTGCTCAATCATGCCATCAGATTATGTCCTATCAATGGATTAATCCATTGGTTAGGTCAGAGCCCTGGTGAGCCAACCGCTTACCAGAAGGCTCTGAAACACTGCATTGAGGACCATGGCTTGAGCACCTGAGCCTTTTGCAGAGACTCTTCATATCCAAATCATAGCACATGTTGATTCAATTCTCTAGGCTGATGAGCACATGATGTAGGCTTTCTGAGTTTCACTGATACTAACTTCTGAAACATATGGATACACTCAAAATGAGTGCAGGGCTCTGATGCAATCTACCAAAATCAACAAAGAGGAGAAGTCCACCACGCCAATCATGGCGGAGCCACCTTCTCCTTTCCCCAGCGAAGCCCTATGCATACTTCTATTTGGAGGAGCTTCTTTAACTATTGCACGGTTATCCAAGAGAATAACTGATGCAAAAGAAGGAGAGAAGCACAAAGGAGGGAGAAGATTTGGGGCCCTGCTTGTTACCTCATGCACCCACTCTTTTCCTGAAGAAAAGGCAGCCCCCGCCCCACCCCCACCGTGGCCACACATTCCTCTGCTTCTTTGTCTGTCTTGGAATTTTCCAAAATGTTGAAGAGAGGCAACCAGGCTGTAGGGTTGTTAGCAATCTGTTTCTGTCCCCTGTGGTACCCAGTCACTCCACTTCCCCACCCTCCTCCCTCCTCCCTGTTCTTCACATCACCTATTTAAAGAACCATTTTCAGGGTTAGAGAGTTGGCAGTGGGTAAAGCGCTTTCCATGTAAAAGTCAGGCATGTAGGCAAGAGGATCCTCCAGCTCACCACCAGCCAGCCCAGCAAACTGATAAATTCCAAGTTAAGGAAGAGACCCTGCTATCCAGTCACCAAACCCCAGCACTAGTGTGGATGCCAAGAAATGCTTGCTGAAAGGGGCCTGATATGGCTCTCTCCTGAGAGGCCCTGACAGAGTCTGATTCTCGCAGTCAACCATTGGACTGAGTGTGGAGTCCCCAATAGAGGAGTTACAGAAAGGACTGAAGGAGCTGTAGGGGTTTGCAACCTCATAGGAAGAACAACAATATCAACCAACCAGACCCCCCAGGGCTCCCAGGGACTATGCCACCAACCAAGGAGTACACATGGCTCCAGCTGCATATGTAGGAGGGATTGCCTTGTCAGGCATCAATGGGAGGAGAGGTCCTTGGTCCTATGAAGGCTCGATAGATGCTCCAATGTAGGGGAATCGAGGGCAGGGAGGTGGGAGTGGGGTGGGTGGAGGAACACCCTCATAAAAGCAGGAGGAGGTAGGATGGGAGGGGGGAACTTGGAAATGGGATAACATTTGAAATGTAAATACAGAAAATATCCAATGAAAAGAGAAAAGGAAAGGAAAGGAAAGGAAAGGAAAGGAAAGGAAAGGAAAGGAAAGAAAAGAAAAGAAAAGAAAAGAAAAGAAAAGGAGAGGAGAGGAAAGAAAAGGAGAGGAGAGGAAAGAAAAGGAGACCCTGCCTCAGAAAACAAGATGGCGGGCAATAGAGGAAGCTACTCGGCAGCCATCTTTGGCCTCTACCTGTGTGCACATATCTGGTCATGGATGGGTGCCACTGCCATATCAAAAGTGAAGGAAACAGTCACTAGGAGAGCCAACACGGAACAGTCACTGTTAGCATCAGGATTAAAGTAATTGAAGAAGAACGGGTCCCAGAAAGGAACATCTTGGCAACCCTTGTGGCAGGCTTCTATTCCAACAAAGCCCCATGATGAGCAAGAAAATGACTCTAATTTAAAATCTGCACCATAAACTTCCTGAAAGCCTTCCAAAGCAACAGGAGAACACACCTGAAATATGTCGGGATTCAATTTCCATTTGTGGTCTTCCACAGAAAGAAGCTCATTAGCGTAGAGAGCATAATGTCAACTTTTTGCAAAGATATATAGCAATAGTACCTCGTGTTGCCTACCTCCAAGGACTATGAATCCGCTAAGCCAGGAAGCTGTAGCCAGTGAGAATGGGCAGGGACACACGTCTGCAGCGAGAGGGCTCATTTACGAGAAGAACCAGGGAATGGAGTTCAAATAGCAACTAATGGTGGGTAGAGGTTCATATTCACAGGCCACAGAGCCCTGGTTTTGTACAGTATCAGCTTGTTGGTGGCTTAGAGTGGCAAAGATCTATACTGAGTGTATTATTAGGAGCAGGGATGTACGTTCCTTAGAGAGAAGAGAGAGCGAGAGTAGTTCACACTTGGCCACCGGCTACCAGAGCTGTGGACTGCTTTCCTGTAGAGCTCTGCGGACTTCCTTCAGCACCCTGCATTAATATGAAATTAGCAATGCGCTACTCGCGCAGAACTTCGTCTCTAAAAAAAGCCCACGTTATGCTTTAAGCCTTTTATCCCCAAATAATAGAAGTCATGAGGTTAAAGTTTGTTCACACGGCTTTCCCCTGGAACAGCTGTACAATTTGATGTGAAGGATGAAAGCAGATACAGTGCAGATCTTTGTAGTTAGAAAATGCGCTGAAAGGCCTAGTAGTCAAGCTTTATTCCGTATCCCACTCTGTCGTGTGTGGATCGTTTCCTACGTGCAAGCTTTGCCGAGCTTCTGTTATTCATTGTTATTACTACTTACAGTGTATCAACAGAGTGACTCACCCCCCTGAAAGGCTCAAGGAGAACCAAGGAGAAAGGCAGAGGAGAGAGTTCCGCTTAGTAAATTCCCAATGGAACACTCACTCTGTCTGGCATCATAAGGCCAGAGTCTCTAAAGAGTGTGCCATACGGGAGACAATGTAAGGCCAATACACAAGTAAATATACATTATGGCGTGCAAGGTAAGTGTCTTACAAAACTTGGTTAACCTGTGCTGCAGTGGGTGGGTCAGGATTTAGAACGACTTATAGAAATTTCTTCTTCCCCAAGAGGGAATGGGACACGGAGGACAGATGTTAGTTAGCCACGCTTAGGGAGACTGGCCCAGATCCCAGCTTCAGAAAACAGCCAGTAAATCCCTGCTGTGGTTCGATTATATCCTTCAAAGGTTGTGTGTTGTGAGCTTGGAAATGAGGCAGTGCTGAGAGGCAGAGGGACCTTTAAGAGGAAACAGAACCACCATATGACTCAGCTAAACCCCCAAAGGACCGGATGTGCTACCACAGAGACACTTGCACACCCATGTCTGTAGCTGCTCTATTCTCAGTGTTTCAGTGTCTAAGGTCGTCTGGAATCCACCTAAATTCCCACCTACAGAGGAACAGATAAGAGAAATGTGATGCACACACACAATAGAATTTTGCACAGCAGTTAAAAAAAAATTAGACCACGGTGTTTGGAAGGAAATGGATGCAACTGGAAATATTCATGTTGAGCACCATGAGCCACATACATTCCTTCATTCATTCACGGACCCTAGATTTTCATTTTTATATGAATATAAGAGAAAATGTAAGGGAAGTTAAGTTTGGGATGTAGAGACATCTCAGTGGTTAAGAGTGACCTGCATTTCTAAGAGCCTTCTACAACTCTAGTTCCAAAGAATCCAAGCCTGGAGTGGGCAAGTATGTGTGTGTGCATGTTTATGGGCATGCACATGCATCCATGAGCACACACACAAATATTATTTTTTAAAAAATATCACACACAGAGAGAGGAAATAAGCTTGCTCACCAAGTATCAGAGATTTTCATTCTTTCAATGTGTATACAATGCAGGTCATGTAACTAACTAGAAAGGGGACTGTGAGTGGAGAAAGGGGGTTTTAAAGGAGCCTAGGGAGGGGAAAAAGAACAAAAAACAAATAGTAATAGCATATGATGTAAAAGCAGAAGATAGGGTAGTGGGGGGGGGGAGGAATGGGCAAGAGAGGGACAGGGGGATGAGGGAAGGGAGCAAGGAAAACACAAAACAAAACAAAGTGGGTATGACAATCCCACAATGAAATATACTACTTCATTTGTTTTTTGATAAAGCATACAATGAGAATGAAGAGACAGAGTGTAATACAAGAGAGGTGGCTCAGTCTTTAGCAGCCCTACTCCTGGAAGTGATTTTAGTCCCTCTCTCATGACATCAAGTTGTCACTTATCATGTCTGACCCCTTAATAGTTCTTGGCTTCCTGTTCAACATGGTGACCTCTTCTTCTCCCCAGGGCTCTCCCAAGGGCGATGTCATCAACTGTAAGACCTTCGCCAAAGGTTGATGTTGGACTTTCCATTTATAAAGCTGTGAGTCCAGCCTGCTTCTGTTCCTTCATCATAGTAATGAGAGGTGTGTTTATAAGCATCTCCAAACTTCCCAAGACGAGAAGATGTGACTTTCACATGGAAGAATGAGTGGATCTCCAGGTGGGGTGCCCAAGGCACTTGTAAAAACAGCCCTGGTTATCTTCACTTTTAAGATGCACGTATTACTAGTCCGGAACCCTATCTCTTCAAGCCCTTTAATAACAAGCGTGCCTCAGAGAACTTGCATCAGTTAATCTTAATGGAAACAAGGACTCTTGGTTTCAGTGAAGGAAGTAAATAAATGAAGAAAGATGCAGGAAGAGAGGGAATGACAGACAGCAGGGCCAAGTAACACGTGGACCATGGTTCTCAGCCTTCCTAAAGCTCAAACCCTTTCATACAGTTCCTCATGTGGTAACCCCCAACCATAAAATTATTTCATTGCTACTTCACAACTGTAATTTTGCTACTGTTCTGAATTGTAACATAAATAGCTGTTATGCAGGACGTCAGGAAGCTAGAATCTTTTGAAAATGTGTCACTGCCCAGATTAAAACTGCAGCCACAGATTTACTCAAGCATTCATGACTAAGGTAGAGGGTGTGCATGCGTGGGTCGTGCTGTACTTGTAGAGGTCAGAGGACAATCTGTGGGAGTCGCTTCTCTCCTTCCAGCATATGGGTCCCAGGGTTTGACTCGAGTCCTCGGGCTTGGCAGTGACACCTCTCTGATGAGCCATCTTGTTGAGGACCCTGGTGCTTCCTGTTCTGCTGTGTTTTCTCACCTTGAGGAGATTGTACTGGTGGAGAAGCTGCAATGGCGAGAAGGACAGTTATGCGAGTAAATCTTAATTGTCAACTTGCTGGGATTTGGAATCACCCAAGAAACAAACACCTCAGCATATCTTTGATGGCGTTTCCATGAACCCGAATGTGGGTGGCACCATCTGATGTGGGGATTAGAAAAGGGGGGAACTAGATGAGTACCAGCATGCATTGCTCTCTGCTTTTTGACTGTGGACACAATGTGACCACCCACCCATTCTCCCAGGAGAACTCCTTCACTACCATGATATCCTGCGAAACGGTGGTCCAAATAACCCCCTCCTTCCTTAAGTTGCTTTAATCCGGTATTTTGATGGGGGATAGTCACTAGTACAGCAGAATGTCACAGTAAATGTGGTTAGGAATGACTAGGGTTGGCGAGTACTTATTCACTGAGGTGTGCAAAAGAAAGATGGCATCACTCCCTTGCGCAAACTTATATGTCCACGTTTACCTCCCTATCCGTGTGGAGTATCTGGGACTCCACAGACAGACAAACTTGAGTCATGTGGTTGGCACATCAGCTTCTCAGAGCAGGAGAGAGCAAGCCTCTCCAGGCCATCAAAGTCTTCTTCAGGAACCAAGTAGTCTATGCCTACCAGCCAAGGTGTACTGAATTCAACCCTGCTTTTGGGAGGGTACATGGAGGCCATCCTCGGAGGATATGATGCTGGCCATCATCTGTCCTCAGCCTTGATGTCCCTAGCTCCAGTGCTCTGGTGTCACAATTGGTTAGCATACAGTAAGTACTTAGATAGAATCTCTAGCCACAATGGCCTCTTTGTGTCAGACTTAGGCCATGGGAACCTTAGAGATATCTAGATAATGAAACAATCACAATGGGCCTCAGGGCCAAATGTGAAATTCCTTGGGTCAGAGTGACAGGGTGACTGTAGGTATTTTAGAGATTTTATCATCCTTGGGATTGGCAGTCCATCCGCATTGGAAGGTAATGACAACATGCAGATGGTTACCAAAAGTGTGCCACAGATAAATCCCATGTTCTTCTGACATCCCAATACTCAGTATATGTTGAAATAATCTATCAAGCCTCTTTCTTTTTACTTTGGTTCAATTTTTCTACTTTAACACATTTTTTGATTTTCATACAGTTACAATAAATAATACAATATTTTGCCTATTTCCATGAGTGATGATATTTTGCAAAACAACAGCATATTATCAAAACCACGACTTTCTTTACAATTAAAATAGGGACCCAGGATCCTTTGTGCTGGCCTTTCTGTATCAGGCCAGTTTCTCTCCCTCTTCTAATCTCTCTGGCAATATTGTCAACCTAAAATGATCTAGAATCAATTAAGAAACAAACCTTTAGAAAGGTCCATAAGTGATTGTGTTGATTTTATTAATTGAAGTTGGAAGACCCACCCTAAATATAGATGGCACATCCTCTGTGCTGGGATCCTGACCTGCATTTAAAAAGGCAAAACCAGCTGAACACTGAAATAATGGAAGAACATCTTCCGTTACTTCTTACTGCAGATGTGGTGTGACCAGTAGTCCATCAAGTTCCTGCTACCAGGAATTCCCTTCCATAATGAGGGTAAGCCAAAGTAAATTCCTTCCCCCTTAAGTTACTCATGTCGAGGTAATTTTTTACCACAACAGGAAACATAACTAAGGCTTAAAACGGGTACCAGAAATGGAGATTTTATTGTGATCAACTTGACCATGTTGTTATTGGGTTTTCTTTTTTTTTTTGAAAGTATATGTGGCCAAAATGTGGAAGAGTTTGGTACGTTGGACTAGGAAAGCCAGCATGGTGGGAACTGAGATTAATGGGCTTTTCTGGGGGGATCTGGGAAGACAAACAATGAAAGCTGTAGAGTGGAGGAATGACTCACGAGATCTCAAAGGAGAATAAGGACCCTATCAGGAACGAATTCTGCCCATGTCTTGAAATTTTGAGTGAAGTTGAATTTTAAAATAATGGACTACCGTGGCTGGGGAAATTTCAAAATGGGAATATTCCAGCTGTGCCATGCCTAACTTTATTGCACTTATCCAGGTCTATGGTGAAAAATAGCAAATAAATAGATAAATCGAGCAGGAAGATATAAAAGATGGGCATTTTGTTGAGAAAGAAACCTGCTTAGGCAAGTTACTTTAGAGGCTGCAGTCGTGAAAAGGAACCATCCCACTACACGCTGGAGCAGTAGGAGACATATCCCCACAGCAAATCTCTCTCCAATCAAGTCTTCTGCTTGTGAAAAGTTCAAACTTATTTGATGACAGTCAACAATTCAACTGAAGAAGCTATCAGTCATTTGTAATTTGTTTTATTCTTTATTCTGAACTCTATATTATCTGATAGTGTATAGTTGAGTTATGGTTTTAATCTACTATATCAAGTGATATTTTGTCCATTTACATTTAGTGTAGTTACTGATGTGTTAGACCCTTGTTTTATTGTGTTTTCTGGTTGAACTACATATTAATTTTCTTTTTGACCTTTTGTTATGTGACATTTTCTTAGAATTATTCTTTTATTCATTTGTAGTATTTTTGGAAATATCTGTCTATGACTTTTGTAGTGATTATTATATTTTTATAACTTCTCATAGTCTTTAGTATGATTGTTTTGCCAGTTCAATTACAGTGGGCTGTGAACAGCTCTATACTGCCTAACTTTAGGTCAGCTAAACACAAACTAGAGATATTTGGGAAGAGGAAACCTCAATTGAGGAAATTGCCCTACTACATTGGATTCTGGTAAAGTCTGTAGTGTATTTTTTTTTATTACTAATGAATGTGAAAGGGCCCAGCTTAATATACATAGTACCTACCATGGACTTCTAGTCCTGGGTGCTATAAGAAAGAAGGCTGAGACAGCCATGAAGAACAAGCCAGTAAACAGTGTTCCTCCATGGTCTATGTATCAGTTCCTGCCTCTGCCTCCAGGTTCCTAACTTGATTTCTAGTCCTGACTTCCCTGGATGATAGATTACTAGTTGTCAGATGAAATATCCCTTTCCTCCTTAAGGTGATTTTAGTGTTTTATCACAGCACTGTAAACCCTGAAACAAAGCCCTTCCCTAACTCTCCATTTCAAAATGTAATTGTCTTTGTTATTTTCTCTGTGTTACCCAGAACCACATCAGGCCATGTTATGATTTTTGCTTTCATTGTCAAATATAATTTAGGAAACTCAGACAGAGAGGAGAGTCTATTATACTTATCCAAGTTTATATATAGCATTTTTCTTCTTTAAAGAACATTTTTCTCAGAAAGTTCTGCTATGTTGGTAACAAACTCTTAGTTTTATTTCACCTATGAATGTCTATGGATCAAATTCAAATAGTGGCCCTTATTAAGCATTTTTATTCCAATGGCCCTCATTAATGTGTTTTGTTATACCTTGAAATCTTGGTCAAACACTTTTTTTACTTGACATATGTCAATTATCTTTTGACTTCTTTTGATCGGTGTCTTTCATTCTGAGATGGGGTTGCCTACGGGGTTAGTTTTCCTTGTCAGTTGAAGACAATCTAGCCTCACCTGTGGAGAGTGTCAGAAATGAGAAATTGCCTAGCTCAGTTGGTTTATGGGCATGTCTGCTCCAGATTATCTTAATTACATTAACGGATGTGGGAAAACCCAGCCCATTATGGGTGGCAGCATTTCCGATTTGAGTCATAGGTTAAAAGTAGGGAAGGTGAGTTGAGGAGTAAACATGGATTCATCCATTTGTTCTCTCTACTCTTGACTGTGGATGTGATTAGCTCTTCAAACTCCTGCCATTTCCCTGCCAGGATAGACTGTAACTTGGAACTGTGTGCTGAAATGAACTCCCCTCTTCACTATGTGGCTTCTCTCACGGTCTTCTGTCATAGCACCTGGAACGGAAACTAGGGCATGACTGAACAGCATCCATGACTAATCCACCTTGATTCTCATCCAAACCTTAACTCCTCTTTAAGTTTATTCCCTATCTGGTAGACACTACATTTCTACTCCACTTCCACTGTTTATTAGTGTGTACTTCTATAACAAAGCACCACAGTCAGCTAGTTTAAAAACAACTCACTTCCTTGTGCTAGGAATACAAGGTCAAGGACCCAGAATGGTTGGTCTGTGGTGTGGGTTTTCTTTCTAGCTTGTAGCTGGATGACTTGTAGGCATATCCTCAAGTGACCAAAAAAAAAAAAAAAAAAAAAGGATGGTTCAATTTTTTTGCTTGTTACCCAGCAACTTCAGAAAGAATTTATCATGTTATAGCCCATCATTGTGGAGAATTATAGGTTCTAAGAACCTAAAGCAACTGGTTACAACACAGCCACAGTTATGAATAGAGAGAGAGCAGTGAGTTAATGGATCCACAATAGTGCACATCTCATTTTCTACATACGTACACAGTCCAAGATCTCCTTTCTAGGGAATGATGTTGCCCACAGTTTCACAGACCTCAGGTCTTCCCATGTCAATGGAAGATAATTTCCCACAATCATACCTGTAGGCCCTCCTATTCTAAATAATTCTTCATTGAGACTTTGCCCGGGTGATTCTAGATTTTGCCCAGTTCACAAACTGTCAAAGAAATTGTCTGATGTCTCCTCTTAAAACAATATCACCATCATAAGAGGATTCATTCTCATCAAAATCTAATCATCTCCAAAGGCCTATTGGAAACATATTCAATATTAGGACTTGAATATATGAGTCTGTAGTATGAAATAATTCAATAGTCTGTAATATACTCCTTCAAAATTCTTAGGACCTTTTCATGGCCATGGCCATTTTTCCTTACTTGAATTCATTCCTTTCCCAACTGGACTCTTGCCTATAGTGTCCCAAGCACAATCATTACCCACACTGTATGTAACAGAACTTACTCTCGTTATCTTGCAGTATATACTTCAGAATATTCTGTACTCTGACTGACTATATCAAGTCTAGATGCCTGAACACAGCATCAAAGCTCATGCTTGTCCCAGCATCTAGACCTCCAAAGTTTATCCTTTAGACTTTGTTGACTCTAAAATACTTGCTAAATGTTCCTCGTTCTTGAGATTCAGCGTAGACGTCACCTCCTCTAACAAGCCCTCCATCACCCTTGTGGCTGTATCAGGTATCTTTTCTCAAAGTCTCTGACAACCCTTTCCTACCATGTAGTCTTGTTGCAGCTTTCTATTTTCTGTTCTATTGCCTGTTACTACACCTGGTCACAGGCTCTTCAAGAGTTAACTTGTCCCAACTCTTCTCTTTTCCCAGGAGCAGGGTTTCATTCCTAGTGCAGGAAGATTCTTTGTGATTACTGGGTATAGTCCATGTTGCCAACTTCTTTACTTACTGATGGGAAAACTAGTGAGGAGAATTTAAGTTGTCACTCAAAAACCAACCAATAAGGAGCTCAGAAAGCAGAACATATCCCCATGGAGAGTCAAGCATTGCTTTCTGGGCCCTACTACTAAAAAAGGTGAAAGTAGTCAAACGACTAAACTCCTTAAGGCCTCCATGGTAGTGGTTACTATTGCTACCTGGATATAGAATCACCTAAGAGACAAACCCCTAGTCGTTCCTTTGAGGGACTTTCTAGGTTGGACTAATTGAGATGGTAAAACCTACCCTGACATAGATGACATCTTTCCATGGAATGATGTTCTAGATCAATAAAAAGGAGAATATGAACTGAGCACCATCATTCCTTGATGTCTTCCCTCTGAAGGTGACATGCCTCCTCAACTGCTGCTGTGCCTTCCCACCACAGTAGACAATAGCCATCAAAACTGTGAGCCCATAAGATTAAAAATTCAGGAGATAGCAGGTGTTGGAGAGGGTGTGGAGAAAGAGGAACACTCCTCCACTGCTGGTGGGGTTGCAAATTGGTACAACCACTCTGGAAATCAGTCTGGCGGTTCCTCCGAAAACTGGGCACCTCACTTTCAGAAGATCCTGCTATACCACTCCTGGGCATATACCCAGAGGATTCCCCACCATGTAATAAGGATACATGCTCTACTATGTTCATAGCAGCCCTATTTATAATTGCCAGATGCTGGAAAGAACCCAGGTATCCCTCAACAGAAGAGTGGATGCAAAAAATGTGGTATATCTACACAATGGAGTACTATTCAGCCATTAGAAACAATGAATTCATGAAATTTTTAGGCAAATGGATGGAGCTAGAGAACATCATACTAAGTGAGGTAACCCAGACTCAAAAGGTGAATCATGGTATGCACTCACTAATAAGTGGATATTAACCTAGAAAACTGGAATACCCAAAACATAATCCACACATCAAATGAGGTACAAGAAGAAAGGAGGAGTGGCTCCTGGTTCTGGAAAGACTCAGTGAAGCAGTATTCGACAAAACCAGAACGGGGAAGTGGGAAGGGGTGGGTGGGAGGACAGGGGAAGAGAAGGGGGCTTACGGGACTTTCAGGGAGTGGGGGGCTAGAAAAGGGGAAATCATTTGAAATGTAAATAAATTATATCGAATAAAAAAATTTAAAAAAAACAAAAAACAAAAACTGTGAGCCCAAATAAACCTGTCCTTAAGGTAACTTTTGTCAGATATTTTATTACAACGACAATAAGTCTTCTGATAAAACTAAGGGATTGTTCTTAATCACTCCCTCTGTAGGAATGGCTCAGAAATCACAAACATGGGGCGTGTTTCTTATTTTGGCAGAGAATGATTTGGGGACAGCCAGGTTTATAATGAGTCTATGCAATCTGTATTTCCTTAACTGATCACTTTTTTTGCTGATTAGTTCAACAATTATCGGTCCTCTGATGGGCAGCAAGCACCAGATGGGTTTCATTTTAGATATTTTGTAAGTGTTGTTGCACAGGAAGCGAAGGCACAAAATTCTCTATAATTTGACATAATTTTTCAGAGTTCAGACAGAAACAGTGTGTTCATAAAGAAAAATATATAGAAGGGACGGAGAGCTGCTCCCTCCGATTGCATTCAGAAGTAGTTATGTAACTGCTCCATTGACGAAGCGTGAGTCATAGGATGTAATCCATCACAAAGCCACCCATCAGATTTAGTCTATGGACCCAGCATTGGCTCCGCTCTTAAAGAAAACTTAGCATACATTTCGTTCTTCTGGTCATTTCCAGGTAGTAAGATGTCATAATCATAATGGCAGAAGCCGAGGTACAAAAAGCTCTGTGTAACAATGCGGCATGAGCTTGGTTTTAAAGAGTCATGGCTTCTCTCTCCTCTTTATCTCTTGTTCTTTAACTCTTGGGGGGATTGATACTCCCTATGGATGGGAAAACTTGGGTAAAGATGTGGAAGAGAAACAGGACACTTGTGGCTTGCCTGGTATGCCTATGAAGATCTCATGCTGCTGTTCTCTGGCTTTGGTTGATATTTAAAAGCACTTGTCTCACTAGTGTTGTAGGTGATCATTGAGAGCTCTGGAGGGTGGGGCATCTATCTTCTGTGGTTTTCTATAAGGGAATAAAAAGTTCCTCACGTGACTGGCCGATTGCTTTTTCCTCGGCTTTCAGGAATCTCTGCCACCTTCAACCTCTGTCTTTTGAGTTTTGTTCCCTCTGCCCAGGTGACCCTTGTCTGATCCCAATGATTCCCTCGTGTTCTCGTTGCCGCTAATGATCTTGAGAAAAGGGAAATACCCCCCCCCCCAAATATGTGCTATTTCTAGAAAAGAGCCCTCTTCTCTCATCTCTGGTTCCTACATCTTAATGCTTGTTCGATTTATGTAAGGGCTGTAAATGCCACGGAATCAGATTTCTGACAACCTCCTTTGCATTTGCTGGGGCACACTGAGGATTAAACCTAGGAACTCATGCATGCTAAGCACACTCTCTACCACTAAGCTGCACTTCTAGCTCCAGATTTCTCCTTTGTAAATTTTATAGAGTGAGGGTCTCCTGTGCCACTTTAAAATTGGACAGCTAGGGCCAGGTAAGATGTTGCATGCCTACTGTCCCAGCACCTGAGATTCCTTAGCCCAAAGGAGCATGAGTCCAGGACAGCCTGGGTCACATAGTGAGACCCCATCTCAGACTAACGAATAAAAGAGGAGTCAAGTCAAAGAGGAGGTGATTATTTAGTGAAGCTTTCCTCTTTGACCCTGCCCTCTCAGGGTAGAGAGATCCACTTCTAGCTTTGGAACATGACTGTCAGGTCATTGTGATGAGTAGGCTCTTCCTTCTTGAGTTTTAGTCTAAGGAAAGGATAAGATCAGATTTGGGGTTGTTCTGTTTTGGGTTTTGGCAGTTCTAGGGGCTGGATGTAGGCTCGTTCATATATTTGGTAAGCATTCCTCCACTGATCTGGATACCCAGCGCACTTCTTACTTTTGAATCGAGACAGAATCCCACTGAGTGACCCACTCACTCTGTTCTTGACCTTACTCTGTAATACAGTCTTGAGCTTGCTATCTTCCTGCCTCAGTCTTCCAAAGAGCTCTCATTCATGGCCTGCACTACCATACACCCCTAGCCCCTGCTGTATTTACTTTCAGGTCTGGATACTGGACGTTGCATCTGTTTTCAGGACTAGTATAATAGACCACAAACCAGTAAGCTTAAGACAACAGGGATGCATTTTTTTTTCAAATTCTAGAAACAGGAGTCTGGAATTAAGGCCATGCTTCCTTAGCAGGAGCCGAATTAACACTCGTTTTACACTATGCTAGTCTCAGGTAAGGATACTGCCACAGCACCCTATGGATTGGATGGCTTAAACAATAAATGGTTTCTCAAGGTTCTCTGGAAGCTAGAAGTTCAGGGTCCAAAGGCTAATCAGCTAGGTATCTGCTGAATTCCTGGTTTGCTACTGGTTACCTCCTTATATCATTACATGAAGAAGATAAAAATAATCTCTTAAGTCACTTCTAACAGGGAGATTGATTTTATTCATGAGATCCACCCTCTCATGATGTAAATATCTCCCATGGCGTCACATCCTAATACCATTCCACTGAGAAGGTTAGGATTTTTAACATATGAATTTTAGGGAAACACTAATATAAGCTATGGACAATCATAACTATCACACACTGAATTGTTTGTGGCTGTTATCCATCCAATTCTTTTCTTTTAGCGTTTGTGTGTGTGTGTAAATGTTCACATGTTCATACAAGTACACATATATAGAGGCCAGAGGTTGACATCAGTATTTTCTTCAATTGCTCTGTATCTTATTTTTTGAGAGAGGGTCCTTCTTTGAACCCAGAGCTCACTGATTTGCCTAGGCTAGGGGGCCAGCAAGGTCTAATAATCCTCCTGTCTTGGCCTCCCAAGAGCTAAGATTACAGATACATGCTGCCACATGTATCCAATTTTAAGTCTATCTGCTTGCATAGTGAGCCCTTTATCATTCATTTCTCAGGCATTGTACCATTCCAATTTCTGCTTTGTAAACACGTCCATCTTCTCTAGTGTGTTTCTGCAGGATTCCATTATAAATACATCAGTTACTGCTTTAAGTCTCACTCTAATGCAGTATGATATGACCCTGACAGCACCGGTTCAAAGACTCTCTTTACAAATAAGGTCATAGGTGCAGGTTCTTAGTTGTAATGAATTTTGGTGGTGTGAGGGAGGAGGAAGATCACCATTTAATCCAGTCTAGGTACATTATAATATTTTCTGTATATAAAGGTTTGATATCTTTACCACTATGAAAATGCACATCATTTTACCTAAATAATGTTTTAAGGGCCTCTGTCGCTTTAATTTTGGGAAAACGTATGACAAACACCTACGAGTTTCACTGGAGAACATTGCACATTCGTGGACGGATGTCACAAAGGGAAACACAGTAAGCATGGCAATGCAGCTTGGGAGGGAATCAGAGCCAGCTAATAGTAGCTGCCCTTGAGATGAGTGAGCTGGTGTCCCCTCCACAACGGACACACAACTTAATCTTCAGAGAGGTGATGTGCTAATTGTATCATGTGACTTGTTACGGCGGTTTGAATATGCTTGGCTCATGGGAAGTGACACTATCAGGAGGTGTGGCCTTGCTGGAGGAAGTGCATTGCTGTGGGGGCAGGCTTTGAGTTCCTATGCTCAGGCTCTGCAGAATGTGGCATGAGACCCTACTCCTAATCTACTGCTACTTGCCTTTGGATCAAGATGTAGAACTCTTGGCTCTCCAAGAGTCTCTTCACAGCAATAAAACTCCAACCAAGATACTTGTGTAACAAACACACATACATCATAATTCTGAGTATTTTGACTGTTGTATCACGTGTGTGTGTATGTGTGTGTGTGTGTGTATGTGTGTGTGTGTGTGTTAAGAATTATTTAATTAAGCTGGGTGGTGGTGGTGCATGCCTTTAATCCCAGCACTTGGGAAGCAGAGGCAGGTGGATTTCTAAGATCAAGGTCAGCCTGGTCTACAGAGTGAGTTCCAGGACAGCCAAGGCTACACAGAGAAATCCTGTCTCGAAAAAAACAAACAAACAAAAACAAAACAAAAAAAGGAATTATTTAATCAATTTAAGTAGAGGAGTACACTGAGGCTGTCTTCAGACACACCAGAAAAGGGTATTGGATCCCATTACAGATGATTGTGAGCCACCATGTGGTTGCTGGGAATTGAACTCAGACCCCTACAAGAGCAATCAGTGTTCTTACCCACCAAGCCTCTCTCCAGCCCCATGTGTGGTTTTATTCCAGATTATTATAATGTTTTAAGCTTCTGTAGCATTTTTATAATTCTCCTAGGAGCATCTCACAGTACGTGTCCCTTTTCCTGAAAGCTGGAATAGTCAGATGCAAGCTTATCCAAGTGATGCTGTAGGTGACCACTTAGAACAGAAGAAATTGAAGGGGAGCCTCCGTGATCATCTTCCAAACCAGGATTTTTACACAGACTTCAGATGTAGTTTCTTGCTAATGTATCAGCTACTGATTGTCCTGAATTTAGAGCTGAAAAGAAGTGCAACAAAAATGATCTATGGATAAAGACAAGGTATTGGTTTTCCATTTGGTCTTTCTAAACTGGGACTAATCTTGTAGGGTTTTTTATTTTGCTCAGTCAAGAGTGTCTTTTGAAACCTTCTATGTATGTCAGATAGATGCACCTGCACGCATGTACATGCACACACACACACACATGCATACATACACGCAGATGCAAACAATACCCGTGTACAAGCATAGTCACATACATTCACACACACACATGCATGCATGTATATACACACAGATGCGCGCGCATGTGCACACACACACACACACACACACATATACACACACACATACACAGTCTGCTAATTCAGTGAGGTTGTCCACAACTTTAGCAACTGAAGTGCCATCATTACAAAACACGTATATCTTGTTCAGCGATTTTTAGGCATGGATAATTTAGTTCATTACCAGACCTTACCTCTGTCTTGACATTATATAATTTTTCGGTATCACTGGGGCATTGGTTCTAAGACCTTGTCCACAGCAAAGTCTGCAGGTATTCAATTCCCTGACAGCATTGTTCAGCAGTTGCATGGAACCCTGTGCTTCTTCCCAGCTATGCTAAGTAAAGCCATCTCTTGAGTCTTAAACCCCACACAATGTAAATGCTACACAGCAAGCTGTTCCACTATGTTGTTTAAGGAGTAACAAGAAGACAAAAGTCTGAACATGTTCAACACAGGTGCAACTTTAGCTTTGTTTGGTTGAATACAGGAATGGAACCCACAGCTACCTAGGGCCAACTGACTATACTTCTTTTCCAATTGTCCCAGGGCTGCCCCACTGGTACATTTGGACATGCAGACTGAGTACATGCATACTTACCCATTCTTCCTATGTAAATGATTTATACCAGATTTACATTTCCTCGGGTAATTGTTGTCTTTGTAGCTCACTGCATTGTGGCATCCTTATTGGGATTTGTGTTGTGCTTTCTTTTGTAAGACATTTGGATTCTGTGAAAAGTGTTATGTATGTAAGTAATGGAAACAACACCCACACCATTGCTTTGCTACTGGGGTGCCGCCACACTTCTGCTTGCTTTCTCTTCCTTTTTTTTTTTTTCATATCTCCAGAATAGTTTGTAGGAATGGAAATGATAAAACATTCTTAAAGACACAGTCGACACAGATTTGGGAGATCGCTCAGTAGTGAAAAATGTTCCTCGTGTAAGCAAGAAGAACTGGAGTTCAGATCTCTAGAGCCTGTATCAATGCCAGGTCATCATGCTAGCCTATAATTCTAGCCTTGAAAGGCAGAAGCAGAGGATCAAGAGAGCAAGATGGCCAGATAGAGTAGCCAAATCATCAAGCTCTGAGTTTGATTGAGAGACTCTGCCTCAAAGAGTAAGGTGGAGAGCCATCAAGGCTCAGGGGAGATGCTTAATATAAATCTCATGCCTCTGCAGACATTCACACACAAGTGTACACATACCCACACAAAGGCGATCCCACATACACAGGAACATGCATACACACATGCCCACATACAATGAAGGGAAGAGAAAAAGAAAAAGAACAACACAGTGGGTTTATTGTTACTCATTAGTAGGCGGTCATAGTCATTTGAAATGAGCCTTCCCTCACGGCCAGTCTCACTGAGCCTTTCATGCCATTTTGTCCTGGCTTAAACTGCAGAGACAGATGCACGCTGTCCTTGTTGTAATTTACGAACTGCTATAAACTGAGCTTGGTGGGAGGGAAATATCAGCAGTCGGAATGAACTGACAGTGTAGCAACCAGAGAAATTATGAAGCTTCTGTGAGAATCGGACTGTTGTTATAAAACACATCAGGCAACAAAGTCCTTGGTGGGGGTTGGGTGGGTGGACAGTACAGCAAAATTGTTGGGCTGGTTTTATACCCTCTTTTATTTTTAAGCTGTTTTTCACTTCAAGGGCAGAAAGGACCATCACTGGAGTTGCATGTTCTTGCAGAACTGGCACATGAGCTCGGCTGACAGTGCTGTCTAGAGAGACTGTAGAACCTTTGGGACCTTGGGCCATTGACTTGTTTCTAGTTCAGTCCTGTGTCCTCTCTGTCTCCTGTTCACCAATCACTACCTTGTACTCCAGCCTCTATAAACAGCCACTTCTGCTATCTGGTCTTCCTTACCATGGTGTGTTGAAATCTTTGTGTAATAATAATAATAATAATAATAATAATAATAATAATGAGTCTGACTAAACCTTTCTTCCCTATACTTTTCACCCAGGGATGCTAAGTTTAGTATCTGATCATCCCCGGGGATATCCTGGGCAGCCCAGTGTGCAGAACCTGCTTAACTCCAGCCAAGCTGGCGACTTGGAATCCTATCTGCTAGATAAGTAAGTACAATGTTGAACGAAGCCCCAGTGACAAGAGTCAGCATCAGTCACGGCTTCCGGCTTCCGGTTATCACTCCAGCCACGGCTGACCTCTCCCATTAGGAGGAGGGGATCACATCCGCTTTCTGCAGGAAGTTCAGCAGTTTGGAGAGTCTCAAGACACAAGCCAAGATTGTAGAGGTCCACGGGCTCTCTGTGGAGATCAGAGAACAGAGAAACCAAGTCTGATTGGAACTACAGGCTTTGGTCACAGTGCTAAAGGGAATATTGAAAGTGGACGTCATCCTGGAGCAATGGGAACGCTAGGTTCCCTCCACAGCCAAACCAGTCCCCTCCGTTAATATGCCCAAGGCTAGTGGTACAGAAATTCCTGGAACTCTTGTTAAAATGCAGACTCTGATTGGTTATCAGTCCCGGTACAAGGTTCTGAAGTTCTCATAGGCTCCCCCACCGATGCAGGTTCCGGTTATTTCCTAAAACGGCAGGATTCTGAGCCTCACTCTTTACTCTCACCTCCGCAGCACATACACCTTTGTTCTCTGCCCAGTTCTACCTGTCCAATTCCATTTTCTCCTCTTCCGGTGCCTTTGAATGATAGCCTTTTGCGTTCCTTCCAGACTGAGCGCAAAGAAAAAGAGCTTGGATTCAGAGAATAGATCGAGCGAGGATGGCAAAACCCAAAATGTGGGCTCCTTTGTCAAGTCAAAGGTCAAAGTGACTTGACCTTTTAAGAGCAGAATGACGCACCAGGGTGCCATCCGGAGGCCAAGGAAAAGCCATAGGATTTCATTGGTTACTGTTTGTTGTTGTTGTTACTTTTTTTTTTCTGGGGTAAAATAGTTGACTAAAGTCACTTAAGGGAGGCGGGGTTTGTATTGGCTCAGTTTGAGAAGGCGGATGGACAACTGGCCACAGTGTGTTCACAGTCGGATGCTTTAAACGATGATGGCTGGTCCTCCGCTGGCGTTGTCCTTTCTAATCGATCCCTGATGCCAGCCCACGAAGCAGGACTATCCACATTCAGGGAGAGTCTCCCCATTTCAGTTAACCTCCCTCACAGCCATGAAGTCTTTCTCCTCTCAGGTAAACGATCAATTATTAATCATCACAGGAATTCTTTTTACCCCTACACCAATTTTAAAACTTGCTCCATGGTGGGTGCTGGAAGTGAAGCAGCCAGTTCTGAGACCAAGGTGGAGTCAACTGGGCAAGTAGGGACTTCACTCTGAGCTCTGCCATTGCCTCGACCCCCACCCCCTTTCTTGTCGCCACCCCGGCAGTCGCCCCCATTCACTTCCTGGTCTTTCCTTCTGAAGCTACAGCACCTGATGAGCTGGAAAGAGCCCCCCCCCCCTTATCTTTAAGCAGCTGCATTATTAATGGAGAAGAAAACGTCTCCCATGAGCTGTGGCAAAATCCTACCGATTGGTTTGTGAATCAATGTAGCTTAGGCTAAAGCAACCTAATTCCCTGGAAGCCATTCTATGGCTGTGGGCTTCCAGAGAGGCATAAAGCTTGCATGGTATTTACTCTTAGTTAAAATTAAATGGAAACGGGGAAGGAAAAAAAACTCAAAGAGGAAGTCTTTTGGGAGGATATGTCATTAACGGGGAAATAATGAAAGGCTAGGAAGAAATGTGGACTGAATCTACATATTACATTAGAGGAGGCTTGACAGTATGGATATAGCAAGATGCTGCGACTACTGTCTCCATGCCGTTAGGTTTCACACAAGGCTTTTTTTTTGTTGTTGTTTTCTTTTTCTTTTTTTTTTTTTTTTACATATGCTTTTGTTATGAAATGCACACAGAAAGTCCAACCTAATAAATTAATAATAATAACAATTAATTAACTATATATATGGGACATTCAGGTGATTGGCAGCCCACCCCCATGATTTTCACCTTCCCTATTTTGAGGCTAATCTTCCTGCCTTTTTTTCCCCTTTTTTGCTTTATAGTTTTACTAGTTAAATAGGCATTGGTAAAGGATATATTTTCGCATTTTTAATAAATTATGTGTGTGTATGTGTGATGCCAGCCCTCATATGTCGGAGTCAGAGGACAAATCCAGCTGTCTCACCTCACCTTCCACTCTGTCTGAAAGGGAGTCTCTCCTATTCCTCCACTGCACCATGTGTATCGAGCCAGCTGCCCGCGAGCTTCTCGGGAGGCTCTTGTCCCCCATCCCCCTGACCCTGTCTTCCTTTTCCCAACAGGAATGTGATGATAGTAGGTGCATATACTAAGCAGTAGGATTTACATGATTTACATGAGTTCTAGGGATTTGAACTCAGGCCCTTATGGCTGGGTGGCAAGTGCTATAAGCAACTGAACTAGATCCCCAGCTTCCTCATAAAAAAAAAAAAAGTAGATATATGAGAATAGATGAATTTTCTTTTTCTTTTCTTTCCTTTTCTTTTTCTCTTTCTTCCATTCATGTACAATGCTGTGTGATAGCCCTAAGCTGGATAAACAACATTTTATAGTATCAACTGCTGATGGATGTTTTCACCTCTCTTCAATGTTTGACTGTTATGAATGGGAGCACTACTTCAATAGTGTATCTGTGCCCTGGGGTACCCATCTTAGGCACTGGATATGGGTGTCTTTCCTCTTAGTAGATGAGACATAACAGTTCACCAAACACATAGCAGCAATTCCTGTGCCTTTTTCTTGTGGCACCTTTTTCTTGTCTTCTTTCTTTAAACCCAAGTTTTCTATTCTCCTCTTTAATAAATACCAATTTATTTAATTATGAAAACGACTACACTAACACCTTTTAAGAATTATATTGCCCATTGGGAGATATTCTTTTTAAACATTTTAATTGAAACAGCTCAGTCTTGTGGAAAACACATCTGAATCGCACATATATAGACAGCTTCATGGGTTATCAAGCAGTGGGCGCCCCTGGGTGATCACCCGTAGATCAAAATAGAACTTCTGAGCACTGTAAAAAGGCCTTCAATCACAAACTGCTTTGTAAACAAAGGAAAATGGCTATACCTTATTGTACAGCCATTTCTTTCCAACAGAAACATTCCCTTTCAAAGGAAGGAATAGAGACACATAATCCCCAGAACACTACAGACACTTACAGAGGCTTGGGGAAACTTCTAAGATGCACATGCCCCTCCCAATGCTCATGAGAGCCCTTTGAGTGTGGGCATCATCTGGAGGAGGAGACTCTCTTGGAAGGACCCAACTGCAAGTCATACAAGGAGTTCCAGGGCTGCAGGTTTGTGAACTGTCACTGGGGCTGGAGTGAGTAATGCGACTGTCTTTGAGTCACCCATGCTCTTGTAAGCAGCCCCAAAAAACTTCCCAAGTTCTGCAAGCTAGACTTCAGTACTGTTGTCTCTGGTATGCCTCGCTGCCATCTGGGTGAACAGGTGTTTGCTAGGTCTCCCCAGGAAAAGACACACAGCATACTTTCCCCCAGCATGAGAGTTTTGGATGCTTTTGGACTTATTGCCCTTGGGAAAATATAGCCTATAGCACCTTACGGCCAGTTACCCATGTTCCAACACTGGGCGGGTCATTTGTACACTCCTGTTGAGGTAGTCTGTTTGCTTTCTTGAAGCAAAGCATGGGTGTTGCAGTAATTATTTAATCTCAGGTTTCTACCCTGTCTTTGATCATTCGGTTCCCAGATAAAAGATATACAACTTTTATATTTATAATAAGCCTTATAAGCACTAGAGCTGGGTAGATATCTACTCTCTAAGCTATTAGTATCTACTTCCTATCAACAACCCCAAGTTATAACTTGCCACGTTCCATGTGGGCTGCTCTTAACTCCAATTAGCCCAGCCCTCATGGCCATAGCTTTATGTCTCATGGCATCCTCTCCTCTCTCCACCTTCTCCCTCTCCCTCATGGTCCTCCTCTAACCCCAAGCCTGGGAACTGAAACCCCATCAACCTCTCTTCTACCCAGCTATAGGCTGTCAGCATCTTTATTCAACCAGCAGTTTTAAATTAAGGAGCAAGGTCAAGTAGCATCACTTAGTGTACCTGAAGATTTTCTCATCTCTGAGGCAACCAGGACCAGCATTTATCATGTCAATATATAGTAATAGACCAAGCCTTAACACATGGGTGTTGGCCTCAGGAAACTCTTCAACTCCTTTCTTCAACCAATAGACTTTTACGTAGAGAGCCTGTGTGGGACCCCAAGGCCGAGGTTACAAGTCATGATGTGTGTCTGTAATAGTCCCCGAGCCTCTCTGACATCAAGTGATTTTGTGACTGTACTCAAGTTTTCTCTTCCCCTTAGCTACCCAGGATGCTAAGCAGTATCATGTCCTCAGACCATCTGCTTTTATGTAAATCAGAGCTGTTGCAGGATTTCTGCTTCTCTGGGAAGTTGAATTGTTTCTGAGGATCATGGGAATCCAAGGATATATACAGAATCTGGCCACGTGATGAGCCCTTGGCCTACAGCGCAAAGCAACTTCAATCCTGAATTGTCTCACAATGGAGCCTGCACTGGGAGTAAGAATCTTGGCCTCAGATCTTTGTGAGGTAATAATTTTAAAATAGATTTCCACAAGGAAAGGTGAAGCCAACAGCCTGTGCTTCTTACTCAAATAAGAACAGCCCCACCCTTCTACAAGAAATAATAGTTTATAGATAGCTTTTATTTTATTTGAAATAGTGTCAGCTGAACCTGATCTCAAGATGGAGTCTTAGGATCGGTCTACATGTCTAAGATAGTCGGGCTCTCAGATAGTAAGTCTGCCAGGGTGTATGTGAATGAATATACTAAACACAATTTTCTTTTCTTTTTCAAGACCTTGAGTGTAATTATTAAAGCTTTAATTGCCCCCAGTGATATTAGGTAGATAACCAAATTTGGATCACAGGCATGAAATAATTTAAAGTGTGCCTTTATTACTGTTCAATGGAAAAATAACTCAGTCAAAATGGTTCTTCCGCTCCCCCCAGTCTCAGATCTTCCACGTGCTTGTGGTACTAGCCAATAAACTTAGTAGGACTACTTAAAGGATCACACTGATTTTTCTACAGCAAAGAATACCCCATGTAAACAAGACTGCTTAAAAGATTTTACCACAAAAAAAAAAAAAAAAAAAAAAAAACAGGAGAAAGTATTGCTGATATCATATGCAGAAAAAAGCAAAATCGGAATTCGGGATAGAATCGCATGAAGAACTCCGTTGCTAAATTAGCTATGTGGGATGGTGTTGATTAACTTGCATGGAAACAGAAAAGAACATTTTGAAGCATCGTTGATTAAGAAGAGGCATTCCCCAGGAACTGTGAGGATAGAGGTTGTCTGTGTGATAACCTGTTTAGTCTCGGAGAGACTTAAACTATGGGGACCAAGATCTCCTTTGACTGAGCAAGGCTAGGGTGCTCTTGCTCTGCTTTCTGTGACTAAGACAGTAAGTGCCTTTCATTCCTGCCCCCGACAGGAGGTCGCAGACATTCTCTCACCAACCAGGTCCAGCCTGGGAAGCCAGTGTGCAAAAGTGTTGGACTCTCTTTGCCAATGCCTATAATTCTTATCTAGGAATATTCTCTGATACTTCATGAAAAGAGGAACCCGGCTGTGCCCAATTAGGTGTAGTAGCCATAAAACCCAGACACAACCCACAGGGGTCTAGAGCAGAAATTAACAAATATGTTTTAGCTTGAAACCTTATAGATGGAGATTATCAGCCAGTTTCCCCTTAAGTAGTCCCAGACTAGTCACAGACTTCTTCATCCTGATTTACAAGAACCCAACCACAAAGGTTGCTGTGACAAAGATCACTGAGCCTCAGATATAAGGTGTCGCAGCCGAACTGACTTTCCTTGAGTGCTGGGGTAGATAAAACACTGGATGGAGAGACAGAAGTATTCTACTGATAAATTCATCACTGTCACTAATTGCAAATCTTTCCCAATTTTCTGCATCTCTTTGACCCAGATTTATATCTATTAAATGAAAAGAATAATCAGACTAGGTTTTCTAGGGCTACAGTCGTAATGGTATAGTATCATGCTGTGTCCCTTAGACCGTGATCAAGTGATAAACCATGCTTCCTTATCCTGCCTCCAGGTCTTAGAAGCAAGTATCCACAGAAAGTAGGTTAGAATACTACCATTTTAGGTTCCTTGACAGACAACCCATGACCGAATTGCTCCTTTTTTCTGGAACTGAAATTTCTACTGTGTTACATGAGAACTTGCTATCCAATTAAAATTTGGAAGAGGATGAGATGAAGAAGTCTGGATTACCACGGGAATTGGTGACACTCCCTTGAGGACTTGAGACCTGTCAATTTATGGTCCTTGGTCCCTGTAAGTTTGGGGGCCATGAAATAAATAGTGCGAGTATGTAATAATTGCAAGCAGAGTCTAGAGAAGAGATCGAGATAGTAGGCTTTGAAGCATCACCCATGAAACTTGACATAGGAGAGAATGTTCCTGCACTGGGAAAGACAGCAGGCACCTTGAGGAGGAGCTGGCAACTTGGAGCTAAGCCACCATGCTTGGTTAACCCTTCCGGTTTGCCAGCTCTCATGGCTTTCCATTTCTGCAGGTCCATGGTGGCTATTTCAGGAGCCTAACACAGCAGGACAAATGTGTACACAAGTCCACACAGTATGACAGAAGAATTAAAAATGTATTTACCATCTGCTGGTAGTTTCCTTGTGGGCCTCTTTTCTTTTCCTCTCCTGCAGCTACAAATAGGGTCTTTGCATTGCCTTTCAATTTAAGAGAGCTAGGCTCTTGGAAATCAAAGAGCTCCTCCCCTCCCCCTCTCCCTCCACCTCCTCCTCTTCTTCCTTCTCCCCTCCTCCCCCTCCTCCTCTCCCCCCTCCTGTCCAAGATTGTTAAACTCTGGAACGATCCCATCGTTGATGATCATTCCTCTTAAGTATAAATTGAAGAGTCTACAAAAAAGTGCATAGTGTTTTATACTTAGGTGACTTCTAGACCCTTTACTTAGGTTCTATACCCGAGGACTCTGGCAAGCTGGGATAGAGCAAGAAGAAAGGGGTGGGACCAGATTTGAATACCTGAGACCTGTCTCAAAAATAAAGCAAAACCAAAGTCCAAGAAAATATATAATTATAACCATAAACGTTCCTGTTGACCCAGCTCTCAGTGTGGGACAGGCTCCACACTGAAGGCTTCGCAGATGTCATGTTAATCTCCCACCAATTCAATGAGGTTGAGATCATAATCCTTGTTTTCTAGAGTTTAAGAGACCCACTCCAGACTCAATGTTTTCAGGGTCAAGTTAGGCATTATTAGAGCTTAGGAAATTTGAACACACCACTACCTGGATGAACTAGGGTAGTCAGAATGATACAGATACTGCATTGCCCTATTTCAGCCAAGGCATCATTTCCACTCCCTGTTAGGGCTTGACTATGAAATGCCACACCCGCAGGCCGAGGATACCCTTAAATTCCTCATTCTCTTGCCTCCTTGTTTTGAGTATTGTGATTACAGGGAATTTTAACCCCTATCTCTGGTTTCCTGGGGGCTCAGGATAGAAGACAAGGATTTTGAATGCTAGATAAAGACTGGGATGTATCCCTACCCAGATCCTGTGTGTGTGTGTGTGTGTGTGTGTGTGTGTGTGTGTGTGTGTTGTTTTGAGACAGGGTTTCTATGTGTAGCCCTGGCTGTTCTTAAACTCACTCTGTATACCAGGCTGACTTCAAACTCACAGAGATCTGCCTGCCTCTCTCTCCCAAGGACTGTGATTAAAGGCATTTAATTTTGACTCTCTGAAAATGTCTTTATAAACTGAATCTTGAGGCTAGGCCCATCTCAGTATAACTCAGCTTTAATTGTCATAATTGATATAATTGAGTCAAAGAGCAAACAAATAGCTTAGACAGAGTAGATTTGTTTTGGGCTTATTTTTTGTTGTTTAGGTGGAACTGGATATTGAACCCAGGATATCACAGGAAAGATCTCTACCACTGAGCTATATATCTAGTACTGGATTAGCTTCTAATGATGAAATCATTGGATAGAGCTGGCAATTGCTTGTAGTAGGTCCTGGAAATATTATTATTGATTCCTCAGTTCATTTAAGAACTGGTGAATATTTAGTGTGAGTCTATCATCAGAACGCTCTATTAAGAACAATCCCAGCCAATATTGACAAAGATTCTTCGCTTCTGGACAGTATAGAAATAACAAATGCACAACAGTGTAGGATATCATGAGATAACATATTCATGCCACTGGCTATGGGATGAATACTGAAAGGATATAGATGCTGTTTCCTGAGATGCAAGAGTATTGGAAAATATGTCACAGCAATTACAGCACAATAGCTTACTCTGGATTTGGGTAAAGTATCCTGCCTGTTGGTGAGAACCCACAACAGGGAGTATGAAGTTGAGAGATGTGAATCGATGCTGGAGGCGGTTTAGTAGTAGATACCTTTCATGCATGCGGTCCTAGGTTCAGTCTAATCCAGAAGAAAGACAAGAAAGCTTCTACCCTTGGCCAGGGCTAGAGAGACGTCCAAGTCCTGGATGTGCTAATTCCTTTTCTCCGATGATGTAGATATCTCCTATTATGAAAAGGTCCCCCTACCCCTGAGGTTGATTGATTGGATGCCTAATTGATTTATTGTTTGTCTACTCTCTGCACTGTCAGCCACCATGATTGTCCCATAGAAGAGAGCTGCTATGTGTGCTGGTGCCCAACAGAGGGAACTGCGGAGCCCTGTGGAGGACCTGGCCACTGGCCTGGCTGGATCATACTTGTATTTCTTGAGACCCCTTGTGGTAGCCTGTGTGTCAGGACAGAGCCAACAAATACCTCTTCTGGAGAGAGGAGCAGGTGACTTCAGAGCTCTCTAGGTAATTGTTCGGTCCCCTGTGGTCTTTGTTTAATGATGTTGTCATGGGTGCCAGATCAATTACACACTCAAGATAGATTATCAATGAATATCTAAAGAGAAAAGAGACGGGGTATAAACACAAATAACAAGAAAGAAGCATCAGTCCTGAAACCTCAGCTCCAGGAGGATGGATTCCCTGTCTAGCCTGTCCTAGCAAGGGACCAGACAGGTTTGCTTAAAGCCTAAGAGGTTTTGCTCTCCCAGTTGTGGAGGTCAGAAGTCTGGAATTAGGTGTCATGGGGCCAGCCTCAGTCTGAAATCATTAAGGAAAAAGACTTCCTTTTCCTGCAGCTTCTGGTGTTTGTTGGAAACGACATGCCACTCTTGGCATGTGACAATGTCTTTCCCATCTCTGTCTCCATCTTCTTGGGGTTATTGGCCATAGGCTGCCTCTGAGTTGATATTTTGTGTTCTAATGAAGGTAAGATTCACACTGGATTTAGGGTTCGCTCTCAAACAGGAAGACCTCCTCCTAACTAAGTAAATATGCAAACCATACTCCCAAATCAGGTCACATGCTACTGGGATCCTGACTTAATATACTTGTGAGCAGACAGAGCTCAACTCCTAACAGAGAGGAACAGGAAATGCCAGGGATAGCGCATATGGGGGAGGGGTGAGTCCCTAACCATTCCAACAAACGAAGGAGAAACATTCACAGTCTGAACCTAGGGAAGGTTGCTTGTGCAGCAGGAAGCTTTCTTCTCCTCCTCTTCCTCCTTCTCTTTCTCTTCCTCCTCTTCTTCCTCCTCCTCTTCCTCCTTTTCTTTTTCTTCTTCCTTCTCTTCCTCCTCTTCCTCCTCCTCCTTCTCTTCTTCCTCCTTCTTCTTCTGTTAGTGGTTTAAAAACATATTGTATAAAGAAAAAGAAAAAGAAGATACCACTGCTGTGACTCACACATTGGGCAAAGCTGCAGATTCTTGGGATCATCAAGAAAGACTTCACTGAAGTGTTGATGCTCAAGCCAAACCTTAAAAGATAAGAAGTAAGTCTCTATCTAGGCTAAGAAGATGGGGCTGGGGAGGGGGCCAAGGAAGGTAGGTAGGTAGGTAGGTAGGACTTGACATAGTAAGGAAGTATTCACAAGAATGAAGTTAGTTTGCTGATATACTGAGTATCTCCTTTAAGATGGTGCCACATCTCAAGGTCCATATTGTCAACTTTATCTGCCATTTCTTCAATGTTGTGTTCACATATGAAGGAGGAGGAGGAGGAGGAGAAGAGGAAGAGGAAGAGGAAGAGGAAGAAGAAGAGGTGAGGAGGCTGGAAGCTGGAGGTGCAGCCCAGTGCTTGAACACCTGCCTAGAGATCACAGGACCCAGGGTTTCTTCCACTCCATCCATCACTACAGCGGGAAGAAAGGAAAGAAGGTCAAACACAGTTCTGGTTTCAATGAATGCACAAATAAGAAACTGATAGCACTAGGAACACACATGAGGAGGAATTAGTTATTGGGTGCATCTGCCAAGCACAAATATGGAAACCCCACTTTCAGCGAGATCTGCAAAAATCAAAGAACCAAATGTGGTAGAAATTCCTCTGCCCCGACTACAGAAAGAGATCCACCAACATTTCCCCCCTTCAGATATATTTCTTTCTGCACAAAAAGTCTAACTGGGTTCTTACAAACACATTTGTGAACCAAGATAGGGAATTCACAATCATCTCCACAGTTCTAGAAAAATTAGCTCCTTGCTCTCCGTCCCAGAGAAGCAACCTAGCCTAGCCTATTGCCTCTGAGCCTGTATCTGGCTCGGACCAGGTTTCTGTCACAGAACAACTGTCCCCCACCCCCGTGCTCCTCCCCTTCCCCCCTCCTTTTTTTTTTTTTTTGGCTTACTGATATACAGGATGCCAGCAAAGTTCACCTGGGGTCATCACAGTCTCTTTAAAGGCAAGATGATTCATGGCTGGGTGGGGGAGAGAGGGTATTGAGGGAAAGGAAGTGCTGAGCAGGAGGGGGGGTGGAGCCGCGCAATTATGAAATTGACTGACTTCAGGAAAAGCTAGCCCCGGTAGAGATGGGAGCCAATGCTCCAACTATTGATATTTAAGTTCCAGCTTTTAAAACGGAGAGGGGGTTGGGATGAGAAGCAGATCTCACAACTCGGTTGCCTATTGCTATAGAAAGGATTCCACGCCCATATTACAATTACAATGTATCAGTTTCTCTTAATACCTGGGAAAAAAAAAGCATAGCTCTCCCTTACCAGCTATCCTGCGCTGCCACCCCCAACCCCCCGCACCCCCTCCCCTCCGCCCCGCATAGCTGGCAGAATATTTTGGCTGCAGTGGGATGAGTGAGTAATTTGTCTTCTACTTGATTGGCTGGCATCCCAGCGAACGGGGGTCTTCTATTCTGCGTGTTCATTCTGTAGTTTAGAAGAGAGTGTTTGTAATTTACAGTTCTAGTCTGAGTGCCATTATCTCCGCCCTGTCAGAAGGTAATCTGTGGCAGGACAGATAAAGCAGAACCAGGACCTCCAGTAGCAAGCCTTCCGAGACCCTTAGGCTCCTCCACTCCTGGCTACTGCTGTCAGCACCTCTTCCAGCCCTTTGTAAAGGGCCTCAAACCACCTGACAATCCCCCTCTGAAACCCTGGTGTTGACAGTTTCTTCTATGAACTCTGTTTTTTTGTTGTTGTTTTGTTTTTTGTCGAAAGAAAGAAAGAAAGAAAGAAAGAAAGAAAGAAAGAAAGAAAGAAAGAAAGAAAGAAACAAAGAAAGAAACAAAGAAAGAAAGAAAAAGAAGAGAAAGAAAGAAAATCTCACCAGTGCACTTTTCTGCAATGCTTCCTCTTTGGAGGCGAGCTTGATAAATTCTTTACAAAGGGATGTTCTTAAACTCTGACCTTCATTCAGATCAGCCTGTCCTGGCCAGTATTTACTCAAGAAAAATAAAGTAGCTAAGAGAGCTTGCAGCCATGTATTCTCATGTCATGAAGTCAGAAGGACAAAAAACTCTCCTGTACTTTCTTCCCTAAGGAGCCGATATTTCTTTCTGCAGCCTGCCGTGGTCCCCCCCCCCACTTTCACTTTGGATGAACCCTATGTTGCACTATGTTGAACCCTAAGTATAATCCACCGAGCTAGCACCATTGTTTTAAGTTTAAAGGATGGTGCCTCTGGCTTGCATTTTAATTTAGAAAATGGATTTCTTTTGAGGAAAGAAAAAAAAAGCTAAGTTGTTAATGAAACACTAAAAATAGAGTCCCAAAAGTTCCCAGCCAATAGCAAGCGAGGCTTAATCCACGTGTTCTCAGGCATAAAATGTTACCCGTCTTCTTTTCATATGACAAGAGAGTTGTGCTGGTTAGGTGATTATGGTCACAAGTTATGATAGTTAACAGGGTATTCTCTCATATTCAACCTTGCTCCAAGGGGCATTGATGTGATTGATCTCTAGCTTGCTGACAAAGTAATAGTGGTTTAAATTTTTTAAAAAGCATCTCATTTTTTTAGAAGGATCTCAGTGGGTTGGATTTATTATACATTAAAAACAGATTTTCTTTTGATACACATGGTACGTTTTCTAGTTAGAAAAAATTGTGTAATTTTCATGTGTGTGCAAGCACGTGTGCATATGTAGCTGTGTATTTGTGTATGTCAAGGGTCAATATTTGGTATTTTCCATACTCTGCATCTTTTTAAAAATGACATTCATTCATTCATTCATTCATTCATGCTCTCTCTTTCTCATGTGTGGGCAAATCAATGCCAGGTGTTTCTTTCAATTTCTTTATAATGGAACTTTTTTTTAGTTGTTGTTGTTGGCGGTGGTGTGTGTGTGTATGTGTGTGTGTGTGTGTGTGTGTGTGTGTATCTGTGGTTCTTCCTTTCCACTGTGTAGGTCCCAGGGATTGAACATGTCATCAGGTTTGGTGGCAGACACCTTTATTAGCTGATCTATCTCTCTGGCCCACAGTCTGACTTTGAAGACAGTGTCTTGTTACTGAACCCAGAGCTCACGAGTTCAGCTACACTGGTATGCTCCATCAGACCCGGCTTCTTTTGATGCTGGAGATCTCAACTGAAGTCCTCATGTTTTGAAGCAAGTACTCACTACGTCATAATACAAATTTCATTATTAATCCCCCCAAACCAGGTGACTCTAGGAGGTATGGATCCCAAACCATTTAACCACAAATAGCTGTACAACCCCAAAACCAGCTGAAATGCTAGAATGGTTTTGCTTTCTAGCACACAATGTAGGTTTTTTCCACCAGGTCTGAGTGCCCGTCACAAAAACGGAGTCACAGATGTGCCTAATAACTTGCTTTACAGGCCCTGAGTAGATCTACCAAGGAGACAATGTATTCAGATGACCCGTAGAGAACAGCAGTTAAAGTCCATGTGACATGGAGGAGGAGGGCACTTGGATGAGGTGAGCTCACCAGCTGACATCTACTGCATTACTGCTGAAAGCCTTCCAGGATCTTGAGCTTGTGAGCTGTCTTAGACTAAACCCATGTTTCACCAGCCCCATCATCTATGCTATTGGTAGCTGGCTATGGAAAAAAATTCAGTTGTGGGGCTGAGGGAGTAGAGAATTTGCCTGGCAGGCTGAAACTCTAGGCTCAATTTCTTTACACAGTAAGCAAACAAGAAAAAAATCTATATTTATGTATATATATAATATATGTGTGTGTATGTGCTTATGTGTATATGATTGCTTGTATACATATATGTATACACTTGTATATACATTTATGTATGCATATTTATATGCATCTCTATATATATAAATATATATGTATGTTTTTGTATGTTATCAATATATTTCCCTTATCCTAATGCATGGTCAATACACATATTTTCATTTTAACATTCAATCAATACAATAATTATTGAGGTACTACACATATGTATACACACACATACACACAAATATCTAACTAAGCCTTTAAATTTTGAAGTATATTTCATACTTAGAGTACCTCTCAATTTAAACTAGCCAAGTTTCAAGAGCTCAAAGGCTATATTGGATGGTGTGGCTCTGGATTAAAGCATCCATTTGGTTGTTTATAAAAGTGCTGTTTTGTTTAGTGTAGTCAGATATATGTCCTGTTGAATGACAAACTGGCAGCAGATACTGAAACGCAATGGCATTTAACCGAGGGACCCTTTTTCTGTGACCCTGGGGAACTGACCCCAGGCCCCTGCTGATGTTAAGCAAATATTCTACACCTTCATTTCACTTTATTATTATTGTTAATTTGCTTACTCAGTTTACAGCCACATTACATAACCCCCACTCCTTCCAGTCCCCCCTCACAAGCCCCTCCCCCACCCTGGGTCTTCACTTCTGTCTCGCTCCATTCTTGAATATTGGTGATGTCACTGGTGATCTCATCACATCACCAGGAAGCCTGTGCCGCTGCAGTCTGGTAGATTGAGTACGTGGTTCTAGAGCGGGTATGTACGTGTCTGTAGGCTGTACACAGAGTCTCAGGATTCGGCTAGGGTGTGGCCCACTGACCCCAGAGTCTATTGTATAGGCTGCTTTCACTTTTGTTTCTACTTTGCTTTATTATTCTATTTTGTCAGAGCACGGTTCACAGTCTGGTGTAAGTATTTCCATTAAAAATTCAAACTTTCCAGGATTATCGAATAGCCATAACAAATTGTTCCAAGCAGAAACTTGGCATGCACTTCCCTACCATGGTAGGAAAGATTTTTTTTAACAATTCTAAAGAGATCAAAATAAATAAATGTTTACTGCTCCGACTTTGATGGTCTTTAGTAGATGGGGCACTAGGACATGGCCTATTTTGTGTTTAGATTTGGGCTGGCTTACAAAGGTGAAAGGGCACTCTCAGTTTGCAAGACTAACCTTGCTCAAGAGTTATACAACTGCCCTCTTCCCTCTCAGCATCCCAGCCAGTGTCTTCACTCTCAGTGTCTTCAGCATTGCATGGTGTGTTTCTGAAAGGCACTGATGGGCCAGCTGTGAGCATCTGGACCTCACCCTAGCAAAAATTTACATTTTCAAAAGATAAGACTGGTAATGCTCTAAACTCTTGGTAGACCAGTATGTTTTCCACACTGTGTATTCCTGGGGCCTGGGTGTTGCATACTAGATGCTAACAGATAGCTGCCGACAAGGACATAAACAGTAGCATGAGAGCTAAGACAGCTTCTAATTAGGTCTCATGTAGCCTCCAACTCACCGTGCAACTAAGGTTAGCTTTGAACACCAGATCACTCTGTTGTCATTTCCCAAGTGCTGGGACAACAGGTCCAAGGCTCCAGGCCTGGTGCTCTATTCTTAATCTCTTTCCAGAATGTCCACTTATCAGGTGGAGGTTGATGATCTATGGCTGTCTTTCTACCACTCCTGAGGCTCTGATAGGTTTGGAAGATCTAGGCCAGCCTGGGCTACATAATGAAATCTGCCCTCCACTAATAAATACTCAATATCAGTGAGGCCTCACTGTGTAGCTTCCAAATTTCAGTGTTGGCTTTTGATATGTGTCTGAGCCCACCCCATGGAAGTATTTAAGGATATATATATATATATATATATATATATATATATATATATATATATATATATATACATACATATATATATGTATATATATATGGTATGAAACACCACATAAGTGCAATCAAGACATAGATGGCTATCATAACAAGCATTAGAAATAGCCTATAATAAGGAATTTTGAAAGAGGAGAAAATTTTTCAACTTTTTAACCAATGTGTTTGACTGGAATCCAATTTACTGAGTCTAATGTTGATAAGCCAGCTCCCTTTTTAGTTATACATTCATTTCTCTCAGGCAAGGTTGTCTCATTCTGAAGAATTTTCCTTATTTTTGACTAGAGAAAACTAACACCTCTCTGCCTTTTTTAACTAAGTTTTATCATGTCCATTTATTTACTCGAGGTCGGAGGACAACTTGCCAGAGTCAGTCTGTTCCTTACCTCGTGGATTCTGGAATTGAACTTGGTTTCCTATTCTTGGTAACAAGCTTTTTAACTTTTGAGGTATATCAGCAGGCCAGGGAGTCCTCTGATGGGGGGAACAGGGGGCTGGAGGGGACTTAACTACTTAAGACAACATCTCATCTATCTTAGGCTGGTCTTGAACTTCTAAGTAGTTCAGAAAAGATGGTTTGAACTTCCCCATTCTCCTGCAGGGGTTATAGGTGTGTACCCACACACCCAGTGTGGTGCTGGGCATCAAAACGGCTTTTTATGCATTCCACGCAATTCACAGTATCTTTTCGTTGCAGGACTTCTGAAGTCCACTGGAAGAATGCAAGCCTAGAACTAGATACAGATGACTGTATCTTTTATTTTATGTAATTTGCAATCTGTTCAATTATTTAGTTGCTGTAATCTGGTAGGCAGTGAATGTTTGTTAGCTTTTTTTTTGTTTTGTTTGGTTCTGAATGACATAACAGGCTACATCCAATGCAAACATATACTATAATTTAAAATCTGTCACAATTTAGAGGGCCCTGTGTACACTGGGTGTATTAAGCACTCTTGTGCTCCCTCTACTGCCTCAGAGAACACATTCATTCATAGCCAAGACCCCAGTACACTCAGCCCTCAGCAGTTTCCATAATTGGTGAAACAAGGCTCTTCAAGGATGGAGTACTATTTCCTTCATATATATATATATATATATATATATATATATATATATCAACCCCTCAAATATGAGGGTTAGTGTTAGGGTTCCCCCGAGACACCCAAAGCTTAGACTGCACCAGTGTAGTATTTGGATACGGTGTACTCACATCCTCTTACATGCTTTACATTATAAGTAATTTAAGTTTATAGCATAACTTTAAGTTATCAGTAATCTTTATGTTGCTCACCTAGTGCAACGGAAATACTCATCATTTCATATTGTGCTTGGAATAATGACGAGGGGAAAGTCTACATGTATTCAGATGTCTTTTTAAAATATATTTTTTTTATTCTACCAGAAGCTGATTAAATTTGAGAACCTAGAGGTCCAAGTACAATGTGATTTTTTTCTATTGGTAAAATTAATTAGTATAAAGGTAATTCATTGGAGAATTAAGTTCTATATGTGGGGCCAAATGTGCCCAGGCAGAGTCCCAAAGAACAGACCGGTGCTCTTCAGGCTGGGATGTGTCAGTCCTCAGCAGTTAGTTCAAAGGCAGACTCTGCCTGCCTAGTGTGGGGCAGGATCCTTGACTCTGAAAGTCTAAAATCCCCGGATGGGCTGCTGCATTGACTGGCCCGCTTGTAAATGCGGAAGTGTGACGGAAGAGTCTTGTGACCTAATAAAGAGTTGTTAGGCCATTGTAACCTTCTGGGAGTAGACAGGACAAAATCAGTAACACAGAGAAGGCAGGGTGGGGCATGGCTTGAGACTGCAGAGTGCTTGTTGTGGGAGAGGGAGGTCATGAACCTAGACCTCAGCACTACTTAAAGCTGAGCATCCCACAGGGACCTCTAACCTCAACTCGGAGGGGAAGAAGACACAGGAGGGAAAAAAAGACTAAGTTTGTTGATTTCTAGCCTAGTCTAGAAAATATGACCTATAAGTTCAGGTAAAGACATTGTCTCCAAGGAATAATCAGAAAGTGATAAGAGGACCTTTCTCTCTCTCTCTCTCTCTCTCTCTCTCTCTCTCTCTCTCTCTCTCTCTCTCCTCTCCCTCTCCCTCCCTCCCTCTCTCTCTCTCTCTCTTTCCCCCCCTCTCTCCCCCCCCTCTCTCTCACACACACACTAAGGTTAGTACCTTCTATGTATTTTCTACTTATTTTAAATATATTTAATATAGTAATACATCTTATATATAAATATATTTAAGGTATATATATGTTTAAAAAGATAGAAGGTACTAAAATTTCTTTTCACATTAAATAATCCATAACACACATTAGGAGTAAGGCTCAGGGAGGCCTCCTTCCTCAATTTTACTTCATTACACAGCTTGGCCAAGTCATGTACAAATAAAATATCAGATTTGGGATTAGGGACCGGTGCTGTACAACTGCCACCTTGAAAACCCTGTTCTCTTTCCATTGCGGTTTTATTTACATGAGAATTTTTGCTTTTAAAGAACCTCTCTTGTTACTTCTAGGATGGTGCATTTGACATTTTGTCTTCGGGAATCAAAACATCTCAGCACTCAAGTGATGAAATTACTTCATGAATATTATGCTTGTGTTGGACCTTGAAGGAAGCAATAGCAGAAGGTTGTGTGTGTGTGTGTGTGACAGTTTATGGCTTTAATCTTAATGGCTAGAAAAGTAAACAACACATTTCTTATGAATTATTTTTACTGTGTGGATAATGTACATATTTAGCTTTCTTCAGGGAACATTTAAATTAATCGACTAAGTCTAATATGAATTACGTGTTTTAATATGTTTAAGGTTGTTAAAATAATGCAAATTAACTGCTTGTACCAACGTAATAATTACAATATTAGGTTTTTTTCCCTTGAAAATTCTCTAGATGTAAGATGTCTAAAAATAGAGTGGAGGTGGATTGGACAGTTTGCAGATTATGAGCTGGAATGAAAACATCTCAGTTACGCCAAAAACATGGCAACCAATATTTTCTGTTATAAAAATATTTTAGATTAAATTCGAGTTTTTTTTTTAATGAAAGCTGTCTGCAACTGAAGGGAATAACAGGAGCTTTGTCGGTTTCACAGCCCAGCAGTCACAATACCTGAAGCACAAAGCATACGGCTTTTCCACATGCAGCACCATTTCAAAGACAGCTTTACCAAGAGAGAGCGAAAGATACCAGTCAGTTAAGCTCTGAACTATTAACCTTCACCTGGATAAAGCTCAGAAGGGAAAACAGAGCCTCAACAGGAAACTCATGTTAACTGTCCACTAGAGGCTGTAACGAGACCAACAATGTCACTTTAGCATATGAAGTCTAACAATCACGGATCTTCAAGTGAACAACACAGTTATGGGGAGTGGGGGCGGGGGGGGGGCGGGTGAGAGGGAACAGTTGTAGTTCTATTTAAACAACCGCAGATATGTGCACGGTATTTCAAAACCTGAGAATAGTTATGTATCCTACACCCCCCCACACACACACATACACACACACACACACCACAGCAGGTTTTTTTTTTTTTAAACTTCTGAAGTACTGACTACACAATATAGTAGTTTAAACGCACACACATTTCTCTCGGTGATTCTGTACGCTGCTTCAGACAGTGATTAACTGTTAGGTCATAAGCCAGCTTACAGTCAATAACAGTGGCTTCCAGCGAGACCAAGGGATCGAGTTTCCAGACTCTTAGATCTAAGCACCTGAAAGAGGTCAGATGCTGGGCTGACACCTACTGGTCTTCGAGAATTATCTGCAGCAAAGAGAACGCGGCACTGAGCGACCCTCGTGGGCTTTGCCTTCGGATGCCACACCTGTTGGCAAGGTGCACTCCTCCGGAGAAGATTCCTTCCCACGGAGCTCACACCTAGCTAGGGTGTAGCCGGAGGGGGCGGGTGGGAACTCCACGTCTGCGTTTAGCCACCCGGACAAGGCGAGGAGCGGGGGCTGGGGAGTTCTTTCGCTTTGGATTCCCGCGAACCTCCTTGGACTGCTCAGTGCACAGGTTAGCTCACTTGCGATGAAATGAATGATCCACAGTTAGCTGTAGGGAGTGAGCAGGTCGGTTACCAGGGCTAGAGCTGAGACATTCGATGCTCACAGCAGATTTCGAGACCAGCAGAATTTGAAAGGAGGGCCGAGAGGTCGCCAGCTTGTCCAGGCAGGAAAGGTGAGGGTGCTGGTGCAAGCTGGGGGAAGCCTGACAACTTTCCCGAGTTGCAAGCCAAGGGAGCAGGCGCAGGCCTAGCATCGGGTGGCGCAGGGCTGGCGGGCTAACCGCGAGGATACAATGCGTCCTCTTAGACGCTCACCCGGGGGCACCAAGGGCACTTCGCAATTAGAATCAGCCGACTTCCCCGCCCCCTTGGGTATTTTACCAGGTGGGAGCCAAAGCCTGACACCCGTGTTGCTGTGAGTCTCCCAGGTTGCCTGAGTTGCACCCTGTACTCACCCTGTCCCCCTCCAACTAGGTTGCAGCGAGCCGGGGAGGCGCGCGAGCACCGATCGGTCACCGCTCCAATGACCTCATCGCCCCAACTTCCCCGCCCCTTTCTCAAACCTGGAAGGCACAGTCCCCTCCTGTCGGTGTCCGGGATCCGGAGCCACAGTTGCTGAGAGACACCCGGCCTCCCCTGGAGCGAGCGCTGCCTGGGTGCATAGAAGGGTTAAGGGCGCGGGCCGGCAGCCGCGCCGTGCGCTCGCCGTGCTCTGTGCGGCTCGCCGGGCCGCCTGCCAGAGGGTGCCTCCCCCCCACCCCCCCCATGAAGTCGGATCCTTGAGCTGCGGCGGCGGCAGCCAACTGCTCCATATTTGGCTTCTATTACACATTTACATACTGGAGCGAGCGAGCGAGCGCGAGAGAGAGCGCGAGGGAGGGAGGGCGGGCGGAGGGAGGAGGGAGGGGAGGGGGGAGGAGGAGGAGGAGGAGAGAGCAGAGTATACCGCAGACATCATTTCTACTACAGTGGAGGAGCCGTACAGGACCTGTTTCACTGCAGGGGGAATCCAAAACAAGCCCTGTGGAGCCGCAGCTAGAGCTACAGCAGCCGCAGGACACTGTGTCTCTCCCTCTGTCCCCCCTTCCCCACGCAACCCCAGATCCATTTACACTTTACAGTAAGTGGCTATTTTTTTTTCCTCCTCTGATTCTTTCTCTCCCCCTCCCCCTCCCCCGATTTAGATTAAAATCACCTCCTCCCGCACCCCAATCCGCTCTCTCCGGAGAGGGGCCAAAGAACATCCAGCATACACCCCCTCCCCCAGTCTCAATGGGCTGCACGGAAAACAGCTGGAAGAGGAGCGAAGGAAACCGACGCGTCGTGGTGTGTGTGTGTGTGTGTGTGTGTGTGTGTGTGTGCAGACGCGCGCGAGTGTATGTGTGACTGTGTGTACATACACTAGTGCCCGGCACCAGCCTCCCGGCTCGGGACCCCCCTCTGGGAGCAGGAGCGGCTAGCAAGCGGAGCAGCTAGGGGCTGGGTGGGCGGCCGCCAGGAGAGGGGGGCGCGCCCGGGCGGGGGGCGCGGGTGGGGAGAACGGCGGCGCCCTGCTCCGGCTGCTGCTGGTCCGGCGGCGAGCGCTTAGAGCCCTGTCCTCCTCCTTCCGTGTAGCGCAGGGGGAGGCGGCAGCCGCGGAGGGTCGCGCTGCCCTCTTCGCTCCTCTACAATCCCCCCCTCCCGGGTGGGGGCGGTGAGCGTTGCGGGGACTCGAGGGAGGGCTGGGCTTCCCCGCCCGGGGTCGCCTAGCTTGACAGAGGCAACCCCGAGCTTGGGGTCTCCCCGCCCAGGCCAGCCTCTCCGGGCTAGGAGGGGACATAGAGGGGACTTTGCGCGAGGCTGGGGGCGCGGAGAGGTGGCGGCTCAGGGGGGCAAGGACGCGCGGGCCATCGCAGCGCAGCGCAGCGGGAGAGGACTGGCCCTAGCTGCAGCCGCCACCGCCGCCCTGTTGGTGCGGCCGCTTCCTGATCCAGAGCAGCAGCCACCGCCGCCGCCGCCGAAGCAGGAGCCGGGAGCCGGGAGCTGAGAGCCCGCGAGCGCCCCGACCCGGCGCGGCGTCCCTGTCGGCGCCCGCAGCAGTAGCGGAGGAGCTGCGGGCGCTGCCCTGCGCCGGGACTGCTCTGCTGCGCGGCGGCAGGGAGGGTGAATGAAGACAGGAGGAGGGGAAGGAGGAGGTGGCGGCGGAGGAGGCGCTGCGGGGATTGGGATGTGCCCCGGAGCCCCGCCGCTCCTTCACTCGGGGCCCGAGACGCCGCCACTGCCGGGGCTGCTGCCGCCGCCGCCACCACCACCACCGCCTCCTACGTGGTTGCAGCCGAGCGCACAGGCCGGTCCCGCAGGGGGCAGGGAAAGGGCCGGACGGGCGGAGCGAGAGGTGAGGCGGGGTCGGAGAGGAGGGAGTAAGTGCGTGTGAGTATGTAGGTGCGTGTGTGTGTGCGTGTGTTCGCGCGCGCCGGGCGGGCCCAGGACCATGGCGAGGGGGTTGGGGGGGTCCACGGTGGTCCCTAGGCTGACTCTGCAGCGCTTCGACCTCTCTTTAGCCACCTCCTTCAACTCTGTGGCTTGTGCGCTTTCATTTTATTTCAGACCACGTAGAGAGCTGACTGCAAGTGGGTGAAACAATTCAGGTTTTCTAGGGAGATTGAGCAAGGACCTTAGTGGTGGGGGGTGGAAGTGGGGTGCTGATCTAGACTCTGCAAGGGGCCCAGGGGCGTGGGGGGTTACTGGGAGAGGATCAGGGTTTTAAGATGATGGGGTTTAGTTCGATCCCGTGGCTGTCCTGTTTTGTTTTGCTTTCTTGCTGTATAATCCTACAGATAAGAGGGTAATATAAATACTTGGGAAGGCTGGGAAATTGCTGAAGAGTAGTAAGGGCGGAAAAAAAAAAGCCAGTCGGAAGCTGGTTATATAATGCGCTATGTGGCTAACAAGAAAGGCAAGCTATTTTTATTTTGTTTACCGTATGTTGTGCAGTAGGAACTCCTCCAAACTGGTTCTGTCCCCGAAGAGATTTCTTAGTTTGTCAGAGAGAGCCACAGGATACAATTAGTAAAATTAGAAGACCCCACACCACTTACAGAATAAAAAGTAATGCTTTAGAGTTCTCACCTCACATCCTGCCTGGCACGCAGGGGAATGTGTGTATTATGCCCTATGCTTCCCTGTAGGAACCTAGTCGTGTTATCTCCGTGGTGACATTTCTGTTTTATAATGCGAGCTCTTCTTAATATTTAAGCAGCATTGCTATAGATCGTAGGCAACAAGGTAGTTACATGCTGGGTATTTTTAGGCGCAGCTGGTTACTTTTTGCAATAGTGTTTGTTAACCATTTCTATTTGGCTTTTTGAAGAGCCCTGCCATTCCTAGAAGCCTCTGGTTTATTGATGGTGGGTGGGTAGCTAAGACAGTTTGATAGCCAAGGGTTTTATTTTTATTTTATTTTATTTTTGAATGAAGCTTATGCCAGTGGAAGCTAGAGGTAGCCACCAGAGAGAAGGAAAAACATGCGCAAGAACTCTTGGAAGGGATTGCACCATAACAGCTTAGCTGTGGCATTTAATCTCCTCTGATTGTCCTCTAACTGGCCACGCATCAGTCAATATTTTAGCAGCTTTGCAAATAAATGGGCTTGAATGCCACCTTCCATATAAAGCCGAGGCTGAAAAGCCTCCTGCCTGTCTGCCTCTCATCATAGATACTGCCGGTGGTGTTAGCTTTCTGTGCACTTACTCCAGCCCTGATCACTCATGTAATTAGATCAGGCTACCATGGCAACAGACAGTGTTCCTTGGCCCATTCAGGTGGGTTTGCCTGAACTACTCCAAGTGTTTTATGCACAGTATTTGAGCTGCCCGAACCAGAGAGGAGAGACTTTTCACTGTTTCAATTGCATCTTCTTTCAGTCATCTGAACAGGAGACACTGAATGAGGCTTCTAGCTACTTGGCTTTTCTAAAGGAAACCAACACGCTGTTCCTACTGGGGACAATATGTAAATGCATCTCCCCAGACAGAGAAAGGAGCCTGACAATCCTGCTGGTGTTTATTGTGAGCAGATCAACAAGTATTTGATACTTGCTAGAAACCTTTCAGAGCTGACTAAAGCAACATTTCTTTTGCAGTCTAGAGCCTTTGGCCTTGCAGGCGCTTAACCCTTTCAAGTGTGAGAGAACCAGCACATCCACACTTTATAATCAAAATTGCTGACAGTGCTGGCAGGCTTTCTAGATGGTTTATGAAAAGGAGATGACTTATTTGGCAAGCCTATGCCCACTGTTACATTTTTAAACTTTACAGTCTACATTATAAAAACGGATACTGACAGTAGGCAGACATTCTGAATATTATCTTCCGTAATTTGGATCTGTTGCTCCTGATCTTTGATGCTCTTCAGAAGTAATTGAAAATATTTTTGCAGAGAAGTTAGCGATGATACAAGCCAGGGTACTGCACGGAGCTTTGCACAGTAAACAGCTTGTATGGTACTTTAGGGTATAATTTAATGAACATCTACAGAACTGCAGTGCAGTGGTTATATTTGGGTACCACCTTAAGCCTACTAAGGCCAGAAAGATTATATTATAACTGAAAAGGTAACAGAAAAGATGCTGGAGCCCAACATTGTTCAGACAGTCCAAACGAAGGAGAATGTTTTAGGAACTTTGAATATGTCATGATTTAGTTGTGACCCTGACAGTCAGTTTATAGTTTTAAGGCCAAGTAACTAAATCAGTTAAAATAGGAGAAAGACATAAAGAGAAGACAACCCCTCCTCCCCCCCCCACCACAAATCTCTCACCTCTCCTGTTCCAAGATTGACAATATTGCCCAATTTTTCTCCCAGGGGGGTTATGAGTTTCCCCTGGTTACTGAGTTTATGTGGTGGGTACATTATTGTGGCCTGGTCCAGTAAAGAAAGTATCATTGTGGTTAAAATGAGCAATTATTTCTGAGAGGTGAGTTCATGTGAAACCAGGATCTAAAATAAGAGGACAGAAGTTTTAAGTGTTAGACACACCTCGGAGGGCCTTGATTCTATTCTGCAACAGACAGAGAAACGGCTTTACTTGCAGTTAAATGTGTGCCTGTATTTTTCAGTGTACAAATGAGCCCTTGCCAACATAAATATGAGAAGTGTCTGTACTCGATGGAGAACTGGAAAGAAAGGGCATCATATTCTCTTTCCCACCCCAACCCCATTTCGTTTTAAAAGGGTTTGGCAAGCAGTGGTATTTTGTTAGAAATAGCATAAAGATACTTCAGGCCTCCCAGTTGCCTTTGAGAGAAAGATTAGAGAAACACTCTTGAGCCATCACACTACATATCAAATAACAGAAGATGGCCAAAAATTTCCAGTGCCCAGAGTCCCAAGAACCAGAAACGGCCAGTGTGGAGAAAGTACTAAAATGTTAGTCAACACTCCTATGTATGGCTCCCAGGCCCTGCTGTCCTTAGAGTTCCAGGATTCGCATTTCTTTTGTATAAAGTGACTTTGTTTTCTCTCCCATGTTGAAATGTCAAGTGGATTTTGCTCCTGCACATACCTTGTAAGACAGCTTCTCCTGCCAAATAGACTGTAGCAGTTCGCTCTGCTTCCTATTAGGAGTCAGTCAATAAATGTACTTTACCAAAACCCTGAGCTCATGTAAGCAGCTGAGTGTAGGAGTGAATGTTAATTTCTCTGAACTGTAGTCATCGCTTAAATACTTGCATATGAAAAGTGCCTTCTCAGGAGACAGTCTGTCATTTCTTAGGAGCTTGGGGCTGACTGACTTACAGATTTTGCAGACTTTGTATTTTTTTCAGAGTGTCACACAAGTCTGAACGATTGGCTTCTGTGTGTGTGTGTGTGTGTGTGTGTGTGAGAGAGAGAGAGAGAGAGAGAGAGAGAGAGAGAGAGAGAGAGAGAGAGAGAGGAGAGTTAGGTTTGTGCAACTTAATTGCTTCAAAGAACAGATCCTGGTCGTCGTCCTAGTTTCAACCTGAGAAGAGAAACAGGGGCTTTTCTTGTTTTGTTAAATGATTGTTATAAACAGGAAATTGTAGAAATGGTAGCGGAGGCCACAATCTCTACCTAAGGAATACCATGTAGTTTTTCTTTTGCTTGTTGCTTAAGATTTGAATGTCTGAATCATCAGTAATACTATTTCAGTTGCATTTAATTTCGTTTAGTACAATAAATTCACTCATTCCAGTTCTGTGAGCAGTGACATGATTGTGTGCACATAGGATGCTAGCTTTACATAATTGAAAAAAAAATATTTGCCGTAGGAATTGTAATTGGATTGAGGTTTTTTATTTTTTTAAATAAATACTTAAAATTACGGAAGGAAAGGAATGTCGTGGGGTAATTTATCTTTATTTGTAGAAACAGCATTTTTAGTTTTTTCTTTCCTAATTTTATTTCTATGTCTTTTTTACTCTAATCGACATAATGGCATATTTTATAGTCCTTATAAACCTTAACCCTTTAGGATAATTTAGTATAAATGTTTATACTTCCTGTTATTACTACTCCCACATGAACTAAAGCATGTTTAGAGCTAAAACAGACCAACACAGCAGTTCACGTCCGCTTTTGTTTGGCGTGTTTCACATTAGCAGCCATGTTCCATTGATTTTTCTATAACTCTTAATGCATACCATTCATGGGCTAATGAAAATGCAATGATAATCACCATCATGTAAACAACGAAAATGATGTTCTACTAGAAAATCCCTTTTCAGAAAACTCGAGGCGTAAGAAGAACCTCGGGGCTTAGAGGGTGGGTGTTCGCAGGGCTTCCCATGACTGCGGGGCTTCATTTGATCCGAGAAGGCCTCAACCTGTTTCCACAGAAATGCCCTTTAAGTGTGACAGGTTTAGAGTGACTTATTTATCAGGTATTTTTAGTGGTGATTCCAGCTGCCAACCTGTAAGCATGTGTGCTTCTTACAGAAAGGGAAGGCATTTTCTCACCACCGTTTACAGCAGACTGTCTCTCTTCGTGCCCTCAGCCCTGATCCCGACTCCTGTGTTCCCTCCTGGTTTTTATACACCATCTCAGTATCAGTTGTTTGGGCCGTCTTGCTTGGTAATCTTTCACTATTAATGGTATTGTGTTTCTCTGCTTTGTGCTATTTCAATATTAAAGATTCCAATTTTAGTGTGTGTCACTGTATGCAATGTTTTATAGTTTATTGTTTTGTGTTTTTATAGTGAGTTCATGTGGCCTCGCCTTTGATTCTCGTGGTTCTTTTTCTTTCTTTCTTTCTTTCTTTCTTTCTTTCTTTCTTTCTTTCTTTCTTTCTTTCTTCTTTCTTTCTTTCTTTCTTCCTTTCTTATTTTGATGGGATACAGCAAGCAAATAACTATTACTCTAGCTAGGATAGCAGGACAAACGCTTTTTGAAAGAAGGAGGCATGCCGGGGCTAGAGTAAATTAATATTTTACAGCATTTGCATCACATTTGGCTGTTCTGTGTACTTCAGCAGAATGGGAGGAGACTGTAATTTGGACTCTCTCAAGCCTTATCTGCCAGGCGATGTGTAAATAGGGCCCTGTGTACACACAAATCCATATACAAGCAAACCCAAGTTCCTAGCACTTGGAGCGTCTGGGAAAGTGATTATTAAGTATTTTGAAGCTGCCTTTGAAATGTTACCAGATAAAAATCAAAACTTCCCTTGCCCTTAAAATAAATGCTGTGTTAAAATGAAATAGAATTTCGTGAACTTCTGTTGAACTCGGCCACTGTTTGTAACCCAACAGTCATTTTGGTGGAAAGATGGTGACTTATTTTCTTTTTGTAAGGGTATGGGATATTCCACTTAGCTTTTCTCTCTGCACATGGATTACACATAGGGAAACCAAAGACTGATAAAAAGCTACTTCTTTTGCAGAGCAGACCCAAGCACGTACTAGACACTTAAATAAATTGACAGTGAATGGATTCGTTAGAAGGAAGAATACTTTGGCTACTCTTCACTACTTTGCAAAGTGCTGGAAAGGAATGGAAGTTATTTTCCTTTCCAGCTGGGCTGTGCTCTTAAAAATAGCGAGTGTGTATGGTTGAAAATAATTATGACTTCTGAGATGAGTTGCCATGTGTCCAAGGATAATTGGCTTCCTTACCTGTTTACAGATCATTCACATTGGGGATCATATTCGTATTCCAGAATAGTTTCTTTCTGACACCCAATATAATTCTGGTCCTTTTCCTTCCTACTGTTACCTGGCGAAAGCTTAGGAAACCCAAACTAAATTTAAAATCAGCCTAAACACATATGCAGCTCAGCTCCAGTGGCTCTGACTGAAAATCAGTTCAGCATTCACTTAGTTGACTGATTTTTTTTTTCAATGCTAATTGGATATCATCAGCACTTAAGTAAATAATTTTAATGACTAAGGATAAGAAAATATGCTAGCAGATCAGGCCCTCTACTTCTTCTCTTTCTGTGCGCACATCTTTAATTCACAAAAGTCTCTCACAAGCACCAAGAGGTCATTCATTTCGTCTTTCATTTACCCATTCATACATTCATCATATAGTAAATGACTTAGGTTGACTATTGGGGCAACCTCAAAGTGGAGACAATGCCTGCTCAACAATTGTTTAAAATTTAGGGCTGGGCACAGACCTCAGTTGGTAAGAGTGCTTGTCTACCATGCACAGAATGTAATGCCTCAGCACTGCGTGAACTGGGCAAGGTGGGATATGCCTATATGAACTGGGCGTGGTGGGATATACCTGTATTCCCAGCACTTGGGAGTTGAAGACAAGAAGATCTGACGTTCAGGGTCATCTTCTGCTACATAGCAAATTTGAGGTCAGCCTGGGCTACACCGAGACCTTTTCTCAGAACTGGACCTTTTTCCCTCCTCCATTTGATTTTCCACTCACCTTTGCGCTAGTACGCTAATAGCTACCTTCCATCATGATCGTCTTTCAAGTTGCATGTGGATTAACAGTATTTACTAGATTAAAATTAGGCTTTTGGCCCAGTTGCTATTCAGTCCACTCCCGTTTCTACTTGATGTCATTTGTGATGGCTGGCTTGTTATTTATTGGATGCCCAAGGAAAATGACAGTAGGTGTCTCAAACATGGAGACCAGGGTTTTCATTTGACTGAAGGGATGGCCTAGATTTTATATGTTGGCTCCCCGGAGCCCTACAGAATAAAACCAGACCTGTTCTGCTGAGTGGATTGCTGTCCATGCAACCTCTTCTATAACAAAATTCAAAATGTGGTGTTCTTAAGATTTGAATTTCAGTGCCTACATCTTAAGGTAGATCTTTGTTTAAAGCTCTTTCCTTCTTTCTTTCTTTCTTTCTTTGTTTCTTTGTTTCTTTCTTTCTTTCTTTCTTTCTTTCTTTCTTCCTTTCTTTCTTTCTTTCTGTTTCTCTCTTTGTTTTTGGTCTACCATCTTGGATTTCTTCTGCACTTCCTGGACCACCATAGAAGCATCCTGCACCGTGCAACAAGTCCCAAGGGTGCTCCCTCCAAGCTGCTGATCTGTCTGTCACCCCATCCAACACTCTTCCTCCACTCCCTCTACAGGGAAGGGCTTCACCTGTCAGGTGAGAGTTTTACAACGTTTTGTTTTCTTGTCTGAGGATAAAGTCTGACTTGGGATGGTTGCTCACCCGACGACGTGTACTCTGTTAACTGTGGAATATAATTTTCTTCGCAACTAGTATATGGAAAATTGCCCAGGTGTGTGTGTGTGTGTGTGTGTGTGTGTGTGTGTGTGTGTGTGTCTTTGTGTGTGTGTGTGTTAAACTTGGATGAAATTATAGTTGTGGTCAATTTAGTCCAGGAAGAAATCTGCACTGAATTTGTGAGGATCGATGATTGAGCCTGGGGCTTGTCACCCATCATTTTAAGTGTCCCTTTTCCTCGAGTTGGTTAAGAGCACTAATCTGCCAGCTGCCTTGAGTGTCACTTCTCACGTTTTAGGTTCTTACTATACTAAGCTACATTTTCAGGGAAACAGAGAACTGTTTGTTGGGTCAGCGGTAACCAAGAGTTGTTGAGTCTTGAGTTTCTTTGTGTCTGTTTGGATTTTACAACTTCCTGATTTCCTCATATACAGTAAATTTTTCTGGCTGAGAGAGTGTCTTGAAACAGTGTGTAAGCAAGGACTGTTGACTCATGGTTAAAGAGCAGACAGGAGGCCTCTGCCCTTTCTGTGAAATCCGGAGAGAATGGAATTCATCTAGAACGTGGGGCTAGAAGGTCTTGGGGACACTGGTGTCCACACGGGAGGGGGGGTTGTGACATAGAAAACAGGGGGTTGATTTCCTCTGCTTTTTGAGCAGTTTTGCTTGAAATGATGAAGCCAGGCAACGCCAGAAGTTCCAAAGGCTGGCCGGGCAACAGGCTCACTTAGAGACTTTCAGACAGAATCTGGGACTCCACCCTGGACCTTCTGAATCTGAATGTTCCTTCCTGACCTCCTGGAATGAAGGAAGTGTTTCTGGAATGTTCCTTTCTTGGTAAGAAGCAGATGGTCCTCTTACCAAACCACATACCCCAAAGCGAGGATTTCAAAATCCACTCATCAAAAGATAGACCCTGGCATTACCAAAAGTGTTCATTTCAAAAATGATCCAGTGGACTGGGGCACGGTGTCTCGTGTCTGTAATCTTAACACATCCTAGGGAGAGCTGAGGAAGAAGAGCTCATGGTTTGAGGCTATCTTGAGTTCTTAGTGAGCTCTAGAGTAGCTTGGGAGAGACCCTGTCTCAGAAAGTCAAACCAAATAAAACTCCCAAGCAAGTTCACCCGATTTCTATGTTGACACCCCAGAACCAGTTTATTTTAAGCCACACACGAACTCCACGACCTCTGAGATAACAGCCTGAAGCTCCGTCACTTGCCAGAGTGTCTGGACTTCAAACCTCAGGATGTTACTCCAATCACGCACGTGCCTGTAGCCCGCTCATGCCTCAGTTTCTCCATACAAGATGGGGACCACAGAGGGCTACTGTGAGACTGGAATGAAGAAAAAAATGCATGTGTGTGTGTGTGTGTGTGGCTTGAATGTGCCTGGCATGTGATTTATGGCCCGTTCATATAAGCTAGCATTGTTAGCACATAGCTTATCTCTAGACAGGGTGCTTATAATGGTCTTGTTGTCCCATGGTTGTTGCTAGATCATACATGACTAAGAACAAGTAAATATACCTAGACCTTGACCTTTGGACCAACCCTGTAGGCATTTGTGACTCTCCAAAGCCAATAAGGGCTCTATTTATTTTTCTGAAGTTTAAATCTGAACTTATGCTAACTTTCCTGTAGTATGCAATTTTTTTTTTGCATTGCAGTAAGACAGACTGACGATGAATAGCATTGCATAAATGGAGTTATTTGCAGTTTGAATATATTTTAAAAAGGCCTGACTAACAGTTATTTAGAAGCCTTAGAAACTATAGCTAGACATCTAGCAATATTGCTCAATGGGAAGACACTTGCCTAGCACGTGCAAAGTCCTTGGTTCAATTCCCGGGACAGAAAGAAAGGAAGACTCTAAGAAACCTCTGTGGTGCAGAGCAGAAAGGGGGTGAGTTAGTATGCTGCAAAGCATCATATTCTTTTGAATTGTGTAAATGAGTTCTTTATATTTTATTGACTGTGTATTTGAGAGGCTCCCTTTAAATCAGTGGTTTTCAACCTGTGGGTCATGACCCCCTTTATGGGTTGAATGATCTTTTCACACAGTTGGCCTAAGACCATTGGAAAACACAGATACTATTACAATTCATAGTAGTAGCAAAACTGCAGTTATAAAGCAGGAACAAAACTGATTTTATAGGCGGAGGTCACCACGTCATAAGGAACTGCATTAAAAGTGTTAATCGTCAGGAAGACTGAGAACTCTTGGCCATGGAAGCAGAGTAATGTCTCCTTACTGCAAGGTGACACCTCTTAAGATCTGCAGGTGTCTGCTAGCAGGCAGGGTGGGGTGTCTTACAGCTGCTCTCCCCCTTCAGGGGAATCCATTTTGCCAGGCAGAAGATCCTCACGTTGAAGTCTTAGGAGTCTGGTTCAGGTGCATACGGGGTGAGATGATCTTTTCTTTTTAAAACCTGTGGTATTTGAAGAGAGTCATTATGTATAGCAAGGTATCTCAAGAATTTTCTTGTGAACAAGTCAGGCAGCCAGGAGTCTTATCTTGGGCAGCACAGCCTGCTCTCTGAGGTGCAGGGGTTTCTAGCCTCATAAACAAGGTAAGTGTCATGTGGATTCTCAAGGTCCTACTGACAAAATAGTGCAGTGTCACCTTGAACATTAGGCTGTTGATATTTTCTCTGATTGCATTGAAAAGAAACGTATATGCATTATCTAAACATTTTGCATACATAATGGCCTTATTATGGTCCACACAGTTGATGATGGCTGTATGTGGGCAGGGAGAGAGCATCCTGTTGCCTTCTGATATATTCAAGTTATTCTTTTAAGTGAAAGTCTAGATTATTATTTCTGGCTCTTGTTATCTTATGAATATGATACAGCTAAGCCAGTTATGACCTAACTTATTCACAGCTACTATCTATATAAAGAAGTGATTCATTCATATATTCGCTGTGTATTTTCTTTTCAAAGACTTCATGGTGCTCTGGACATGAGAGTGAGCAAGAGCTCCCGGAGATTATACATTCTTCGTGACCAGGCAAGAGAAAGAAGCAATGCACAGGAATAGCTAACAAAGCTGAGAGGGTTGGGCTGTGCTTACTGGGGGGTACATTCTGACCCCGGAAGGAATTCAGAAAGGTGGTGGGAGTTCAGGAAAGACTGTGAGGAGGAGGATCACATGATTTGGTTTCTGAAGGCTGGATTGCACTTCTGTGGGAAGAGATGGAGAGAGGCAGAGGGAAGCCTTGCCAGTGTCTGGGACCACAAGCAAATGCCTGCTTGTCTGTAGGATGTAGGCGGGGCAACTGTGGCTGAAAGTGGGCGTGCTCTGAGTTTCTGAAGTCAGGGAGACTGGCGAGGGTATGGGGCTAGTGGAGAGGTCAGTCCAAAAAGCAGTTTGGAAGCATCAGTGGTGTAAAAGGTGTTGAACTTGCCCTTTGGGGTCTTCTGCCTGGCAGAGGGGTGCTCACACACAGGGCATGACTGGATCTGAGGATGCCGGAGCTGGGGTTGAATGCAGAGGGAGAAGGTAAGAGGCAGTGAGGAGGGGAGCTTGAAGGCTGGCATGCCTCAGCCTTTGTTTTTCAGTTCTTCACAAGCTGGGGTGGCAAGGGGGATTGGGTTGATGTAGGGGTGAATCATGAAGGCGGCGGGGGAGGGGTCTCTTCTGCTAGAGTTCCAGAACCCTAGAAATTCTGTGCTTAACTCAGTGTCATGGAATCATGTTGAAACAGTTATTCCTTTATAAAATAGGAGCGGGAGCTAATTTTAGCTAGCTCTAATACGCGTGTGTATGAAAATGAACACTACTTTTGACGCTCAGCCCATGCAGCATCTCTCCTCATGTAAAACAAATACTGTGAGTGCTTTCCTCTAAGCAGGCCTTCTGAAGACTCCAAAGGGTGCCCCTGCATCTATTAGCAACAATTCCAGCATTTCTTTGATCTTTTCCAACGTTCATTGACTCTTCTCATGTGACAGGCGCGAATCTCATTGTGTCGGCCACTTAACAACTTAGCCATTGTTCATTTGTGGCCATTTGGTAACTGTTCATCTGATAAATCATATTAGCATGGGTGTGCTTCATAACTTTTGACCATTTCCTAGAGGCTTTATATAGAATCTTTTAAATGTGAGAATATAATATACATATACATATATATTATATATTTGAATCTTTATGTATGAAAAGCCAAGGATACCAGATACAGCTCTTTAACAAACTGGCTTCTCACTTAATATCATATAGAAGATAAAGAAATATAGAATTGAGTTGAGCACGATTATATATTCCTGTGGTCCTAGCACTTAGGAGCTGGAAGCAGGCAGATCGGAAGTTCAAGGCCAGCCAGTAAGCTTAAGCAAGCTTGGGCTACTTAAGATACTGTTGAGATAAATAAATAAATATCATTGTTAAGCCTTGGTTCTGTTGGGGGAGGGGCAATTAGCCTAAGAGTCCATGACAGGAAGTGCAGGGGACCGTTGAAAGTAATCTTTGTGTGAATGAGTAGTCTATTTACATGAATTTAGGGAAAGCCTGAAGATTGTGTACTGTTTTTATTTTGTTTTGTTTTTGAGTTGTTCACATGAACTCTTCGTATTGCCCTCAAGTGGCTAAGAATGAAAATATTAAATACAAAAATAACAATGTTAAAAACAACAAGTCCTGTGCATGTCTATGCGTGTGTTGTGGCTCACATGTATGGCTCTGTTGTGTGGAGGCTGGATGTCAAGCCCAGACATCTTTCCTCAGACATCATCATCTTGTTCACCGAAATGGACTTCCACTGGTCAGGGAATCCCAGGGATCCTACTGTCCCTGCCTCCACGGTGTTGGGATTCCAAGGGTGTGCCACAACACCTGGCTTTTCCACACTGCTCCTGGTGACTCCATGCACTCACAGTTGAGTGCTTTACCAACAGAGCTGTCTCCCCAGCCTGCCTGGAAACCTTTAAGGGGCATCCAGTGTGCAAGATGAGACCCTAAAGGGAAAACAGTGAGAAGTAGTTTGCCTTTGCTTTTTTCAAACATGAAGTCATTTAAGCTTCATTGCACCCTTATCTGGCAGACACTGTGGTTACATCTTTGTCGTGGATGTAGAAACTGTGGCATAAGAGAGGGTGAATAACTTACCCACTTTTGCCGGGAGTTAAGAGACCTCAGCTTGGACAGATCCCTTGACTCTGAATTATGCTCAAGCCCCGAGCCCGTATTAAGAAGTTTACAGTTAGATACAGAAGGCAAAGGCTGCCACAGATGAACGTGCCATAACTCAGGCACTTGCTCAGAAACCAAGATCAGGGGATGGTTCCGAGGCCACAAGCTCCCCATTTCCAAGCCCACCCCTCTGATCAGAAACTCCCATGAGCTTCTGATTCAAGCTGTCTGTAACCTTCTTCCTTTTCTTCCCTGTGCGGCGGCCCTGAGAGTCCTACGCGCTTTCGATAATTATTAATTGAAGAAAAACGATGACGGCGGCACTCTGCTTATCTGCTTCGGGGGATTGGCTTAAGTTGGCTCCAGATGTTGTTCAACACGCAGTCCCAGGGAGCTGCTGAACTTTTGACTGTTCGGATAGCTTCATTGGGTCACTGCTCAGTTTGAACGACTTGGCAGATAGGAGCCATTTATCTCTCCAGGGTGATAGGTGGTGGGGTGTCACTCAGGACACAGTCTAAGAACAAAGCGTGCAGCCAGAGGCTGTCAGCTGTAGCCAGGTGGCCACCTGAGTACACTCATGGCCCTTTCATGCTCTTGACTTTCTGGGTCTAGCCTGAGCTCTCCTTCCCTAGATCAGTCAGTGCATTGTTGCTAGTTTGCGTCCAGGTGATGGCGTAGGCACCCTGGTTGTCTTTTGGATGTTGGGTGAAATTTACTGTGAACTGCTTTTATCCCCGGTGGCCGTGCCTCCTCCCTCTACAAGTCCACACTGTCTGAAAGATCTTGAGATCGACTGTCGGTGAGTGTGGCTGGCAGCTCCAGCCTCCATCACAGCTGCAATCGTGCGCCGTGCATTTTTATTTACAGATTACTAGGCTCTGAGTCTGACATATGACTAGCCGGGAAGCTCCTCCCCAGAACAGTTGTATGTCATCTGCTTCAGAGGACTAATTGCTTGGCAAATCCCCTTCGGTAATTTCCTCTTTATTTGCTGATGAGTTACTTAACAGTGACGGCTTGTGGAGTAGACCGTGGAGTTGACTGTGCGCTCCAGAAACACCGCCACCGGAAGGCCCGGGGGACATGCTTTTTGAGTTCTGTTTGGCTTTCCTTGAAGAAACACTGAAACCATTATATGGCCTGTTAATATTTCACTCAATACCAGGTTAAACTCTGGAGCGGTGTTCTGTTTTCCAAAAGGAATCAAAACCAGACCCCTTTCTTCAAATATGCCCCTGTGCATTAGAAAATTATTAAAAAGGAATTTAATATTTATAGAATGTTTAATGCTGTTTTAAAAATATGACTTGGAGTGGAATAGCTTTCCAACACACAGTGGAAGGAGGAAGAGGGGTTTTGGGAGGATTCTGTCCCACCGCTAGCCTGGAGCGCCAGTCTCTGTCTTTCCTTATTGCTGTATCAGCAGGAAGGCTTATCCTGTAACTTTGCTGGGCCTCAGTTTACCTATCTATGAGAACCGGAAAGAAATGATATCATGGTTTTTTTTCTTTTGCTGACATTGTAGAGTTCTGTGATTGTGTGTGTGTGTGTGTGTGTGTGTGTGTGTGTAGGCCAGAGGTCAACATTGAGTGTCTTTTTGTATTGCTTTCCACTTTAATTTGGGAGACAGAGTCTCTCCCCTATTAGCTAGACTGGCTGGCCGACAACCTTTGGGGATCCTCCTGTGTCAGCCACCCCACCTCCTACTCAGCTCTAGAGTTACACCACAACAGCCAGTTTTATTTGTTTGTTTGTTTAGAATGTGGGTGATGGAGATCCAAACTCCAGTCCCCACGCCTGTGCATCAGGCATCTCACCACCCGAGCCATCTCCCTCCCCAGCCAAGTTCCGTGATTTTATTAGAATTCTTCCCCTCACCTCCCCTAAGACCTTTGCTTCTGTCAAACATCATTTGCTGTTGTTTGACTTTGTTAGGTTTGGTATTTAATTAGAGTTTATATTTTAGCTATTATTATGTCATTATTTAGAGAGTAAGTCAGCAATGGTACAGACCATCATTTATCACCACATCTATATTAGTTTCATCCTGCAATAGCTTCCTCTCTCTCTCTCTCTCTCTCTCTCTCTCTCTCTCTCTCTCTCTCTCTCTCTCTCTCTCTCTCTCTCTCGTGTGTATGTGTGTGTGTGTGTGTGTGTGTTCTTGCTTCCATGCCCCAAACAAGGGCCAAGAGGTAGATTGTGTTATAACTCAAAAGAGCCTTTTAGCTAATTGTGGCATTGTTTCTTATAAGAGGTGCACTGGAGCTCAGCTCTGAGCATCCGTATCTGGGGCCATACCCTGCTTTTTGTTCAAGAGACTTTTTTTTTTTTTTTGGATGTTATTTGATTTTACCTGAAGGTGTAGATGGCAGTCCCTAAGTAAATCTTTTGCTCTTATGCCTTGACTCTTGCAATTAGCATTCGCACTACAACCTCGCCTCTTTAGTTCATTTATAAGCATCACGTGCCGACGCCTCGAGATGGATCGCAATTATTAATAGTTTCTTTCAGCAGGTGGATGCAAAGGGAAGAGATGACATTTGGGAGCTTTCTGAATATCTACCTCCCTGCGAGTGGAAGCTGAGTTTTTGGATTCTGATTGGAGCTCTGTGGTTGTGTGGTCCTGTCCACATCTCTTAAGTCTGTGACCTTCAACTTCCTCATCTAATGAATGGGGAAGAAAACACCTGTCTCCAGGGATTGTTATCATGATAAGCATGCTGTTTTACTTAAGGCTTCTATAACTATGATAAAACACTTGAGGGAGGGAAAGGGTTTATTTCACTTTTAACTCTTAGGTCACCCAAGTCTATCACTAAGGGGAGTCAGGGTAAGAATCCAAGACCCGGAGGCAGGAACTCAAGTAGAGGCAATGGAGGATTGATGCTTACTGGCCCACTTGCACCGAGCTGAGACCTTCCTCATCAATCAACAGCCAAGAAAATGTACCACAGGCCAATCTGCTGGTGATATTTTCTCAGTTGAAGAGCTCTGTTCCAAAATGGCCGTAGCTTGGGTCAAGCTGGCAATAAATAAAATAATAAAATAAAATAATAAAATAAAATAAAATAAAATAAAACCCAACCAGTATATGCGCCCTGGCCACATCACCTTACTGGGAGGAATCTCAGAATTATAAAACAAATGCATAAATGAAGGTGAAGTTACGGCATTTTGGAGGCGAGGGATGCAGACAAGAACAAAGATAAGAGTGTTGCAGGGGCGAGAGGATGGATGCCCTTTAGGTCTTTGAGGACTAGGCGTGCAACCTAATTGGAGCTTTGAAACTTGGGAAGACTGGAAGCACTTCCTCTGTGTGGAGGTGATGGTATCGGCAGGCAGGGCGACACCACAGAAGAGTAACTGCCACCACTGAGAGGTGGAAACAGCCTCCGGCTGGCTGTGGTGCCATCCTGGCTCTTTCCTGGATCCCCCATTCAGGTCCTTAAGCCATGTGCACCTTGTTTATTTAAGGTGGCGGTGGTGGTGATGGTGGTGGTGGCGTGTTTGTAGATCTGAGGACAACTCTCAGGAGAAGGCTCTCTCATTTTCCCACGTGGATTCTGGGGATCAAATGCAGATCATAAGGCTTGCCAGCATCATCTTCACCTGCTGAGCATCGTACCCACCATCCCTTGTCTTCTAGATTTTGACAAATTAAGATATACCTCCTCTTCCTTCTTCCTTCTCCTTTCTAGTCTTCCTCCTCTTCCTCTTTTTCTTCCTTTTCCTTTTCTTCCTCCTCCTCCTCTTCCTCCTCTTTTTCCTCTTCTTCCTCCTCTTCTTCCTCCTCCCTTCCCCTCCTCCTCCTCCTCCTCCTCTTCTTCTTCCTCTCCTCATCATCCTCATCTTCCCCTTCATCTTGTTCTTTTTAGTTTGGTTATTCCCATTTATGGTAAACAATTTATGCTGCCTAGACTATCGCATTGCCATCTCCTGGAATGTGCTACAGTCTATCAAATACATCTGTGTGAAATCACATATCACGGGGATGCTTGGCCTGTTTCTGTTGCTTCCTAGGATGAAGCTAGGGTAGCTATCTTTGCGGGCAGAGGTAGTTTTCGTTCAGGATGCAGATCGGGAGGTTGACTGCTGAGTGACAAGGGGTTCACCTGGAATGGCTTCCAAAAGAGGCCTCCTCTGACTTATGTTGCTGCTAATGATGGGGAAGCGTGTCTTGCTTCAACCTGATTCAGGGTGAGATACCTTTATCTTATTTCTCTGGAGAGCTTACCTGGCCCCCGGGTTTTCAGATTTGCATTGCTTTGATTCTCACTCCAGACAGCACACCTCTGTGTTCACTTACTAATTGTCCTTCACACAGTTAGCAGAGAGGCTCTATGGGAGCTAGTCTGGGAAGACAAGTCCTTCCTGCGTTCTAGATTGCACCGTGTTTTGAAAAGCCATATCTACTCTATCTGTCGCACACCCAGATTTTTATTTCCGGGGCGATACCTTTTCATATTTATTTTTAAAAATGATTATGTGCATGCATGTGTGTCTGTATACGAGTGTGGGAGTGTGAGTTCAGGCACCTCCCGGAAGGGAGTTTGGCAGCCTCGGGAGCTGCAGCTACACACGGGTGGTTCTGTCATCTGACCTGGGTGCTGGGAACTGAACGTGGGTTCTCCCTTAGAGCCGCGTACAGTCCTAACCATTGAGCCATCCCTCCGGCTCTAATCATACAATTTTGTTGCACGGAAGTTCAAGATTTTAAATACAATGGGTTGTTAAATTCTTTAGCTTCTGTTGTGGATGCACTTGGAAGGAAGACAACGGGCTCCCGGGGCTCTGTACAGGTCAGTGGGCAATCTGACTCTCTCAGGATGATACTCTCTCCCTCTGACTCCTCCTTTTCCTCCCCTCTCCCCCCCCAACTCCCCACCCCTCTTTCTCTCCCATTACTGCTTCTCTTGGGAATGGTTTGTTATTAAAGGCCCAAAGCTGTATGTTCCCAAAGCTCCTCGCCCTTATTTCTCCTCACACCTGCTCTTCCCTCTTGCCTCTTCCTCCCCCTAGGTCACCATCCTGGCTGCCACATAGCTTCCTCTCCACACTGAATCTCCCTGCTCTCTGCAGTTGACCTGTATGTTTCCTGTCTTGGGAATGTGGGTAGAAGTACGTCCGGCCTCCTCCATCACTTAGGCCTCAAGGGACGAGGTCGGAATGTCAAAGTCTAACAGTTGTCCATGATGTTGGTTGATTGGAGACTTGACCTGCGTGGTTGGGTCCAGCTTCCTGCCAGGCTGAAGGAGAGACTACTTGGGTTGACTTTCATCTATACTGGAACTGGAGACATGAAGTTTCTCCCTCCCCAGTCCCCCGCTGCAGGGTGTAGCTGTCCCTTGTTGATGGCTGTCTGGGCGAAAAGGTTGGCGGCCGTTTCCTTAGTGTCAAGGTCAAAGGTCAAAGGGAAAGTAAGTTTCACGATCTGAACTTGGGCTTATGACTCAGCCAGGCTGGGATGGCTCCACATGTAACATGTCTACTGGATGGACTTCCTATACAGAAGCTGGACGTTTTCCTTTCTGTTGTTTGAGACAAATCCCAGAGCTTGGGTAGATCTTGACTATATCCGTGGACACAGAGGGTCAAATGTATATATGGAAATAATGCATATCCTGCAAGCTATGCTTTTCTCCCCCCCCCCCCAAATGGTTGGCCTTTTTTTTTTTTTTTTTTTTTTTGAAACAGGCTCCTTCTTTATATTGCTGGCCGCTAACCTTTAGCTCTTTAACTTTTTCCAGTGCTAGGATTTCAGGCATGTGTGTGCCAACATGTCTGACTGCACGCCATGTTCTGTCTGTCTAGTCCATCCCATTCTGCTCTCTAGTCCTAGAAAACACTTGTGAATATTAGAAATCTGCTTACATGTCTGCCCTAGCGAACGCCCTCCCCGCCCCCTATTCTAGGTTCTCTCAGCTACGGGATGAAGCTCGCCATCTCTGATCTGGCTCCCTGGCTGGTGAAGGGTCTTATCCCTCAGCTGCGTCAGTCCTGTAGGCCTGTCTCAGTCAGGAAGTGCGTCCTTTTGAGTACTGGTTTGTGTACAAATGTGTTGTACCCCCTTCTTTAGGACCAGCGCCTCTTTGCTCCTGCTTGGCTAAATTTCTCTTGTCCTTAATATCTCAGCTTTCCTTCCTGACGGAGCCATTGGGCCAGGCCAGCTGGAGACTGCTTGAACTCTCGAGCACTCCTTCGTCTCCTTCTGTGGTTCTTGTTTGTATGAACAACGGGCCTCTGCCTGGCCTCGAACTCACTTTACTAGTTTGGTAGATGAGGCTGGTTTTGGTAGCAATCCTCCTGCCTCAGTCTCACAGACACTCCGATTACAAGTGTGAGCTGCCACACCCAATCCTTTTGTAGCCTTTTAAAACCTTTTCCCCACCTCAGAGATAAGAGGGTCTTTCCTGTTGCCCTCCACTTGACATTTGGCTTACGTATGCCTGCAGTATGTGCAGGAGCTTCCTATGACTCGAATCTTTATGTAACAGATTGGATGTGAGCCCTTCTCCCATGGACCAAGGTAGCAGAACTGCGATTTAGATCCACTTTAGCCATGATGGGGCCACATCTGGGTGGGGCATCTGTGACAGTAGCATTGGGTATCATGACAGTGGGTGACAAAAGGAACAAGAATTTTTCAGAAGACTATGCTAGAGAGAAAGGGTGGATAAAGGGGGGCTCAACGGGGGAATATTCTGGAATGAAAGCTCCTTACCATGGAATGCTGGGTTTGCTCAGTTTTGAGTCAACTACAGATTCAACCCAGAAAAGGAACCTTTTGAATATCTAAAACCATCTTTGCATTGAAAAGGAATTCCTGTCACGTTTTGGCTTCACGTTGATTGGTGAAGGTCTCGCTGTCCTGTCCCAGAAGGGAGCAGACGTCACCGAGTCCGTGAGGTTCAGGTGTCTTGATATCAGTTCCCTAGTCTTGGTTAGTCTTCCTTACAAGCTCTGGGGACTCATTGGCCAACTCTGAGAACACTGGGGCTCACGTTGATCTGGAAGAGAAGACTGCCTGCAGCTCTGGGTCAGGTTGCTCAGGTGTGGATGAAGCTCAGTGTGGAATTGTGAGCGCTGTGCCAGAGCTGGGGACAATGAAGTGGCCCTTTGTCTAGATTACAAGCCTCATCAGGAATGAGACTGGGGAGGCAGGAGAAGGATCTGAAGGTAGAATCTGGGTCTCTTCCACTGGGTGGCTCAGGCACCTCCTCTGTCTTGTGTCCTCTGACTTTGTCTAGGAAAGATGCACTGTTGCAATCGATAAAGACACCTTTGGCGGGTATGTGATGTCCATTTCTGGGGTTTGGGGTGAGATGCCACACACTAGATACTGCATGTCAGATGCAAATGGGGTCTGGATACCAGGAACCAGGAACCTAGTACACAAGCCCACATGGACCCTGAAGCTGCCCTGTCTTGTCCTGCTCTGGGAGAGTCCAACTGGGACAGAAGGCGATCTGGGTGGATGCTGTTCTGAATTCCCTTCCTGTCTCTCAGGCCTCAGATCCATTCTATCCCCAAAGCCTTCTGGGTTGCCGAACATAGGCATGGGGAAGCATACTTGAATATCCAATCGTGTGTGTGTGTGTGTGTGTGTGTGTGTGCGCGTATGTATGGGGTGTGGATGCCTTTCACATAAGGACCTAGAAAGGAATCCTTCCTGCTCTCACTGTATCTTTGGTGCCTGACTGAAGTCAATTTAGAAGCCAGGCAGTGATACATGCCTATAATCCTAGCATGCGGGAGGCTGAGGCAGGAGGATTGCTGGAGTTTCAGGCCAGCCTAGGCTCCAGAGTGAGACAGAAGTTTGAGGAATTCAGCTCAGTTTTGTCCTTCCTGTGTTCCCAGCCTCATAAGACAAGCATGCAGCTACTGTGTTGACAGACACCAAGAGGATCCTGTTATTAACTTAGACATCAGCCAGGCACAGTGGTGCGTGCTCATGGGACTCTGAAATGTGATAGCGGGGGTGGGGGTGGGGATGTTGGGGGGGGGGTCAGTGGGGGAGGGGATTGTGAGATTGAGGCCAGCCCTGGGTACTTGGAAGACACTGTCTTGGAAACAAAAAACAAAGCCAAAAAATAAAATGTTTGGCCCTTCAAGGTAGGTGGGTGAGAGGTATTTATGAGGCTCCACCGATCCCCAGGGAGGTAATTATTGATTGCTGGGGTGTCAGTTCTGCAGAGCGATAGACACTGGTAACTTCCCCCTTGCTTGAATAAGTAGCCCCCACTGGGTGGGTCACAAAATAAAAGACATGATAGTAGAGGAGGTTGTTGAGAAGAAGGGTCAGCTGGAGTAGGAGAGGAAGGGGAAGTGCTACATGGAGAAAAATAATTCAGATGCATTGTATACATGCATGGAATTGTCAAATGGGTTAACTGAAACATACCTCCTTTCCTGAGCTTTGCTCTGTGTGGAGTCTGAAAGGAACGTGGTAATGGCATCTAAGCCCCGCTGTGTGGTCTAGTTCGGCTGCTCCGCTCTACCTAAGCCTCTGCAGCCCTCTGCCCTGTCCTGTAATCGTCAGAAGGGACCGGCGTTCTTTTTCCATCTTGCCACCACCCAGATGAACAGTGCCAATTGAACAATCTGAATAAACATATAAAAGAAGAAATCCACTTTCCCCCTCTCCTGGTCCACTGTGCATCTCTTTCACTTGCCTTACAGACTAACATAGGTGAATGTGAATTAGGGGCATCGTCAACACAACAAAAAAGATGTTTGTGAATGTGAGCTTGAAACCTGGGCCACCCCAGACCACGACTTCTCTCGTCTGCTCCAGACCAAACCCTAGGAATACTATAGTTCCTATCCTAGGTCAGCCTGAGAGGGCAGCTGTCCATCTTTGGAAAAGAGGAATGAACAGTTATTTGCTGTGCTGCTGAACAGGGAACATCATGTGACTTGACTGGTCTCAGTTTCTTCTGTCTGATGTACTGAATTGTAACTCTTTGCCATAAAGTCTTGAAATGATTTCATTATTCTTGTCATTGTTGTCATCATCGTCGTCGTCATAATTATTTTTTAAAATTTCCCATTTTGAATGTCCAGGGTCTTCAAAGACTCCCGTGGCATAGAAATCCTATGCTTCCTGCTTCTCTTGTAGAATGAGTCAGAGCTATCCTTATCTCTCCATGGTACTTTGCTCAACATTCTGGTTTAGTAGCTCCGGCCTTAAAAACCACAGCTATGGGGGGCTGGAGAGATGGCTCAACGGTTAAGAGCACTGACTGCTCTTCCAGAGGTCCTGAGTTCAAATCCTGGCACCCACATGGTGGCTCCCAACCACCTGTAATGCGATCTGAGGCCCTTTTCTGGTATGTCTGAAGACAGCTACAATGTACGCACATGTAATAAATAAATCTTTAAAAAAATAGCAGAGCTATGCACGCTATGGTAGCTGGTGTATCATGCATCTGCCTACCTTGATTATAATATGTCATAAGAATTCAACCAAGTATTGTAGGCAAATTGATTTAGTGGACAGTCAGGGTGACTCCTTGAGTGGAGAGTATAGGCATTATCCAAAAATCATCATCGTATCATCATCAACAACAACAACAACAGCGTAGCCACTTGATGCATTGAGAGGGTAGGAGAAAGTCTCTCCTTTTACAACCACTGTACTTTTATGGCTGAGCTGTCTCTCCTTTAATTTCAGCAAGGATAGAAACACCAGGAAGTCAGATCTTGTATTTAGGATCCTGAAGTCTGAGAAGTCCCTTCCTCAGTAGGTGGGAAGATGGAGTCAGGTCAACTTCCCATCTGTAGTTTCCTATTGTGTTTCTCTTGGTCATTACAGGAGAGGTTAGCAGAAGTGTGTCCAGCTGCCCATGGATCTATTTGGTACTTGCTGAGTAGGAGGGACCCCTGTGCAAGACAGGCGACTCTTCGGAAATACGAATTGCTTCTGTGATGATTATGTATTGGCAATGTCTTGTGGTTAATCGCTGTCACTATCCATCTCAGTAACCCTGGAGCGTGTGTCGTACTCATAATGCAATTATTCCTGTCTTTTTAGAAGTCATCTGGTGATAGGCTATCATGCTGCTAGGTACAGCACCCCCAGAATTTAAATCACTTCTGTTTGCCCCCCCTCCCCCGCACTGTTTCTTTGCAGTTTTCTGTCCCCTACAGAAGTCTAGGACATCTGTCTTGGCAGGGAGCTTCTATGGATCACAGAATAGCTAAGAATGTTTCTAACAGGTTAAAGAACAGAAAATACTGGTGGACGACACTTGTGCCCCAGCCCCACCCCACCCCCAGATGTTCGGTGAGAGTTCTAGACTTGGTGTCTTTAATGAACTCTCCAGAGGTAAAATGGATCGCCATTTTTATTCTGGGCCACCCTAATGGATGATGTCCAGCTTCAGAGACCTCCTCTGGGGCATCATCCCTGTCAGCCAGTGTGTTAACTGTCCCGTTGTCTGGGGTCGGCCTCCTACTCATTTTGAGCTAGGCTTAGTCACCAATGGCCAGGCACAGCTGAGTGTCACATTGCTTTCCTCTGCCTCCCCTAGGGCTTTACGTCTCTTGTGAGCTCCTGGGGACCATTTCTGCCAACACTACCCCATTCCTTCACTAGGCAAAGTGCACACAGCCATTCTTTCTATGGTTGGCATTTTCCCAGCAGCATAACCTGGAGCTGAGGCTAAATTCATCTTGCACAGACTTGTTCCTGCTGGTTCTGGCCTGTCTCTCACCACAAGTTGAGCTTTCAAAAAACACCAGTGATTGGTTTTGCATAGACATGTGTGGACTGTTGGAAGAATTCTCTCCTTGGATTTCTGTTGTTTACATAAGCATATATGTATTTTAAAAATGCCCCATCGCTGAATTAAACAACGGGGCTTATTTATCTTTAAAGTCATGGATGCTTAAAGAATAAAAGCAATAGGGTTTCATTTCTCTTAATGACAAGTTGCAACATATCCAAAAGGTGTCTCTTTTTGTCTTGGCAGGAAAGGGTCAAAACTGCAGCAGTGGCAGGCTAGACTGGAGAAGTCCAGGCAGAAGCTGACAGCCCCGTGCCCCTTGCTGGGAGTTGAGCCCATGGAATGTTCTGTAGGAAAAAGGAATGGCGGAGATATTTCAGTTACATTTTGTTCTCGGTCAAAAGCTTCTGAAATATAAATCTGCTGTGTGTTTGAGAATGGAGACAGCAGTTCGTAGAACTTGAATGGCTTTCATTTAACTAGAGGGTTCCACAGAAAGAGGCGCTTGTTCCGACAACCATGTTTTTGGCTTTCTTTGACTTAAAGAAAATCAAATCCCTGTTTACATATCTGAGAGGATTGTTTTATGAACAAAAGACCCGGGTCAAATCGCATCACAGTGGCTTCTGCGACAGCAAATAGAAACATTTCTAAAGTGAAATACAAATATTTCTAAGCCTCAGTCAGTCGGAGCCCACGGTAATGATACGAGTTGATGATATGAAACCATTTGCAGTTATAATTCAGTTGTAGATGTGCTTTTTCTTCTGAAGTGTGGAAATCTTTTTTAAGACAAAATTCTAATCTCTTGCCAGCGCGCATTTTTATTTGTGCTTCACCTATTTGCATAATAGGGGACGAATATGAATATATATTCATATATGTGCGCAATCATAGAAGTCATCTTTATTTTGGCTTTTCTGCAGCAGATTACTTTTTTTTTTCTTCTCATAATGGCATCCAGAATTGTTTCCAATAGTTGAAATTTCATAATTACCCACAAATGTGACTTTTCCAGGTTGACAGATCCCACAGAGGGCTTGGAGCCAGCGCGTGTGGCCAACGGGGCTGCACTTTAGAAGCAGGGCGTTCTGAAGCGTAAGTTCTGAGCTGGCCTTCGCTCTGCATCCTAGTAGCAGATAGCGGATTGTTCGGTGTTAGGTTTTAAAAGCCCAGCTCCTCTGGCGTTGGCCTGGGATTCAATGCAAGTATAAGCGCAGTTATTATCCAGTACCGTACCGCTGAAAGCTCTCAGTACCCTGAGGCCAGTGGTTCTTGAGACTCAGGCTTTCTCAGGACGGTTGAGGACTCGGATAAAAGAGAGCTCAGAACATTTAGGGTTGTTGACCAAGTCCCCGTGGTAATCGTGTCATCTGGCTTTTTCCCTGTATTCTAATTTCTAGGCTCGTGGTTTGTGTATCTTACGTTTCTTTTCCATTCTTTGCTTTGTGTTCGTTTAACTCTTCGGTTTGTGGCTTTTTTCATTTCAAAAATATTATTCCTCTTCCTCCATTACTTTGATGTCGTTTTAAGACTCGGCCTCACATAATCCAGGCTAGCCTAGAACTCATGATCCTCCAGCCATCGCTTCTAGATGTGAACCGCCACACCCCCGGCTACAGAAACTTTATAAAGCAAAAAGATGCATTTGCCAAGTATGGTGGCTCATGCTTAGTAATCCCAGCCCCTGAGAGGCTGAAGCAGGAAGCTAGCTCAGCCTGGATCATGGAGTGATGACCTATCTTATAACAGACAACAGCACAAAACGTCCTATGCAAAGCTGGTAAGATGGCTCAGTGGCTAATACACTTCTACTCAGGCCTGGTGTCCGGTTAGGTTCCCAGGATCCACGTAAAAACAGAAGGACAGAACTGACTCCACAAGTTGTCCTCTGACCTTCACATGTACATGACCTCACATGACCCCATCCCATGTCCACACACATAATAAATATATAAAAAGTTATTTTTTAAATTAATTCCCATGGCAATGTAGAGCTTTGATTTGCTCATTCTTTCTACCTTGGCCATCTTTTCTGTCTTAGCACCAGACTGTTGTTTCTTTATAATTCTGCAACAGGATTGCCTCATGCCCGGAGTGCAAGGGTGCATTTTCTGTGCATCTTCTCATCCCATCTGAGTCCATTTTGTAGGTGTGAGCTATAAGCACTCTGGGTCCAAGCAAAAGCTGCATGTCGGTCCTTATGACACCATCCATCTCTTCTTTGTTCCGATATCTCCATGGAGGAAAATCTACTTGTCATTAATTTGTTCATTTTGCTGTCCCTTCCTTGAGCACTCTTAGAGTTCTTCCTTCTCCTGATACACTTCACAGCTTTGAACCACAACTATAAGCAGCTCTTTAAGAAATCAGTTGTCCCTACACGTGGTTTACAATATGACGCTTGCTACTTAAAAAATGATTAAGCTTCTCTGTGTGTTCTTTGCTGTGGGTCAGGGACTTGACCTGCTTAGCCATCCAACACAGAAGTTAATCACAAACAGGTCCTCTGAACCAAATAATTAAAAATAGAGTGAAGTTTCTGAACTGGGCAATTGGCAATAGCACATCTGTGTATGGTTAGGGAAATAGTTAATGATATTTAAATAGCATCACATTGGCTCTCTGTGGTACAGGGGTGTCTGTGCATAATTCCTTTCCCTAAATGCTATCTGACTGTCAGATAATGGAGGATGCATGAGTGCATGTGTGTGTGTGTGTGTGTGTGTGCATGTGAAGGAAAACAAATCAAGAATTTTGAAACAGAATCTCAACATGTAGTCCAGGCTGGCCTCAGACTGTTGACAAGTTTCCTCCTTCCATTTCCCAAATGCTGGGGTTATAAGTATAAGCCAGATACTTCTAGCCTTTCCCCTTTTATTCTCTATTTTTCTTCATTTTGTGACAGGGTCTCTCACTGGCCCCAAACTCCCCAAGAAGAGTAGACTGGCTGGCCCATGAGCACACTTGTCCCCAGCACTGAGACTACAAGCACGCACCACAATACCCAACTTTTTTCTTTTCTTTTCTTTTTTAACTTGGGGTTCTGGAACCCAAACTTCTGTGCTCACACTTACTGGGCCAGCATTTCTCTTGATAAGCTGTCTCTCTAGCCCTTTCTATGGAGGGGCAGTGGTCTTTCTGTGCTTTTCTCTTTAACTGAAAGTTTTAGGGACTTTGAAATCTTTATGTCTCTGGGATTTTTCCAATCACAAGTTACCTTTGCAAATGGCTTTTTGGGGCTGTAGTGACTGACACGAGCCAGTGGTGAGTTCTTTCAATTTAGATGGTGGTCGATTAGGAGTTTCTGGTCTCTGGGAATGGGATTTATATCCAGAACATATGTCAGACTCAAAAGCAGAGTGACCTCAGTGTAGACATGTAAGTAGCTGGTTCAGAGAACTTAATCCTCCAACTTGGACTTTCCTTTGGGGTTATTTGTATTCAGCATTGCATTAAATATATCCAGTTTTGGCCAGTTCCATAGTTAGAGAATTACTTTAAAATATTTAGCTGGCCATAAGCGTTAAATTAATGTATGATAGAAGTATTGTCGCCTTCTGGTCTTTTTGTTGTCATTGTTGGAGTGAGTTCTTTGTATCCCTGGAGAAGTCTTATTTTAAGGTTGATTTCTTTTCCCAGAACAGTTGTTATATTAAGCTAATAATTAATGCTCAACAAGCAAAAGGAGATTAAGATTTATGCATTTATTTATTTGATGGTGCTGGGGCACAGTGATACCAGGGAAGCAGTCTACCCCTGGGCCATGTCTCAAACCTAGAGATTAGGGATTACAGAAAAAAAAAAGCCTTACGCCTGCATCTCTGAAAAAAAAATAGGTATGTACTTTCTCATATTATTGACATTATGAGTTAACAGAATAATCATTAAAATTAAGAGTCATGGCTTGAACTTGCTTGTAGTAATTGAAATTAATCACCAAGGAATAACTTGGATCAGTTTATTTACAGTTCCTCGTGGAAATGTCAGCTAAACTAAACTTTTCTTCCTTAAGTCACTTTGGTCACAGGTTTTGTATTTGTTTGTTTGATTGACAGAGCAGTGAAATCCCCAGTCTGAAGTGTCCATGCTAACTGTGATTATTCAGGTAGTTTTTCATTCATGATGTTTCAACTCAGAAGAGTTCTTAAGCATCTCTTTGTTCAACTTTGTTGGCATGAATTTATCCTATAATTCCTTGTAGCTCTGCTGACGGAGTCCCAGGATGGACGCGTGACTTGGAGTGTCAAACAAATCAATCTTTAGTTTCTTTTTCCATGTTACTTGGTTATTTTTTTTCATAGCTGTGATAAAAGCAAAACAAAACAAAAATCAATTAAGCAAAAACCAAAACAGAAAACAAAAAACCCTAGGACCAAAGCAACTTCAGGAAGAAATGTTTAATTTAGCTTAAAATTCCAGAAGGACAGGATCCACAGTGGTAGTGAGGGTCTGGCATCGTGCAGGATGCTGGATGATTCACACACAAGAAACAGAGGAAGCAGGAAGTGGGCCGAGCCTATCAACCCGCAAAGCCTTCCCCCCAGTGACACATTTTCTCAGCGAGGCTCCGCCTCCTAAAAGTTCCATATGCTCTCCAGACAGAAGCAACACTGATACGGAGCCAAGTGCTCTATACTGCGTTTCTCTGTCAAACCACCCCAAAGAGATAAGTGAAAATTTCAGTTTATCACTCTTTGTCTGGTGTATTTTTGTAAACTCTGAATAGACATGAAAATAGATGGTTTTGTTTGGTCATTTAGTAGTCCTGCCTCAGTCTCCCATGTGCTGGGGATTGCAGCTGTGCCCCCACCATGCCTTATTTAGTAATTCTCATCATATGCTACGTTAGGCTTATATTACGTCCTATGACGTAATTCTGTTCTCTCAGACAAGACCCCTGATGTGAATGCTAAGGAGACACCGTCCCCATGACCGTGCAACTGGGAGCTGGCTTGCTTTCTGCAGGCATTTATGATGGAGCTGTGAGCTTTGTCGCTCCTGGTCATGTGACTTATTCTTAAGATGTGTATCTAGAAGTACACTTGAAGGAGCAGAACTTGATTGTTGATATTTTCACTTAAGAAAACATTGTTAATAAATATTTGCTTCATGGATTTGTAACTGGAAGCCAGGGGAAAGTGCAGACACACATATTCTCAAGACAGGCCCCTGTGCAGAGAGCCTGTATCTTTTTTGGTTGTTGGTGGTTTGGGTTTTATATTTTGATTTTATATATTTATTTTTGTTTCTAATAATGCCAGCCAGCCAGCATGCCCAGGGATTTAGGAGGAGTTAGTCACTCTACTAATCACTTAATCCTCATGGTAAACCTACACACTGCTCATTATCACCACTTTCAGAGAAGGTCACTGGGTTAGTAGATTGCCCAAGGTCGTGGGCTTGGGAAGTAACAGGAAGAAGGTTTGCTCACATCATCCTGAGCTCAGCCCCCAGGCTGGCAACCAACAATACTTCAATACTTCGTCTATGTCTTAGCATCGCTGACAGGGAAGCACTTGTAATTTTTTTTAACTAAATATTGCACATACAGAAAGGCCTTTATATGAGTCACGCCACTCAGTAAGCACTCGTTCTGACTCTCTGGCCAGATTTTTCAGTTACCACAAAGTTGATGCTCCTGTGTGGTACTCTCTGATCTTTCACCGTAAAGCACTCTAACAGTCTGGGACTGCTCAGTCTGGGACTGCTCAGTGGCAGGTATTTAGCATGCACTGGGCCCTGGGATGAATTTCTAGCACTAGAGGTGGAATAAGGTGGGGAAATAGCCATTATAGAAATACATTATTTTTCTGTAATGTATTGCAAATATAACATATAACATAAAATATATAACATATAACATGCATATATATTAAACATAAATATATATGTACTTGTATATTAAACATAATGTACATATATTTATGTTTAATATATAAATATATAACTAAATATATTAAACATTATATATATATATATATATATATAAAACAAAAGCACAGCTTTACTGGCCATTTTCTCCCTTCTGTCTTCTCTGCGTTCTGCCAGACTCTCCACATCTTTCCCCTCTCCTGCACAGTTATCGAACACAAAAAGTACAGTGCTAACTCTGCTTTAGAAAGTCAAAGAAGAATGCCCCAGTGTCAAGTGAAATGACCATTGCTGGGGATTCTGGTCCAGGTGACAGATTCTTACGCTTGTCTGAAAGGCTGTGTCCTCTTCTATGTAAGGTGTGCAGCCGAGGGGGCTGGGCCAAAAGGGGCCAAGTGAGATGTGTTATTTAAGTCGACTGTGCTGACAGCACTCTCACTAGCTTGTCAGGTTATAATTCGCCAACATTAGCTCTATAGATGTGCTTTTTAATAGGGTGACTTAAAATAGCAATGTATTTTTCATAAGCAGCGGAAGGGCACTGTGCAGCACAATCAAAAACCCTTGAATGAGGCACATTAAGATAACACGGCTTTGTTGTCTTTTAATGTTTCAATGCAGTCATTCAGCAAGTAGCAGTGTATGTGTGTGTGTGTGTGTGCACATACATATGTAAACTGAAATAGATTCTGATCATGGCAAGAATAACAGAGTTCTTCCATTTGCTGTCAAAGGTATTTGAAAATACTCTAAGCTATTATTGATAGGAGGGTTTTTTAATTTGTTTTGTTTTTTAAAACAACTCTGTCTTAATAGCTTTGCATTTAGAATTTAGAACTACGTTGCTCTTATATTGCTGACATATAATTATAAAACTAATAGATTTTATTTTCAAGATTGTGTGGGGGGGGTGGAAGAGGGAGAGGGAGAGAAGTGGGAGGGAGAGAGAGAGGCTAGGTCTATGTAGACGCCACAATACAAGCTTGGAAGTCAGGGGACACTTTCAGGAGTCAGTTTAATCCTTATACCTTATAAGTCCTAGGAATCGAACTCAAGCACTCAGGTTTGTGAGAAGTGCCTTTACTTCCTAAGCTATCTCCCTGGCATCAGAATATGCCATGGATTTGAGAGAATGGGGAAGGATATCCTAGTAGAACATTCAAGTGCTTATAAGGTCTTCTGCATATAAATATGTATGTGTACAAGACATTTTATGTACACATTTACAAATGTATGCTTGGATTGGCTCGTGATTTTTCTGGTGCTGTCTGCATTTCTATGCATAAATACAGAGCATGTCTTTTATCAGCTGCTGCAGGAGGATACATTTATGAACCAAACATCATTTTTTTTAAAGACAGGCTCTGACAACATTGTCCTGGCTAGTTTGCTTGAATTTGCCGTGTAGACCAGGGTGGCCTTGAACTCACAGAGTTCTCTGCCTACTTCTGCTCCTGAGTTTTGGGGTTAAAGGACTATGCCAATATGCTCTGCCACAACTATATGATTTTGAGCTTTCTTGCATGCATGTGTTTAGTGGTCATGGTTTTGGTCTGTAATAAGTTACAGTACAATGTTCTCTCTCTCTCTCTCTCTCTCTCTCTCTCTCTCTCTTTCTCTCTTGTTGTTTTGTTTTTTGAGACAGGGTTTCTCTGTGTAGCCCTGGCTTTCTGGAACTCACTTTCTAGACCAGGCTGGCCTTGAACTCAGAAATTGTCTTCCTCTGCCTCCCAAGTGTGCCACAACTGCCTGACTTTTTTTTTTCTTTTTTTATAATGAGATTTCAAATGTGTCTCTTTCCTCTTCTTCCTTGAGAAAAAAATTGTGTTGAGACAGTGTGTCTATTAAGCTTTAAATATGAAAAAAATGCACAGATGATACTTTGTTGCCGCCTGTCCATTGTCTCAAAAGCATGCCATGAAATTATGGAAAGTAGGAAAATCTTGGCAGAGGCAGCATTCGAGTGCCACTGACTTCGTAGCTGTGTGTGCCTGAGTATTCCGGGGACTGCTCCCTGACAGCTCTTACTGTTGGGATTGGCACCAGTGAAGAGAATGTACAGTTTAGTACTTTAGAGCAAATAATTGCTGGGGACGCTTTAAATAGCTCAGGAAATGTGTCGGGTGTTTACCTGACATTCGCTGTATTGAAGACTAATACTGAAACATTCTTTGACCACAGAGAATGCTGGGGTGGGCGGGGTGGGGGCAGGCATGAGCAGAAGAGAGAGCGAAACAGCCGCCATGACTCACTCTCAGCCAAATCGTAAGTGAAGTTTGTCAGAATACGGAGATGCCAGGGGAATAAATGACCGTTTGTTTGATCAAGTAGCCTTTGAGGGCGGTGGCAGCAGGCAGAGAGCAAAAGCCCAAACAACTCCCTCGGATTAGGTTTCCGTGGCTGGAGGCTGTCTTTACCACGGCTGTCAGAGCCTTTGAGCCCTTGGCTGCTCTGAGTTTTCAAGGTCCTCAAAGCAGGGTGATTGACCTCCTTATTTATATTTTTATTTAAATAGTGCTTGTTATCTGCTTTGTCTACACATGCTTGTGTTGCGTGGAGGAACTCCAAGGTATCTATTTTACTTTTATGGGTGTTTTGACTGCTTCTGTGTTTGTGCACCATATAATGCAGTACCTGGAGAGGCCAGAAGAGGGCATCAGATCCCCTGGGACTGGAGGTGGGGGACAGGCGGTTGTTAGCTACCATGAGGGTGCTGTGAATCAAACTTGAGTCCTCTAGAAGAGCAGCCAGCATAACTGCTTTTACCTGCTGAGCCATCTCTCCAGCCCCTAGTGCCCTTGTTTTAAATACAGGTCTGTGAGTCCTATGTTGGTCCCCGACCACCTCCACCTTCAGTATATCTTCCAGTGCCTGTCCCCTGGCACCGTGTATGTGGGTTCTATCCAAGAACGGGATCTGGGCCAGGAGAGGCAGCTCTGAAATGGAGAGGGTTTTTTTGTTTGTTTGTTTGTTTTTATCCTGACTTGTGTTTCCATTGCATTTAACAAGGTGGTGGGGAGGGGGCATCAGGTCCAATTTAGGCTACTGAGCTCCCTTGTATAAGAGGGCAGTTTTGAATTGATTATCCAGTGTCTTCAAAGGAATTTTAAATGCATATGTTAAAAGCTAATTGGCACATGTTAGATGTCCGAGAATGTGAAATTATGCAATGTTAATAAAATTTATTTAAAAGCTTCTTACGTCTAGCTTGTCAACCCAAGCTGCTTTGAAATACCCAAGGGAACGTTGAAACCAACTAGCAAAACTCGAAACTTCTCCCTAGTAGGTTGGCCCGATACTAGAAACCCCAAGCAGAGGGAAGGCTGTATTTATGACTTTTCCACTGACTTGGGAGTTGACCTTGAATGAGTCACGTTTAGCTTCTCGGAGCTTTGTGAAATTAGCTCTGGGAAGATATGTGTGACTGTGTACTGCCTGGGGTCGGGGGAAGGGAAGAACTGAGGTTCACAGCAAAAGGAAAGCTTTCTTACAAGATTAAAGCTGTAGGCATGCATGCAGTTCTCAGTGCAGGGCTCTGCTCTGGGTAGGTGCACCCTGCCAACTGAGCTATAGCCCAGGCCTTACTATGCTTTATAGAATGAAAAAATATTTTTACTTATATTGTCTTATATTTAATATACATTTTGTATTTATTGTCTTATTCTTAACGTCAGAAAGCTGTGTGATGAGACATCTCTACAAAGGAGGGTTTTTTTGGTTTTGTTTTGTTTTGTTTTGTTTTTTTAAAGATTTATTTATCTTATGAATGTGAGTACACTGTCGCTGTCTTCAGACACACCAGAAGAGGGCATCAGATCCCATTACAGATGTTTGTGAGCCATCACGTGGTTGCTGGGAATTGAACTCAGGACCTCTGGAAGAGCAGTCAGTGCTCTTAACCACTGAGCCATCTCTCCAGCCTACAAAGGAGTTTTTATTTATGTTATTATCATGCAATCTGCAGTCAGGGGAGCTGGAGAGATGGCTTAGCACTTTCTGTTCTTGCCAAAGATTGGAGTTTGGTTCCTGGCAACCACATTAGGCAGCTCAAAACTGCCTGTAACTCCAGCTTTTTCAATGCTTTCCTCTGGCCTTCTTGGGCACCTGGACTCATGTTTTATTTATTATTTATTTATACACAAACAAAACAAATACATCTTTTAAAATTGCCATCAAACAGTACTGAGTTTCATCTATTACGCAGGCATTTAATTTTATCATGTGAAGGAAATTGCAGTCAGTCCTTCAAAAGTTTCTTTTTTGATCAGTTGCTGCCTTTCCAGGTCACCTGGCTGTTTTCTTTTATTTGGTCTTGTTGTTGTTTGTTTGTTGGTTTTTTTCTTTTTCAATTCACTTGAGGAGAAAGGGGGGAAAAGTAACCAACATTTGTGGAAAACCTACTGTGTGCTGGGCCTACTGTGTGCTGGGCCTACTGTGTGCTGGGCCTACTGTGTGCTGGGCACATGTCTTGTGTGATTTGTGTTTAAAGAGTCTTGTGTGCTGTGTCCCCCTCCTCCTCCCCTCCCCTTTCCCTCCCCCTCCCCCTCCCCCCTTCCCCAGCTTCCCTGTCCCCCTCCCCCTTCCCCAGCTTCCCTATTGCTCAGATGCAAAGGCCAGAATGCAGAAGATGAAATATGCCTCGTGCTACAGATGGCTGAAAGGAGGAGGGCCTGTAATTTAGCAGCGCTTAAAGTGCTGCCTCATAGCTGTGGCTTTTGAGACCTTCTTAGACCAAGTGCTGGCAGGTCCTCTCAGGCTGGCAGCCTCCTGACTGTGGTACTCTGATTGCAAAACACAGCTCAACCACCACTCCCTGCTTAAGGCATTTCAGTTATTGCCTCCTTGAGGTTTCATGGTTGTGGAGAGGACGAAGGTGCTAAGCTGCCATGCTCCCAGCATGAGCAAGAGAACATTGGCTTTACATAGGATGGGGTCCCAGCTGCTTGTACTCAGAAAGCGGACTTCAGAGGTGCTAGCATTTCAGAGAAAGTCCATGTGTTAAGTGCAGTCTCCTCCATCCACGTCTCTTTCCTCCCTCGGTCCAGTCGTTATTCATTCACTGTTAGCCTCACAGGAAGGCTCTGCTAAAAGGCTCATGCTCTGAATATGTCTGTTAGGGGAATGAGGGTAAGGGGGAAAAAGACAGAGAGGGAACAGGGTGAGTTGGTATCCAGGGGAGGCCTCACCCTTCTCAGACAAGGAGAGAGGAAGTGGAGGTAGGGGCTGTCAGAGGGGGACTGGGAGGAGGGAGCTTCGATCATAATGTAAGGTGAATAAATAAATTATTGGGGAAAAAGACAAAGGCCATTGCAAACTAACTGAATAAATACAAGCAAAAAACCAAAACAAACCAAAACAAACCAACAAACAAAACAGAAGACACAGTTTTTAAGCCTGTTGCAGCTGATAACAAACTCTTGTGTCCAGGTACTTTATATAAGGAGTGAGTGTTAAAACTTCATCCTCAGTTGTCTGGGTAGTTATCCTTTTGTAGAAGGCTCTGTCCCAGGTTTTCTCAGCACTGTGAGGCAGTGGAAATCCATGAGATCCAAGAACCATTCATGGGTGTTGGCTCTAATCAGTTTTGGAAGTAAGTCTGGAGGTCTGAGAATCATTAGCAATTTCGTATAGAGAAATGTCACAGGTGCTCCACTAATGGCTACATTTATTATGTGCCAATTTAAAATAAACATCTGTTGTTATTATTATCATCAACATTGTCATTGTCGTTTTTTTCAGTTAGGGTCTCGAGGAGCCCAGGAGGGCTTTGAACTCCCTGTGTATCTAAGGATGAACCTGAACTCCTGATGTCTGCTTCTGCCTCCCAAGTGGTGGGATTAGACCTGTACAGTCATACCCAGCACTGTTGCCACAACAACTGTTTTGTTATTATTGTTGTTATCATTATTACTATGCCCAGCACTATTGTTATAACACTATTATTATTGTTGTTGAGGTTGTTATTATTACTGTTGTTGTTGTTGTTATTGTTGAGGCAGGGTCACACTGTGTAGCCCAGGCACTCCTTAGCTTCCCCGTGCTCCTCCTTGAGCCTCCCATGTGTTGGGACCACAGGTGTGCACCACCACAGACCCGGATATAGTTTTAGAACAGGATTCTTAGCTGTCAGGATTAAGTTTTCATTAGAACTGAAATGAACGGAAAGCCGGTTGGTAGGAAAGGGTCTCCATGCTGCTCCGAAGCTGGAGCGCATCCTTGTTGTAAGGTTGTGTCTGTGAGTTCATTTGTCCTTGGGCTGTTTCAAGATTGTGACTTCTCGTGGCTCTCTGTGAATGGCCTCGTTACTCACAATCATGACCAAGTCATTGTTAACATCTGTGCTTGACTGTCATCTGAGGAGCAGAAATGTTCACCAATAATTAATAAAGTATCGTGTGTAAGAAGAGCTGTGGGTTCTTCATGGGTGTTATGAATGCTTCCTGGCTTTCTGATGTACCTGGGTAGCTTGCAGAGGAAGCTACCATTTGCGGTGCATCAGAGGGCTGAGAGAGAGGCAGAGAGCTATAAAGGGAAGCAGGACCTGCTTTTCACCCTCCTCAGACTTTGCCTGTAAATACTGTATTTCCCTCCATTCACCAGGACAGGCTGATGCAACTCCAAGATCCCTCCCTTAAATATTTTAAAAAGTATATTATAGGTATGAGTGTCTTGCTTATATGTATGTATGTGCACTGTATATGTACAATGCTCACAGAGACCCGAAGAGGGCATCAGATACCCTGGGGACAGAGTTAGAGACAGTTACAAACCACAATGTGGGGCTGGGGACTGAACCCAGGTCCTCTGGGCAAGTAGCCGGTGCTTTTCACTGCTGAGCCAACATAAATCAATCCCTTTTCCGGTCCATATTCTTTCCTACCATCCATGCCACTGGGAACCTCTGCCTCTCTGGAGCACAGAGCCCAGATGAGCCTCCCTCCTACCTTCACTCAGTTCCCAAGCCCTTGTCTGCACAGATCACTTTAGCAGGACATTTGGTGTTCCATCTGTTCATTCACATAGCTCGGGTCCTGGGCAGACACCTCGTGACTCAAGGGCTTTGCTTTCTCTTAGTTCCTGGGTCCCAAAGAGCAAGTAACAAAAGAAAACTAATGGCTTCTCCATCTCGCTTGCCTGTTTAATAAAGCCGAGGTGCTCCAGGCAGTGGGTCTCTGCACGCCCCAGAGCCTTCTTAATAAAAATGAGGGTCAAGGTCAAGGGAGCACCACGCTGGTTCTCTGCAACTTCCTTACATAATATTAGATGATATGTAAACGTGAGTTTCAGGAATGAATAAATGAATCAGTGAATGAATGAATGAGATGATGAATGGATCGATGGATGGTCTCAAGTGGTTTGGGTGTGGTTTCAATTCTTTTTATGTGATAAGTGGAGGGAATGGTCTGAGGATAGGCGCACGTTTTACTTTGGCTGGCTGGAAAACTGGTTTAACACTTTCCCACCATGAATTCTTCTTCTTATCTATATTTATACTAGTCATTGTCTGAAAGTTATGTTAAGTATACACACACACACACACACAATGTGCCTCTAAAAGCTCTTTGGAGTCTCTTCATGTACCAAATCCTATGTTCTAATATAGGAGTGTGTCAAATAAAGACACAAGTTCCTTCAGCTTATTCCTTACGTTATTCATTGATCATGTTGAAGGTTTTCCGTAAGTGATTAAGACTATTTTTCTTATTGGGAGCTGGAGAGAAGGCTCAGAGGTTAAGAGAGCTTGCTGCCTTTGCAGAGGGCTCAGTGTTGGTTCCCTGCAGCCACATGAAGCTGCTCACATGTAAGTCCAGCTCCAGAGAAATCTACACCCTCTCTACATAGGCGCTCTCTCTCTCTCTCTCTCTCTCTCTCTCACACACACACACACACACACACACACACACACACACACACACGTGCGCAGAAAAATATGGTTCTTAAAACTTCACAATTTGAAGTTGTTTTTCTCTTTATATTTCTGAACCCTATTTACGGAGCCCACATTATCACTTTTTATGGTATGTAGCCTTAAAGAAATGGTGGCTGATCATCTCAGCAAACATCGCACCTTGGAATTATTTATGTATTTCATTTATTACTCTTACAATATAATTATATATAACTATCATTGAACCCTAAGTTAATTGCACTTTTATCATGATAAATGGAAATTTTAAACCATTATGAAGGATTCTGACCTTATGGAGTGTAATTTACTTAATTTTCTGGGGCCTGGGGGGGCAGATTCAGCCACTGTCTATAGCATCTTGTACGTCAGAGTGGCGACTTTGTCATTGAGGAGGAGTTTTAATAATAAGCCACTATGATTTTAATCCTATTCTTGTTTTCTGGAAAGAAAAGGTATTCATAATATTTATCAGTCTGGACCTAGGAGAAAGGGTCTAATTACATTCCACATGGCTTGAACTCCGGGGGAACCCATCCGACGTGGGACTCTGTTAAGAAGTGATTCTGCGCCACACACAATTGAGTTGAAGAGGTCCTATCCGCTTGCTTTTTAAAATGATGACTGAGGGAAATAACGCAGTGGGTACAGCGCCTGCCATTGAAGCGGAAGGACCAGACTTTGAATTCCCCAGCACCCACTTAGAGTTAAGCACGGAAGCTTGCGCCTACAGTCTTAGCCCTGGAGAAGAGGAGACAGGCAGCTTTCTGGAAGCCTTTGACCTACCAGCCTAGTACCAAGCTCAGTGTGAGACCCTGGTTCAGAAATGAAGGGGGAGATGATTGAAGAGGACACCTCAGGGTGGCCTATGGCCTCCACACTTGTGTGCACACGAAGTACGTGCCCACCCCCACACGTTAGTACACACGAGCACACGTCGGATTCTGCCTCAGCGCCCTTAAGATATACTTCAAGAGCTTTCAGTATCGGCGGATTTAAATGTGATTCCCCCTCCCCCCGCCCCCCGCCTCTAACTTTTTTAACAGTCAAGAGTAAATGATGCTCCTTCTTTGGGCTCCAGCATAATGCGGAACTCCATCTTGTGACCAGAAGGAAACTGTACGTCTATATGTCTGTATTTTAAGGAGGCTGTGCTGGTTAGTTTTTAGCAACATTATAAACTAGTCACCTGGGAAGAGGGACACCCCCCCCTCCCCAAGTTGAGAAATTGCCTCAATAGATTGGCCCACACGTGTATGTGTGGAGCATTTCCTTAATTGCTAACTGGTGTAGGATGGCCCAGCCCCCTGTGGGCAGGGCCATCCCTAGGTGGGCGGGTCTAGGCAGTATAAGAGGTGGAGCTAAACAAGCCAGAGGAAGCAAGCCAGTAAGCAACATTCCTGTACAGACTCTGCTTCAGTTTCTGCCTTCAGGTTCCTTCCTTGAGCTCCTGACATGGAAGTGTAAGCCAAACCAACCCTTTCCTCCCCGGTGTTTTATCACAGCAACAGAAACCCAGCTCGCGCAGAGGGGACCGCGGAATGGGGCAGGCGGGGAGATAGAGCTTGTTTCTTTTGCCAGTCATTCCCACCACGTGCTGTCTTCTCATGTTGTTGGCTCTGTGGAAATTGAAAATATCCATATTCGCCGAGTCCTTCCTTATGGAAATGCTTGCGTTTTACTTAAATGCTCTCCTACCGCCTTTTCTGTTAAACTCAGCAGGGAGGAGTTGGAACAGATAGAATCAACCTGTGGGGAAGCTGCCTTCTCCTACCTGGATATAGATGCTGTTGCAGGAGGGATTGAGGCCGTAGATTCTAGCTAGGTGCCTACAAGTGCAAGTCATTACTGATCTCAGCAACCCAAGAAAGGGAGGAAAACTTGAAAACTATTTCTGAGACTATTTCAGCCAAGGTGATTGTCGAAATCTGGCTTCCGATGCAAATTAGATTGAGCTTCTTTGGGGCCCGCTTGCATCTGTACATATTTGCCCCGACTTGAACGGGAAAGTGGTTTCCTGAGCCTCCATCTCTTTAGTGGTGAGTCATTTCCCATGTTGTTGAGGCATTTTCTAGCCTTTATTACTGTGTGTAGTTCAAGATTTTTCTCTGGCTGTTTTGACTCCTTAAGAAGTTCACAGTAACAAATTAACAATCACACTCCTCTGGGATGCAAACGCTGCCCTGTAGTAAGTAGAATGATAAACAGCAGTTGGGGAAGCCTGCGTCAACAGCTCTCAGACTTGGGAAGGCTGTGGAGGACTCTGAGCCCAATACATCCAAGTAAAATTAACCAATTAATGGACAGAAAGAAGGGGGTGGGGAGAGAAGGGAGAATCACGTTTTGTTTGTTTTTTGTTTTTTTTTTCATTGCCATGTTTCAAGTGATTTCTTTGTAAAACAACATGGACAGACTCTTGCTTTCTTGGCTGTCTGTCTGATCCACCTGTCCTCACGTGGACCATAATTTAGGTAGCAAGTATGACATTAAAATAGGTGTCTTGTTTCTTTGTGACTCTCATGTTAGTGTGGACTTCTGGATATTTTTGTGTTTCTCTGGGGACACAGGACTAACAATTAGGAGAGACCTTGGCAGGATCCCCATAGCTCTGTGACTGATTCCTTCAAACCCTCAAGTCCACGTAAGGCTGGTGTCTGAATGGTTGTCTCTGAAGTCTGCAGATGGCTGGGGTCTGGATGGGTGTCCTGCGGAATCTGTAAGCCAGAAGGTTGAGTACAGAGAGGCCCCTGCTTTTCTGCTCTGTTCAAGGGGTTGATTGTTCTGGTTGAGTGCGTGGATCTGGGGAATGGATCAGAGGAGACCACTGTCACAAAAGGTGTCGCTCCTTCCTAGTGTGCAGTCTTGGAAGTGAGCCCTTGTCCTAGTGGTTCTATGGATTAGGGACATCTATAGGGCTGGGAAAGTGGATCAGTCAATAAAGTGCCCACCACTCAAGCACAAGGGTCTGAGTGCGGCTCTTTAGAGTTCTTGGGTTTTGTTTGTTTGTTTGTTTGTTTAAAAAAGCTGGGCAGTGTGTGCCTGAAATTCCACTTCTGAGGAAGCAAAGACAGGAGGATTCCTGGGGCTTCAGAGCTAGCCAGTCTAGCTGAATCAGAACTTCAGGGTCACTGAGAGTCCCTGTCTTTAAAAAAAAAAAGTGCAAGAGTACAAGCAATGTAATGGACAATGATCCCTGGTTTGTATGTGCACTAGTATGTGTGTGTGCACACTCACATACACACTCACATACACATCCACAAGCATACACACTCACCCACACATACACACACTCACATACTTAAACACTCATACACACTCAAACACACACACCACACACTACTCACAAACACACATATACACACATTACACACATTCTCTCTCACACACACACACTCCATATCACACATAACACACTTACATACACATATATACATACTCTCACGCGTGTATATACACATGCACACCATACATATACACATACCACACATACTCTCTCACACACACATGCATAACACACACATACACACACATACTCTCTCACACACACCCCCTCTCACATATCACTACCCCCCCCCCCTACACACACATACAGCGGAGGGGGGATTTCATGATTTTTTTTCTTGCAGTTTACACTGAGCAATTGGGCGTAGTCACCACCCCCATTTCAGCCTCTCATGAAGTCTGTCCATATTTAGACAAACTGCCTCACTGCACTTAAGACAGTAGAGCCCTTAGCTCACCTGCCTGGAAGAGCTGAGGGAGCAAACCTCAAACTGAGCCTCGTGACTCACAGACTTAAATGTTCTTACCATGAGAAGACTCTTTTGAGTATGAAGTCCTCGTGCTTGAGGTTCCTTTGAACTGTCCTCGGAGGCTCTTTCATGAGCTGTACTAGAACCAACACGCTTTGGTCTGATGCGGAGAAACACGAGAGTTAGAAAAATATGGTCAGGAACTTGAGTTTGAAGCATTGCCAGAAGCTTTCCGGTGGTAGAAACGTTATCCTGTGATAAATATTTAGCGACGCTACTTGGCTCATGGGCTTTTTAAAAATGCCTTTTGGGTTCAGGAATTTTGAAAAGTCAGAGATTCTTTGTAATTCAAATTTCCTTCTAAGGAAGGCAGTACACTGTTTCATATATATATATATATATGTATATATATATATATATATACACTTAGAAGTTAAAATTGTGTAATTATCTTAATGCTTTGGAGAGATTCTTTTGTGACTAAACATTGGAACTTATTCTGTTGAATGCAGGGAATTTGTCCAGAAAAGCTTAAGGAAATTTAGCCTACGCAGTGCGGTTTGCACGACATCTAAGTAAAAGACTCAGCTGCAGGGGTCATAAATAACACAATTCTATTTTATCTATGAAAGATGGTGTTTGCTTTCTGTCTCTTCATTCTTTTCTTTAGGATTAAATAATAATTGCAGCTCACTTCTTGGGCTTGATTTATAGTATTAAGTTATATGCAAGCTGACTGTATGAAATTGAACTCATTTTAACTATACAAGGAAGGTTGTTTGAAAAAAAGATGATAGCAGTCATTTTTTATAGTGTGTAAATGTCTGGAGATGAAGTACCTAGATTCTTAAAGCAAGAGCCAAGACGATAATACTGTGTGTCATGGTCTCTGGAAATAACTCCTGCTCCCACTAATACACACACACACACACACACACACACACACACACCTTGCAAGAGCTCAGGATCTGTAGTAGAAAGACTTTGAAAAGCAGGATGACTTATATTTCTTAGTAGAATTCTCCCTTATTTCTAAGAAGTTTGCATAAATGTTGGTAGCAGTGTAGCCTAGAGTATTTGAAGTAACATTTGCATACTAACAAAGTGTGTGTGTGTGTGTGTGTGTGTGTGTACACAAGGAGGCCTGAAGTTCATGTGAGCTGCTTTCCTTGATCTCTCTCCACTTTACATGTTGAGGAGACAGAGTCTTTTACTGAACTCAATATTTCAGACAGTCTGGCTAGCCACCTGTTCTGGGGATTCCTGTCTCCAGATGATCTCAAGATCTTTGGAAACTTTATTTCCCCACTACCTCTAATGTCCAGATGAATTTTCTAGAGATAAGGTGGTCAGTTCAATGTGATTTTCAAAAGACATTCTGTCTCTCAGGCAGCTTGTAAGAACCACTCACTGAGAACCAAGACTCAGAGGTGCCTGAGAAAAACTACTCCAAGACATGCTGACCTAATTACAGGAAGGAAGCCATCAGTCAGTCACCTTTTTATTCAATTAAAAATGACCATGGCATGACCTTGTTATGAACTATTCAGGCTGATGCTGCAGACATCCATGATGCACCATGAAAACATACTGTTTTGAAAGAATGAATGAGATAATTTGGGGTGCCTATTACCCACACTTTGGAGTGATGAGATGCTATACCTGGTAGCAGCTCCTGGCTTTTATTTGCATTCGAGATTGCTCAGAACAAGACAATGAGGAACCTACCGGGAAACGTGTGGTAGGGAGGCTTGGAGAGGAACTGCCATCTTGAGTTAGCATATCTTCTTTGTGTGAATGAAGAGGTTTGTGGAGCAGGGCTGACTTAGAAATGAGGAGGTGGCTATTCTCCCCAACCCCCAGCTTGGTCAACTTCCTGGACATCAGCAGAGAATCCTGGACAGTTGCAGAACTGTCCAGAGAAGGTTGTGGTATCTGGCTCTGGCTCTGGCACTGCAAGCAGAGTATCTAGCCTACAGAAAGTCCTGAGAACTATTTCGATGAATGTCTTATCTCAGCTTGTTTTCCCAGAAGCTGTCCACAAAGCAAATTTTCTCATTCTCTTCTACAGCTGTAGGGGTACAATTATTTACCTGAGGACACATGTCAACAGGTGAAGAGTTTGGGCCTGTCCTTTTGGTACCTTTGTTCCACCCAAATAAATAGAAAAACTAAATTTCTAAGTATTTCTTTGGAAATCAGGAAAAGAAGTATTACAGGGATAGAGAAAGAAGTTGAGGAAACTCCTAGAGACCAGAAAAAAAAATGACCTCTGAGTTCAGGTAGAGGCTAGAGGGGAGCTGGTGGCTTAAAATAATATATGTTTGTTCTCTCCAAGAGATCTGAAATCTGAGTATCAGCAGGAGAGGGCCACAGTCTCCCCAAAAGCTAGGGATCAGGGACCTTGTGTCTTCCTGCTTCTTGATTTTTGGCATGTGTCACTCTAGGCTCTGCCTTTGTCTTCACGGTGTTGCCCTGCGCACCTGGACCTTGTCTTTTGACCTTCTTATAAGGATACTGGGCTCTGGGTAAGGACCTGCAATGCTCATTGTCAATGTCAACTTGGCTGTCCTCAGAATCCCTGTGGAGACACATGTGGGTGTGGGTGTTTATACAGAGGTTTAAGTGAAGAGGAAAGACTCACCTTGACTGTGGGCAACCTAACCCTATGAGTTCTGGACTGCCCGCTGGGTACCAGCATCCATCTCCTCTCCCTCTCCTTCTTCCTCTTCCGCTTCCTGCTTCCTGGCTGCAGATGTAATGAGAATCGCTGCCCTAAGCTCTTCCCACCTTTCCTCACCGAGATGGACCCTGTCCTCTTATACTGTGAGTCACAGTACACCATCCCTCCCCTAAGTTGCCTCTATCATGGTGCCAAACGAGTAACTAATACAGGGTGCACATGGAGACCCAGGATGAGCTGATCTGCGATCGTTAGTCAACTTTGCCGAGGTTCTCCTTTCAATGTATGAGCACAGTCACAGTGCAGGGGAAACCACCATTCGACTCGGAGGAGTGGCGAGAGTTCTGAAGCAGAGCAAATGAGAGCATCTCCTGTATGTTTGAAAGATGGCGTGTGGTGCATTATGGAAAGAGGTAGATGGTGCACAGAGCATCTAGCCAGGAAGTCATTTGGGAGGCTGTTATGTGGTGACTCGGCTGAGATGGGATGCGAAGAGAGATGGAGAGATGGGAAGACTGTCGTTCTGTGTAGGATTGGATGGGTTAGAAATAGCATGTAAAAAATAGAACAGGAAACGTGGGGTGTCTTCTGGGTGGGTGACTGTGCTCTTTGGAGACAAAGGGAAAGCTGGGCAGTGGTGGTGATGCCCATGTGGACATTAGGAAGTAGGGATGTCAGGCTTGGGTTTAGATGTGTGGATCTGTAGATCAATGGGCGCATACACGTGACTTGTCATCTCAGAGATGCTGATGCTAAAGCCAGGAGACTGGGTCCTTATCTTACGGGGGCAGGGAGAGTGAGGCAAGTAGACAGCTCGGGGCCTTGAGTGAGATGGACTATGACTCTTGTTGTCAGTGTCTTCTTCCCCTCCTCCCCTGTTGTCACAGTAGTTGTCATCGTTGTCATTATCATCGTCATCTCTTCCTCCTTCTCCTCCTTTCCTCCTTCTCCCCCTCTTCCTCCTCCTCCTTCCCTCTCCTCCTGCCTCTTCTTTTTCTTCTTCTTACTCCTTCTCTTCTTTTTCTTCCTCACCTTCTTCTTGTGTGTGGCAGTTTTCCCTGTTAACATGGGTGTACACACCTGCCTGTGTATTGTCATGAACACGTATGGGTACATGTAAAGGCACACAGGTCAATATTCTTTATTTTTTGAGACAGATTTTCTGATTAAAGCCGGACTCATAGATTCAGCTAGACTGACTAGCCAGTGAACTTCAAGAATTCTCTAGTCTTCTGTTTCCCCAGCGCTTATGCTATGCATGTGCCACCTAGGCGCTTCCCATAGATTCTGTAGCTCGGAATTCCACTTGTTATGCCTGTGTGGCAGTCACTTTACTGACTGAGCTGACTTCCCAACTCCAGTTCCCCATTGCTATGCAGGGCACTGCACTGGCACCAACTCTTTCCATCTTATTCCTTGTCCTCAGCTGGCATTTATGTCATGACCTGAAAAGGCAAGTGTGGGGGGGACGTGGGCCACCAGGAAGTGCTGCTATATTTTTCCAACACAATTATCTGGTAAAAGAAATTTCAAGTCAGTCAGTAACAATACAAGCTATAAGCCTAGATTGGGCAGATCTCCCACTACACTACTCTATTCCCATCTATATTATCCCATTTAACTTGCAGTTTCTCCAGGCCAAGAGCTTCTCTCAGCAGTCTATTGATCTTCCCTAGCTTCTCCCCCTTCCCATCGATCCTCTGTAGCTCCTCCTCCTTCCCATCGATCCTTTTCTCCTCCCCCAAACTCTCAGCTCCTCCCCTTTCCTCCTGCCCAATCACTGACTCTGGCCTTTATTTGAAAAATTAAGGTGGGGAGAAGGTTCACAAGGCAACTCCTCATCTGCAGCCCCCTCCTAGGAGTGGAATTAGCATCAAAATACAAGCCCTGGGCTATCCACCTCTAGGAAGACCAGCCTCAATTGTCATGGGTTATCACAGAAACCTTTTTGGTTAATTTTTATTTCATTGCTAGCACTGGTTTCCTTCCCAGTCTTCTGTTCTCAGCCTGACAAGCCTGATAGGCAGATCCACAGTCTGATTCTTCTTGGTTTAGATGATACGCTTTTTCTTCAAAGCCATCTTCATTTATTAACCTACATTCATTTTTAATTTGAATGCTCCAATCAATAATTCTTCCACTTGACAGTTTTTGACAGTCTGCTGCTACATTTAGCTGTTCAGCATGAATTCAAAAGGTGATCTTTCAATTTGTACAAATGAAGTAAAGTTGTTCTTTCCTTCCCATTTTGGTTTGAGAGGTCTAGAAAATACAAGTGTTTATTTTGCCCTGGGAATTTTTAATGTAGAGGTGCTTAACAGTTTTCTCTACAAGGGGATTCAGGACTACAGAACATTGTATTTTTCTCGTTAGATAGGATTGTATTTATGCTACAAATCCACCTGAAAGGTCAGATTCATTTTAATTGTGATTAAAATCATGGAGATCAGTCATAGTTAAACATATGTTCATTGAGTCCTCGTATCCACACCAGTGTGTTGCTATGGGGAAATTGAAGGAGTCAATTGGCTAAAGTAATAAAGCTACCCTCAATCTGGTGGTTAGAAAAACTAGGAAAGAAATGATAATTTTATCTTGCTATCTAAATGCCATTGAGACACACACACACACACACACACACACACACACACACGATGGTTTTTGCATGCCTCCCTGAGCACATCACAGTCAAGGCTGAGCCAGGCTGAAGACCAAACAGCAAGGAGATACGTCTTTCACTGAAATCACAGCACTTGGATTTTTGGCACTTGAGACGGTCTCCACTGTAGCTGTTGGTTTACATTTTGATAATTTACCAGAGAGCCTTGAATATTGAATTCCTGGCTCGATTGCGCAACTAACCTGCCATCCCCGGCAGTATTAGAGAAGCAGTATTAGTGTGAAAGCTGCCTTTCTCCTCGAGAACTGCAGCTCGAATGGCTCTTGTGTGGACACGGACTTAATGGGAACAGAGGGCTTCCCATCCTGTCCCTCTGCAGTGAGTTTTGTTTTCCTTCCTTAGTTGGGGCGGGGGTGGGGGTGATTTGCCCTGTGTATCCTGGCAGAATTTAGGGAAACATGCCCTGACTTTTTGGAATATTATTTTACCCCAAGCCTATTATTAATAGGCAGCATTCATTGCTCTCTCTGTGTGTATAAAGTTTTCTGACTTTTATACTGAGCCTTTGTGCTCAATAGGTCAAAAGATCTGGAGTTTTCTGGATAGCTCTGGCCCCTCCCCCTTAGTTTTCTAAGGTCCTTCCACTGTTTACACGTTTTGTTGTGGTAACTACTGGGCACTACTTGTTGCCCTGGGTATTTGGCTCTAGCTCTTTTTTTTTTTTCCTTCACTCTGTTGTTTGGGTTAGAGGTGGTGCCAGCTTCCCTCCCCTATGTATCCACTGAGATCCCTTAAACACTGTTCCCCCAGCATCCCGTCCTCTGCCTATAGAAAAGCAATGTGGAAATGAGTCAAAAGTCCATAGAGCTTGAACAGGCCAGTGCGTGCCATGGGAACTGTGACGTCAGAGGGTGGATTGAGCCACGCATGCCTGGCTCCTGTGTCCTGCTTTGGAGCCCAGAGGTGGCTTCAGGTCTGAGTTCAGGGTTTCCCACGCTGACTCGTTGCTAAGTGGCATAGGCGCTCAGAAGGATGCAGAGGGGGTACTTGGGCATGGGAACATCACCCACAGTTTCCTGGGCTACACTGTTTGCATGTTCTCTCCAAGCTAAGGGACAGGGGGAACGGATTTGATGGCTGGAAACTAAGCTATTGATTGGCTTTGGGAGACAGCTGCGTGTTGGCTGTAGATCTCCGTGATTGTCACAGGGTCCATGCTCCCTTAGAAGTGTCCCTATGGAGTTAAGTGGCTGCCCAGGGGAATCAGGGGATGGGCATTACTGAGTCACATTAGGGTGTACTGTTGCAGCCTACTGTGCTGTTTGGGTCAAGAGAGGGATTTTTTTTGTAGCCACACTAGGAATGCTTTGGCCATGGGCTCCCACCCTCCCCATTGCCACCTTGACACTGACCAGGCTGGGGCAGTCTCTGCTTCCTTTTGAAGGCACAGTGTTCTCTTAAGTAAGTTAATATAGATCTGGAGATGCAGCTCAGTTTGTATTGTGCCTGCTTACCATGCATGAGATCTTGGCATACAGCCTGGTAGTATGTGCCCTTACAAGCAGTTAGGAAGGAGAGGCAGGAGGATCATCCTCAGCTACATTGCACTTTCAGGGCCAGCCTGGGCTACATGAGATTCAGTCTCAAAAAAAATAAATAAATAAAAATAAAAAACCTGAATGTATTTAATAAGTAACTGACTAGGGCAGCGGTATGGTAATTATTTTTTAATCAGTTCATCTGTGCATTCCTTTTCATAAGCTTTTGTGTAATTAATATCACTTTTCAGTTTCTGGTTGAGGGTATGGTATATAATTCTCATCTGACTCCTGATTGGTCACTTAGAAGCTTTGGGATACATGCATCATGGTAGTTCCCCAGCATTGAGCTAAGTAGACTTCAGAGCAACATGGAGGAGGAACAACCAACCGAATTCCATTGACCTAGTCCATCTTGTTGCCAGATTATATAAAGTTTTATTAGAACACAGCCATGTCTTGTATATGCAGCTATTTTCGTATCACATTTGGCTGTATTAAATTGGCTCGTTGCAGAATAGGCTGTGGTCCAACAAAGCCCAGCAGATGTGCTAGCTGATCCTTGTGAAGTATAAGTCACTGAAGCAGAGGAAGAAGTGCCTTACCTGCTGCCTGGATTTAGAGAGCAAAGGGAGGGTCCCAGAAGGAATGAGACTGCCAAGGCCTCAGGGCTGGTTAGCTGGAAAGCGGGACCTGCGTGCTAGTTCCTTTTGTGTTTCTGCTCCTTCTGTTGGCAGAGGGCTATTGTGAGCCTTGTGGTTTACAGATGGCCAGCCATGACATCAGACTAAAATAAGACTTATTTCAGTGGCAGCAATGGTTTGCAAACTGACTTTCCCAGGCCAGATCAGCAGCCAGCTTGGCATCCATGCTTACAGAATTCATCCTGTGTGTGTGTGTGTATGTGTGTGTGTGTGTGTGTTTGTGTCTTGTGTGCCCATGGAGGGGAGGTCACATGTATCGTGACAGGTCTGGGGAGATCAGAGGATAACCTCAGATGTTTCTTCACCTTTCACCTTGTTTGAGACAGGGTTGCTTGTTGTCAGACTAATTAGGCCCAAGAACTTTTCCGGATTCTCATGTCTTTCCCTCATGTCTCTCCCTAGGGGTTCTGGAATTACTGAGACTCCTGACATATAACCAGCTTTTATATGAGGTCTGGGATTCAAACTCTGACTCTTACGATTGCACAGCAGGGCTTTTTATTCCAACCCTCACCTGTTAACCTTATGAACATCACCTACCTGGTGCCTGGACTCGGGACCAGTGCTCTTTAGCTAAGGAAATGTGGCATAGAGGCACTTGCAGAGAGCTAGCTGCATGCCATTTTCCTTGGATGGTGTTATATGCCTTCACATGGGTCTCTCCAGGATGCAGTGAGTGGGCATGGTAAGGTTTACCTGTAATCTCAGCACTCCAGGAGCTGAAGCAGGAGGATAGCAGACCCTACTTCATCTCCCTCAACCCTTCCAAAGTAGCAGTCATATAAAGATTTGGCTGCATTTGGGTTAGTGCAGCCCTGGTGTGGGGAGGGAGTCAGAAAGTGTCTCCATGGAGTTGGAGATAAATGGTGATTCCCAAGGAGGTTGGAGTAGTTCAGGAAGAGAAACTGCGAGACAGAAGGGGCTGGGGCCTCCAGCTAGGCAGGGTGTCCAGTAATTGGGAAACTCAAGCAGAGGTAGGGCAAAGGGTGTGGGGTGGTGAAGACATAACAGGAAACATTGCTGGACAACTGGACCTGAGCCAGGGCATTTGCTGCTAAGAAATTCGGACTGAGGTTACAGTCTGGGGGCTCTGAGCTGTGGGTTCCAGAAGACAGAACTTACAAGAGCAAGCCCACACTTGTCTGCATGCCAAGTGTCCTGTATGGCTGGAGTAGGAAGCATCACACGGATAGAAGTAGGAGCTTTATTGAACCCAGGGCTTTATGTGTCCTGGATAAATGATCGATGACCAAGCTATATCCCTAGCTCTCTTCAGGGGATTGGATGGTGAGGACAGGTCCTGGCAGGCTTTGAACTCGCTGTGGAGTTTAGACTGTTCTTGGACTTCTGACCCTCCTGCCTCTGCCTGTGGAGAGCTGGGATTACAGACATTTGCCATAGATTCATTTTGATTGAATTAAGAACTTTCTCTCAGGTGCACAGCTAAATGGTACTGTGATTCGTCAACCAAAACCATTTAAAGATGCTAAATTAATGGTATCTCTGTGAGTATTATCTTCTTAATCATCCCATACTAAAGGTAAAATATTTATTGACCCAAGTCTGCAGCAATTTGTATTCAAACCAAAACTCTTGAAGACTATTGCTATGGATGGTAGACATGCTGTGTTTTGGGTTTTTATTTTTTGTTTGTCTTTTTGTTTGTTTGTTTTTAAGAATACAAATGAATAACTTCTGGACTTAAACTGCTCCAAATCTTACCAGCTGTGTGAATTTGAATATGTTATTTTATGTGTCTAAGCCTGAGTGTAAAATAATGGCATTTCCTCTTAAGATTGTTATAAAGATATGCTAATTTATGAAAAGCCTGTAGCAGGCATTGGCCCTGTGCCTGTTGTGGGGGCGTGGCTCAGGAAGTTAACTTTCCCTTACTTTGATTGACACTGGTGTACTTTAGGGCTGAAACCCTGAGAAAGATGAGTTCTGGTGGGGGAATTATCCAACCCGTTGCTTTCTAAGTGAGGAGTGCAGTGGTCTGCATTTGGGCAGAGAGGGACGAGACGTTTTTAGATTTCAGGCAGGCCCCAAGCTGGGAGACAGGTTGAACTTACTGAAACCTGCCTCTGGTTGCTTTTTCCTGGCACAGAAGACATGAATACTGGAAAATGGCACAGCTCATCATTTTTTGAAGTTAATCTAGATTAGAATGCACTCAGGGTTCATAGTGTATATTAATATAATGAACTGATAATATGAAACACATGAAAACACATGAAACAGGGACAGAGAAATGGCTCACTGGCTAAGAGCCCTTGTAGAAGGTTTGAATTTGGTCCTCAGAACCCATATGGCAGTTAACAACTATCTGTAATTCTAGTTCTAGAGCGATCCAGTGCCTCCTTCCGGCCTCCCAAGATACCAATCATGTACATGTTATATGTGCATGCAGGCAAACACAGATACATGTAAAATTAAAACCTGTGAAAACAAGTTGCAACATGCCTATGAGGTGTCTTCCCTTTTGATATCATAGAAAGTAACTGTTGAGAATACACTACCTTGGAACTTTAAAGAGAAGTACCCATACAGCATTTGACCTATCTTGGATTTTAAAAACGCTATTTAATATGCACATTACTAAATATTACTGTATCTGTGCTAAGACAGTAACTGGAAATTGGAATATTTTTATTTTCTTTTTTAGTTATGTATTTTTCAAAACGCACATATACATGCACATATATACATGCATATATTCTGTACATATATGTATATATGTATACATACATGTATGTATGTATTTGTCTACGCGTGTGGTGCTAAAGATTAAACACAGGGCATTAGCACATGATTAGTAAATACTCTATCCCTGAGTCTCATCTGCAGCTCTGGATACTTTTTAGAAGTTTCAGCACTAAGGAAATCCCCATATACAGGACTGAACTGGCATGCTGGATAAAATGTGTCCTCCCCTGGGGGAACTGTGGCAGGGAGGCTCCGCCCCTTGAGTGACACTTCAGCCAGTCCTCTGCTCAGACTAGTTAGGTAAAAACTGGCTCATGGCCACTGGTCCAGGTGAGAAATAGCAGTGCAGTCTTCTGCATGAATGGGGCTGGTTGCTATCGGAAGGGTTTTCCTGAATCTTTAACTGTGGGAGCCTGGGCAGATCTGGGTATGAGGCAGTGGGAGGCTGTTCTCTGGTCTGCTACATGGTTTTGACCAAAGTTGTTGATGTTTCTGGTTCCACCTCCTTCATCTCTGAATCTGGGATAATCATCACAGTTCTGCCGACCTCACAGGGTTCTTGTGCAAGTTGCTTATGAGTTATGAAGTAGTGTGCACAGAAGGGCTGCTGTTTTAGTGTCAGCTACAGTCCTGCTTATGGGACAGCGACAGCTTTCTGGGCCACAGAACTAAAGTGAGCCGGCAGGTGAAGCTTAACTCTGCCCACTCCACATACCTAAAGGATAAGCATTAGAAACTGGGTAAAGTGAGCTCTGGTTTCCAGTATTGTAGGGTGTGTGTGTGTGTGTGTGTGTGTGTGTGAGAGAGAGAGAGAGAGAGAGAGAGAGAGAGAGAGAGAGAAAGTGTGTGTGTGAGTGTGTATGTGTGTGTGTGAGAGAGAGAGTGTGTGTGTGTGTGAGAGAGAGAGAGAGAGAGAGGGAGAGAGAGAGAGAGAGAGAGAGTGAGTGAGTGTGTGTGTGTGTTGTTTTTTCATTAGTTCTTTAAGAGTTTGATACAGTATCATACAGTATGGACTTGAGGTCTTTCATTGTAGAGTAGTCAACTCATTACTGACTATGCTCCTAGAGAAAATGGACCCTTTCTTTCTCATCAGATAATAATTGCCTGCAGTTTCACCTCTAGGGATAGAATGATGGGCCCAACTCTCTCTCAAGTCTGAAATTTGATCTGGCTTGAGTTTGCATGGGTTTAGGGTGTCCTGTGACAACCACTGTGAGTTCCCATGCACAGCTGAACTTATGTATCAGAAGACATTTTCCATTTCCTTGTATTCATCCACTACCTCAGATTATTGATTAAATCATTAAGTCCTCTCTTCTGATCCCTGAGCCTTGGGGGAGGGGTGGTGGTGGTGGTGGTGTGTGTACACATACATACATATATATATATATATATATATATATATATATATATATATATATATATATATATATAGGCTTCTTAGATGAGGGCTGAGGCATGCATTGATCTATGGGTGTAATGATACATCTTTAGGGGGTTGTTGTTAAAATCAGTTATTTGAACCTGTGCCCAGCATTCTGGTTTCATCAATCTGGGGTGGAGCTTGAGAATCAACCTCAGTATCTCTCTGCCTCTCTCCCTGACTCCCCATCTCTTCCCTACCCCACACCCCACCTTCCCTGTGTGTTCCCTTCTGTGCACATGGAGGCCAGAGGTTGCTATGGGATATTTTTCAAGGCAGAGTTTTTTCACTGAACTGGGAGCTAGAATTCCTTGCCAGCAAGTTCCAGAGAGCTGCCTGGCACTGCTTCTGTAGCACAGGAGTTCTAGATGTACCGTGGTGCTGGGCTCTTCTGTGGTTTCCAGCCATCCACACTCATGTCCTTCAGCTTGCATGAGAGTCCTCACTATAGCCGGCCCTGTGGACTGTCACTGGGAACCTGAGACCATACTGGAAGGATTGATTGAAGGCAGAGGAGAACTCAAAACAGAGTGAGGACATACCCAGCTCCATTTTCTCTTTATACCTATGCCCCACACACCGAAATCACTAGACTGGAACTCACATTCCATCCTTCCTCCCACCGAATAGTTTGTCTTCAGACTTTGGCCAATAAAGACAAGCTGTTGCCCTCAGACAAAGAATCCACCTGAGACCATCCACACCGGCAGCCAGTTTGTTCGCACGCGTAGGTGATCAAAGGCTGACAGTGGTTTCTGGATTTGTTCTCCTTTGGAAAAAAAAAATAGTTCAGTGAGTAAGCTGGTTTTATAGGAATGCCTCTCAAAGCCGTTCCTGTAAACCCAGGGTTTGTAAATTAAAATAGTAAATTAAAATTGTAAATTAAAATAATGTGGACCAGAACCCTACTCTGCTGTTTGCTAAGGTTAAACTTGCTGGCATGGTCTCTGTCAGCGTGCAATGTGAGTATGTGTGTGTGAGTGTGTTGGATATGTTTGTAAGAGTATGTGTGTGATAGTATGTGTATGAGAATATGTGTGTGTGTGTGTGTGTGTGTATGTGTATGTGTATGTGTATGTGAGAGAGAGAGGGTGTATGTGTGTGTGTGTGTGTGTGTGAGAAAGAGAGAGAAGGGGGGTGTTGGATATGTTTGTAAGTGTGTGATAGTATGTGTATGAGAATATGTGTGTGTGTGTGTATGTGTATGTGAGAGAGGGTGTGTGTGTGTGTGTGTGAGAAAGAGAGAAAGGGGGGTGTTGGATATGTTTGTAAGAGGATGTGTATGATAGTATGTATATTAGAACCTCTGTGTGTGTGTCTGTTAGTTATGACTTTACATTTTTCACTTGATTTTCTTGCTGGAGGCAGTGACTAAGAGAGGGAAAGAAAGGGAGACCTGGCGTTAATTGTTCCATCAAATTCGAGTGAGTCACATCTCCAGCTTGTCTTACCGATTCAGCTGCAAAGAGAAGTGCTAGTTCCTGAGGGCAGACGGAGTCCTGCAGACTAGGATGCCTGCTCTCTGGGGCTCAGGATTGGGTATGAATGATGTGAACTTTGGTGTGTGAATGTGTGTGTGTGTGTGTGTGTGTGTGTGTGAAGTATATAACTGGCAAATTATATATAGCCTCCCATCAGATGCCATAGACAGGGTGTTAACTCTAGAAGAGATCAATTACTAAAAATCAGGTGAGGGCTTTTAACCAGTAATACTGACTTGCCTACTACACAGGAGATCTTCAGTTTAGTCCTCCATGTTGAAAATTTTTCTAACCAAGGCTTTGAATGCCATGCATGGAACACAGGGATGATATTTTTTTTCCCTAGCATACCCAAGGCTCTGGATTCAGTTCTCAGCAGTTAATACTTCCTCCCTGCATGCTACTGTCCTGCTTCTGGCTTCATGTACAGGTGTTGAGGGAGGAAGACAATCTCCACAGAAAACCACCATTGGGGTGGAGCAACATGAGCTTGGATCTCAATGTTTGGTTTTTTGTTTTCTCCTTCTCAGTGTGCGGTTCCCTCACATCTTCCTGTTTGCTTCTGCCTTCCTCTTCTGACTCTCAGTGCTGTTTCTCCTCTCGCTGTTCTGGGCCACTGGCCACCCTTCTTCCTCTACCTGGGGCCTTGCTCCCTTGCTGTCGCTTCTGTAGAGCCTCTGTCACTGTGCCCCAGTGCATTTGCACAGACTAGGGATTGCCCCTCAGTGCCCCTACCGGAGGAAAGCCTGGTTATCACTTAATGAGTTGTCATGTCACTTCAGGGACAATTCATGAGGTAAACACACGGATCTTAAGCATACAGCCCAGTTTGTTTTCATGAATACACAGGACTCAGGACTGTACCTGGAATCCTTTATCAAGAGGGAAGGCACCTCAGGACCCCAAAGAGAGGCCTGTCCTCTCTGCCTGGCAGTTCCCACCTTTCCTTAGTCAACCACTTGATTGAATTTCTTTCATCCTAAAACGAGGCTTATGTGGTCTTGCATTGCACACGTTTTGAATATTTAGCATGCACTTTTTGTAGCTACGTCTGCATTTCAACTTTTCTCCCTTCCTCCTCTACTTTCCTCCCTACCTTATCTGAAAACTGAACCTCAGTGTATTTGTTGGTTTCTTCCAATAACGCTTCCTGGGATTAGAACTCAGGTCCTTGGGCATTCCAGTAAGCACCTTCCTCCACTGAGCCGTCTTGCCAACCTATGCTTTCTATTAAAAAAAAAAAAAAAGGTCTAAATTGTTTGTAATCCTATCTGTTAACATCAATAGTCTCTGTAGTGGTATCTCCTCCCCCATTTAATTATTATTCTGTTTAATTTGGGTCCTGGGATCGGACCCAGGACCTTGAACAAGCTAGAAAAGTGCTCTACCATTGAGCCACAATCTCGGCCACACCCCTCTAGCTGCTAATATTGGTAATTTCATTTCCTTCTCTTCACACGTGATCTTTCTGGGTGTTCATTGCATTAAGCTGTCCATGGAGGCTTACTTTAAGCTTCATCAGTTCCTGCCCATATCTGGGTCATTTCCTTCTTTGTCCTCATTCCTGGGCTCAGTCTGAGCTACACAACTTTATACCTTGAAGATGGATGGATGCGCGTGTCCTTTAGTTATAACAAAATGGTCCTTGATGTCTGATAACTGTATAGATGTCCACTGTAGGGGAGCTACATCATCACACAGCTGCTTCCTCTTCAGACTTCACCCAAAGACTTGCAGTGACCCCCTTCCTTTATTCCACCCCCTAGCCATGGGATGTATACACACACACACACACACACACACACACACACTTTTGTGCAGTTAATGCACATCTTTGATTGAAACTAGACACAACTTGTATGTATTCTTCTTCCGGCAAAGCCCAGGGCTGGCTTGATTGGAGTGATCCTGGTATCTGAGAGACCATCCAGTGGTCTACTGCAGCATCCCAGGAGACTTTAGGGGTCTGGCTAGAACACTGGCCATCAGAGTGGAACAGCAGAAGGAACAGTTAATGATCAGGAATTTGAAAGAAAAATGAGTTGATTGTACCAAGCACACATGGCAGATATATCGAATTTCTACCCTTAAAAGTAAAAAATTAAAACTTATTCTGTTCCCTTCTAGATCTAATGCATTTTTTCTTTTTAGTCTCTTTTTTCCTTCACAGTTTTGTTTATAGGAATCCAAAAATGTCTGAAGTATGTAGTTGTATATTACTTCCTTCCAAGTTGAACAACCTCCCTGCCTTGGGAAGTTCATGTGTGCTTGTTTGCAAAGGATCATCCCACCTGGGCTCCTTGACTCTTTCAAACCACTCCTAGACGGGTAAGGAAGGGCATGGGACTCTCACCTGAACATCTAAATGCTCGGAGTTACCTGTTATATATAGTGCCCCCTTAGTTGCACAAGGCCTCAGGGCCAGGCTGGAGAACATAGGCCAGAGACAACTACATCAGGGTGCTTCATGTATGTGGCTGTAGGAAAGCCTTTAATCCCTCTGGGTAAAGACTCTCTGGTGCAGGCTTTTGGAGGGGGGAGCACTATATTGTGAGAAAGCACAATATAGTCACTGGTTCCCTAGAATAAACTTTGGTAGAAGGGAAGCTTGGTTTGTTGTTGGGACCTTAGGAGGAGGAGGAGGTATTGCTCTCCAGCATGAAGGGCTCTAGACCTCAGTCTTCTGCACCACCTTTATCCAGTGAAAGAAATGGGTTACCTGGCTTTGTCCTGTTTCAGGATCCTCTCTCTGTCACTTTCTGTTGAGCCGCCTGACTGGGGAATCACACTTCAGTGAAGGTCTCTCCCCAGAGGCTCATGTCCGACTGAGCAAACCAGTGGAGATACGACTCATTGTAGATAGATCTGAAAGAGGTGGCCGCTGGTCTCAGTGCCTACCTGCTGGTATCTGCTTTTTCTTGCTATCTCTCTCTCTCTCAGGGCCCACTATGAGCTCACTTCCTATCTTGGCTTGCTTTCTGAATTCCTATCACATGACCACCCAGAATGCTCCAGTTGGCAAGAAATTTGGGATCATTGGGCCAGAGCTGTACTCAACAACAAAAAAAAACGACAGAAACAGACTGGGCGAGTTGTGTGGCATACTGATTGATGGTCAGTTTGGTTGAGAGCCAATCTGGTCCCATTAGGCCATGCCTCCCCACCCCCGCGCTCCGCATCCCCCACTGGCACTCACCCTGACAACTTGCTCAGCAGTGAGCACGGCTGAAATTTGTCCATTTGTACAAACGTTTGGAAATGACCGCCCATGTTTGCAACTTGGAGACTCCACATGAAGGTCAGGGTTACTGAGAAGAAAGTAAATCCGTTCGCTGTGATGCAGGGGTGCTGGGTCTTTGGGTGTCAGCCTTCAGTTGGGCTGGCCCCTTCTCTTGAAGCATCCTCTGAAGACTCACTGTCAGGTTTCAGGTTTCCATCATTTTGCTCCCCCCCCGGCCCCCCCCCCTTGTGGGGAATCCACTGCTCTGTGACTTCAAAGACACAGTAGCAAGCAAGCACTGAACTAGGCATGCATTTGTGGGAACTGTTTCTCCTGGTAAGTGTCAAGGGCTGCAAAGAGACATGTCCTAAGGACGCGCGTTCTTTCATCAGCCTGGAGCGTCTTGTTTGTGCGCTTTCAAGGTGTTTCAAGGATGCAACACCTCAAATTATGGCAGGTAAACACTTGAGGTTTTGATCTGTACAAATTCTTCAAGAAAGCAGCATACACGGCTGCTTACAGGGCTGGTTTGTAGCCCTTGACTGATTTCATAGAGTGACATCCGGCTTGTATGGGGTGGGGGAGGGGAGAGGGATGCAGAGAAGGCTGGGAGATCTCTTTCCAATGGTGCGTCACCTGTTTTCTCTCTGACCTGCACAGAAGTGGAAACTGTGCTCAGGAGACCCTAGATACAGAGTAGGCAGCAGGGCTGGGGTGGCGACGCTGTAAAGTGCTTGATTTATGGGAACGAGGATCCAAGGATGCTCTCCAGAACATAAGCCAGGTGTGGTGGATGTGTGTGCTGTAATCTTAGTGTTGGGGAGAGAAAGGCTGGCTGGTCCCTGAGAGGCGTGATGGCTGGCCAGCCGTGCCTTCTTGGTGGGTATCACACTATTGGGAGACGCTTGCTCTCTCTCTCTCTCTCTCTCTCTCTCTCTCACACACACACACACACACACACACAGACTTATAGCAAATGGAAATTAACTCCGGCGTTTATATTTTTAGCCTAGTATTTAAGGAATACTCATTTGGTTGCCCCTCCTCTCACCGCCTTTATAGATTTGCTATTGTTTGGCAGCCGATGAGCTCTAACACAAGGGTCACTATTATAACCATTTTTATTTTGCTCCTGCATCTTACTATCATTAGTATATTAACATGGTCATGCCACTTTTTTTTTTAAACCACCATGGAGATGGACCTTGTATTTCAGGTCATCTTCTCACTGAACAAATAGAGAACCAGCGCCTTTGACCCTGCAGCCCGGTATAGCCACCGTGAGCATGAAGTCTCGAGTCTCCAAATGTTTTCTTTCCTTCCTATCGCTTTGCTTCCCGTCGAGTAGCACCACCGTTCACAGACTACAGTGAGAGTTCTAGAGTTGTCAGAAAGTTTAAACATGGGTCACTGTGTCCAACCAACAGCCTTTAGAAAGGAGTCATGGCTTGCCTAGGGGACCTTGACCCATCTCAGACCACTTACTTAGGAATTCCTGAGTCCCGCTCTGCTGGGCTTGTCCAAAATGCATCATAAAAAAAATTGATAGTTTATTTTTAGATTAATCTTTGATTTTTTTTCTCTTTCTTTGCCTGGTTTTTATATATGTTTTTTAAATAGTATCTTCAAATGGGAGTTTTGTTTTTTTTTTAATTTTTGTTTTGTTATTTAAACAGAAAAGTTTCAGCACCCAAACCCTTTCTGGCCTTATTACTCACGGCTTTCACACTGATGTTCCCAAAGTCCTGCCTCTGTTCAGTATTCGGATATTCCGAATCTGCAGCAGCTTGCCAGAGGGTAGGAAACCAAAGTTTAAAGGTGATGCCATTCCCCCCAAGTGAAGGCTCAATCTGTTTCTTTTCCCGGTTCACTTAGAAACGAGCCAGGAGATTCCCATACTCCCAGAAGCAAGCTCTTGCAGCCACAGCCTGTCTGCTCTAGCCTCTGCCCGCCCGCTGGCTAGCTGGGGGGCTGTTCGGCGTCTTCCCTCCCATCCTCTCCTCTGCTCAGCTTGTAGATCCCTGCGAGTGCTCAGCTCTCCTGCCAGCTTTGGGAGGGCCATAGGTGGCGCCTGAGAAGCTGCGGGGGAGGGACCATAGGGGATATTGTTTGGGTTGGCCATGGCAACTGGAACCACTAAAGAAGCAAGCCTACTTTGGGCTGCTCCGTAAATGGCTGTGATTCTGTCCTATCTCAGAGTTCTTGAGTTGGTAAGTGTGACTCCCCTAGCCTTTCTCCTGCATGCATACTGTCCACCAGGGTTAGGAGCTGGTGGAATGGGGGAGTCCAGAGCTCCCAACCCCAAGCAGAAACAGAAGGTCTACAGAAGCAGAACAGGCAGCATGCATATTCCCAGGGACACACCCCCTAGCCAGGTTTCTGCCAGTCACCCAGGGCTTGAGCGGGGGTACCTCAGAAAGTCTCCAAAATTGCCAGTCTCACTAGCAGGAAGGAACTGAGGGAGAGGCAAATCCAAGAAGCATTTGGTGTGATAATTGCATTATTTGAAAGGTTTCCCCCACCCCCTTTCTTTCTTTCTTTCTGCTTTTGAAAAGCAGGAGCAACCTACCACATGCGTTTCATAAAATGTCATTGAAAAACGGAGCAAGATGCGGAGCGGAGGCTCTGTAGCTTAATAATAGTTCATTTTGCCACTTGGAATAGCTTTTCCATTCAGCTTAGGTGCCATTCTGCTTAGTTTAAGCTGTTATTTTATCCCTAGCAGATTACAGATTTTATATTCTAGAGTTCCTTACTAGGGAAGGCACTTTTTTTTTTAATGCTCAAAGTTAAAATTTTTTTGGTGCAAAGAATAACCTATTATGGGCACTGAGGTTTGAAAGTTACTCCCTCTAAGGGGCAAAATGATTCTTCCTCAAACTCATCCGAGGCTGACATTTCCTTCTGGGGAAGTCTACGGAAGTTGGTCAGGGTTTCTGTTAATGAAAACAAGTGGCCCAGTTCTTATCAGCTTTGGGTATCTGCTCTGTAAGCACATGCCTTGTGATATGGCTGTGTCTCTCTGGGAGTCACACTGTGCCTCTGAACCCTCTTACTATGACCCACCGTGTTCAGCGTTTGCTCTGGTGAGTCCGGAGTGAAACCATGAATAAATAGACAGGGCACAACAGCCCCTCTTGTCCAACTGCAGCTCAGTCCCTGTGTGCCCAAAACCCACTTGGAACTTGACTGTGAATTCAGCTAATTGTACTGGTTCCTCTTTCAAACCCAGCTCGCTAGCATCCTGCTTATCTCTGCTGGTCCTCCATCCCGCCCCGCCCCCTCCCCCACACCGTCCTCCATCCCGCCCCACCCCCCTCCCCCACACCGTCCTCCTTTGAGTGCTAAGGAGACAGGGAAATTACTCAATTTGTAAAGCCTCCCTGGTGTGGTCACAGATGCTGAGATTAGCCTGAATTTTGTAGCAGTTGATGGCAAGGTGTACTTGCCTCTTTTGGCTCTGTTTTTTTGTTGGTTTTGGTTGAAGAATGAGTCATAGTCATTTCTGCTGTGGAGCTTCTGAGTCCTTGAACTGAACAGACCAACGTACACAGATAGATGAACTTCAGTGTCACATAGTAGGATTTGTTTAGTGTCACACCAAACATGGAGGAACAGAAAACAAAAGTAAATCACCCCCCTCCCCTGGGAAAAAACTGTTTATTTCAGGATATGCTATTTGTTATACAAGTGAATATTTTTCATATTTTTTTCTGAATATGAAATGTTTATGTTCCTGACACTGGAGAGTTTTCTGCCTTTGCTTTCTCTTTTTAAAATAAATTCATTCATTCATTCATTCATTCATTCATTAATTCTCTCTCTCTTTCTCTCTTTAGACAAGGTCTTACATTGTAGTCTAGGCTGGTCTTGAACCTTTTATTTTCTCTTGCTTAAACCTCCAGAATGCTGAAATTATAGGTGTGACCCACCGTCCCCACCTTGGCTTCTGTCTATTTGAAGGGTTAGCTGGTTGAAAAAGCTTGCAGTATTTCACATAATTTATTTTATGGACTTGGACACACAGATGACTCTAAACATTGGAATTTTAGAGATTAAGCATGTTTAAGATATCCCAAATGTTCCAATCTTAAATATAGTATTTAGGGTAATTTTTTAGAGAATTTTGTACGTGTATACTATGTATTTTTATTGGATTCATTTCCCACTTAAACTTCTAACTCAACCTGTGGGTCATGACCCCTTGCAGTGTGCATGGGCTGAAATGATTCTTTCACAGGGATCATATATCAGATACCCTGCATATCAAATATTTTCATTATGATTTACAACAATAGCAAAATTATAGTTGTGAGGTAGCAGAAAAAAACTAATTCAATGGCTGGTGGACACAGCAACAGGAGGAACTGTATTAAAAAGTCTCAGAATTAGGAAGGTTGCAAAACATTGGTCCAACTCCTCCCAGATCCATTCCCCATGGCCTGACCCCCTTTCAACTTTCTATCTTTTGGTTTGAATTTATTATTATTTTTTTAATAATCTACCTCATCTAATCTGTGCTCCCAATATACTTATGATGGTTGGGCCATCTGTTGGGGCTTGGTTGATCTTCCAGGGGCCACGTCTGTTAAAGGCAACTGAATCCTGGTGTCTAGAGATATGACTCAGTGATCAAGAGTGTTTACTTCTCTCTCAGGGGGCCCATGGTTAGTTCCCATCATCCTCCTCAGGAACACAAAACTATCTATAACTCAGCTCCAGGGGATCTGAGCCTCTTGTCTTCAAGGCACATGCAGACACACATACCAACACATAGTAACGATAATAAGGGGTAGGTGCTTCAAACACTGCTCCCCCTCTGTGACGAAATGTTGATTGGCTCGATCTTGTGTTGGTGTTGGACAGGCAAGCACAGCTGTCGGGAGTTCTCTGTGGCAGCTCTCTTGTATGTCCTGAAGGCATTGCCTGACTTCTGTCCAATCTAACCTCTGGCTTTTCCACAAGGGCCCCTGAGCCTTGTAGGCAGGATTATGATAAAGACATTCCATTTGTGGCTGAGCATACCACTCACACTTTCCTCTCTGTACTTTGACAAGTCATGAGTGTCTATATTAACTGATAATCTGTTGATGCAATATAATAAGAACTACCCAAAGTAACCTCTTTAAGGTCTGAGAACTGCCGATCTATGATACCATGGAATGCTCAGATTTTACTGATGAGAAATCTGAGGCACAGTAAGTAACTAGCCCTCGGCTCACAGGCCCCTTGTTGGATGGGTGAGGGTGGACGCGAGTTCCCTGGATCCCCAATTGAATGTTTCTTTATTGAACAGATGTTTTCTTTCTCTCCCTACACAGTATTTCTATTAATTATTTGGGAATTTCATATGATGCACCCTTATTAAACTTGCCTCACTTTCCTCCCAGGTCCGTCCTCCCACCCTGTGCCCCATCACCCCAACCCAAAAAAGAGAAACACACTGAGTTCAATTCATGTTGTCCAGGTAATCATTGAAGCATGCCCTGGACAGGTCTTTAACCTTAACGAGGATCTTTGAAAATAACTGGTATTCTTTAAGAGACTGATGTGCCTTGAAATTTTAGTATTTCAACTTAAGTTTTCTTATGACTCAAAAAGCACAAGGAATCCCTAAGATAAACACAGTTGCCATGTAAAGTACCGGGAGCACTCGTCAATGCTGAGTAGATAGATGTCCGTAGCTATTTAGATGTTCTGAGCCACTTCCTAGATAGGTTTATCTGTTGGAAATCCTAATGCCAAGTTCAGGCTGTGCTGAGAACAATGAAATATCAGAAGATGGGCAGAGGGGGTGAGAGTGGGAGGCTTGGAGAATTTGGTACTTAGACAGCACCAGGACAGTTCCCATCAGCCTCTTCCCATGATGGATGATGGCCAGATGCCAATGAAGCCCTTCTTCAGCAGCATCGCTGATGATAGAGTGATGTGTTTGGACTTGAAGGATCTTCAGGTGCTGCTCTCACAGCAGCGGGGAGCATGGTTAATTTGCAGTGCAGGTGAAAAGTTAACCCCCGAGACCCAGGGCTGGTGGCCAAGCTCTTCCTGCCCACTACCCTCTTTGCTCTGCCACCTCTTGCTGTGCCTCTGGCAGGGGGTGAGTGGAACAGACACATACAGGTTCCAGGTGCTTCCAGTGACAGAGAAGCATTGTTGATGAGAGGTGTGTGCAGAATGGCGAGTCAGCAGTCTCGGAGAGGCTCTCGGTTAGTGCCCTGGGGCAGAGCCTCCGTTTGTGTATGTGGGTGGGTCTGTTCTTTCAATGGGGAAAAGGAGTGGTAAGGCACTAGATTGGCGAAAACAGTCTCTATTTCCCATTGGTCACTGAAACCTTATTTGTATTTAGACATTGCAAGGAGACTTCTTTAATGCTGTGTAATCTATATTTGCCTTTTGGAGAGGTGTTAAGTGTTAGGAAGGCAGACATGTTTGATCCTTTAGGGAAGATGTGCTGTTTATTTAGCTAGAAATTAAATGTAAAACATTTGAGCATTAAGCCTAGTGAAAGTATTGTCCCTTTTATGAGAAGTTTGGGGTGGGGGAGGAAATAAACCATGGGCAAATAAATATATCTCAAAGAAGAGCTTTAGAAAAGGAAAACTGAGGCAAGCTGTTTCCCTTTTTTTATTTTTTTATTTTTGTGCCGAAGAGAACAGTACTGTTAGAGCATTATCAACTCTACATTCTAATTTATGTATTTATTTATTTTTTCTGCCATACTGAGAATTGAAGCTCAGGCCTCATACATACCAGGCAAGTATTCCATCATTAACCTGTGTCCCCAGCCCCAACACCACAGTCTAAAATAGTCCCCAAGAAATAGGATTTAGTGGAGAGAAAGAACTTCGATAAATTTGAGGGCAGAAAGCAGAAACAGCAAATTCAGAGAAGTAGAGATTGAGATGGATTGGTGATGTATGCCTGTTATTCCAGCCATCTAGAAACTGACCCAGTAGGATCTAGGACACACTGGATAACGTAGCAAGACCACACACACACACACACACACACAGACACACACGGCAGGTGAGAGGAGGCACAAGAGGGAATCAGAAGTTGGCAACAACAGTCTTACTTGTTCCTATCTAGAATTTTTCATCTTTAAGTCAATATGCTAATTTGTCAGGGAATTGTCCTGATTTGTTTATAATCTAAAGCAAAATGAGCTCAATTTTGTACCCTTACTGAAATGTATTTAACCCATACCAACAGGTGTCTTAGTTCTGTTGATACAGATATTGTTACCAATGTTAAAAATACAGCTCATGCCTCATAGGAATAAGAGGATATTAATTCTGATGTCAAAGATGGGTGACCATGGCCAAGGAATACAGATGTAGGTTACCTCCAATTCTATGACTCAACAAGATAAAATTTTTTATAGTAAAATAACAAGAAAAATTATAAGTCAAGACAACTTTCAAAAACACTGTCAGAACCTTCTGGCAGGCAGGTTACAGAAAAGCAAGACATTTCTGTAGAAGGCCTCAGAGGCTATCTGATGATCCACCTCTCCCTTCTGGGTTAGTTGCAGCCATGGTTCATATATCCCAAAGGATCTATCTAATAGTCATAGGATATTAAGTTGCACAGAGAAATAGACAGTAAATGTCTATTCAAGGGACCAGGATAGCCTGAAATCAAGCTGGCTTTGGACTTGCAATAGTCCAGTCTCTTTTATAATGGGAGAAGTTCCAGACAGTCAAGCAGCCTTTGTAGAATAGGATGTTGGTACATCTCCGTCTGCTTTGGAGAAACTGTAGGTCACACTGTTATCACCGAGGTGTTTCTTCTTTACCTAATGGTTCTGGGGTATAGGGAAGAGGCCCGGGGGTCTATATGTGTAACCAGACTTTTCCAGATCCCCCTTAAACTATTAGAAGTGCTATGCCCCCAAAGTGTGGGTATTTGAGAGAGGAGGATTTTAAAAGCACAATGTAAATCCTGTCCCTAGTTTTTGTTTGTTCATTTTGGTTTTTGTTTCTTTGTTTTCTTTGGAAACAAGAAGGCAAACTGGTCTACTATGCAGAGGAAGGAATTCTCTGTCCACCAGAGCCTTGTGGGCAACAGACCCCTCATCAATAGGTCAGAAGGTAATTCCCATTTAAACCTTCATTCTTGAGGGCTCCTCTATGATATTTCACTTTTGCTCAACTAATAACTCTAGGAAAGTGTTCAGTATTTAATTCTGAATATATTTTGAATTAGCTTCCTTCAGAGAGTATATTTACACTTTGCCCCCAGTACTAGTGATTGGACCTAGGATCGTGTGCAAAGTAGACAAACACCCTGACACTCGGTGACATCCCAGGCACAGATGATTATCCCATTCTTAGAACACTCAGACTTATCCTATTGAGGCACGGTTTCACGACGCCTAGGCTGATCTGGAACGCCTGAACCTCCTGACTCCATCTTCCACGTTCTGGGATTGCTCCAGCATATTTTAATTGCTCAGAATATTTAAACACAACAAATGCTGATATTATTACAAGGGGAATTTTTTAAAAATCCCTCAACATGTTTGGACCGAAATAGTTGTAAAATATGGTTTCTCCTGTTCTAAATGGAATAGAGCATAGTGTATTCCCTCAGTAACAGCCACTACTGTCTCAGTGACACCTAGATGCTGACGTATCAGAGCTGCTGCATCTCAGAAATTCAATCCTTTTGCTGCTGTCACACTTTTGATACCCACTCTCTTTGCCTGTAGGGCATGAGGGTCCCTCTGTACTGGCCTACTATCTGTAAGCATAAAGGAAATTGAGACAGATAACCAAAGTTACAAAACCACGGTGAGGCTACAACCTACACGTAAGTTCTAATTCCTCACCTCTTCATGTTGTCCATGGCTTTCATGGCCATAGAGTCTGAGGAGTAGAGAGTGAGATGCTTGAGGAGGAACTTTTCCAAGGTTCATTAGGCTGCTAATATAGAAAGTAAGGGCTGTCAATGTGTACAGCATCTTAAAAATTAGCAATAGCCCAGCTAGGCAGTAGAGAAAATAATGCAAATAAATATGCTTTGCTTGTCTGTTTAACTATGCCCAACCAAGAAACCATTTTAGGTATGAGACTTTGGTATTTACATGGCAAAGAAGAGAGGAAGGTTGTTAAGGAAGTTGAAGTGTCAGAACCTTCTTATTCCCAAACTGGGCCTGGGAGTCTAGAATTGCCCCTACATGTCTTGTGGGAGGCAGAGCTCTGTGACTGAGAAGTCAGTGCCCTTTCTCCTCTGCTCTGCCTATCCCCGGAAGCAGCAGACATGCTGATGGAGCAGATATGGGTTCTGGCTTGCTATTGCCGCATGCTTTAGCCAAGGAGGAAGAACTGGGGAGCTTTTATGCACGTACCAAACACTTGGCTCAAAAGACTGGGGGGGGGGGAGGAGTGATAAGTTATAGCTCAATGTTTATAAAATGTACACACACACATATACGAATAAGTGACCTATGAATTGATTCTTTTTCGGAAAGACTTCTAAGTCTGCCCTTTGAAACTAAGACTATAAATCTCATAGAAATTGCATTTTATAGCTGGGATCCCAAAAGTTCTATCACGTCCTTAGGACCATGCCTGTTTGTCCATGAAGCCAGGTCACCCATGAGCCACTTCAGCAGATAGTAGGGGTTCACTATGAAGAGCGGTCATTGTGGTTTGGGGACTAAGAGTGAAAAATATGAGTGGAAGTGGATTGCCAGGTAATAAAATGAGAGATACCCATGAAATCCCTGATGGGACATAAAGTCAGTTATAAAATTGGTCTCGGAGGACCCATTTGAGAAGGAAGGAGGTGAGCTAACTATAATTAGGGTAAGATTTCATTTGAGGAAAAATATTCTATCAATCAGGACTGTCTCAAAACTGAAAAAGCTGATGATTTGTTAATGGAAGCGCTGTCACTCAGGACACAGAAGCAGGCTTGGAAGGAGCCTCATACCAGGGTCTATAAGCAGCAGAGAACTCTGCCAGGATGACAATGCCTGTTTCCCCTAACACTGGCCTTTCCTGATTTCTATTGTTTCACAGTTTTTAAATGGAAGATATAGAGGGCTGGGGCAATTGGTCCATTAAGTAAAACACCCCGTAGAACCCAAAGCTAGAGTGGTAGCCTGCACCTACAATCCCAGCACCCCTACAGTAGGTTAGGAGGTACAGGTAGGAGTTGGATCTCCAGAAGTTGGATGGGCTAGCCTGGTATACAGAGTAGTGAACAAGAGATCCTATCTCCTAACAGGCAGAAGGTAAGAACAGACATCTGAGGTTGTACTATGAACTCCTAGGGCTCCTTGGGGGGATGTTTCTTTTAAAAAAAAAAAAAAACTGATAAAGATAATTTAACATCTCTGAAATAATTTAAACAAAGGTAAATAGCCAAACTTTTAGGTCTAATATAGCGTGACTTTTTATATATTGTATTCTTTATCTGTATGGTTTAACTAGTAGCCCCAGTGTTGTTTTTCCACTTGAAGGAGCTTTTAATTCTTTCAAGTTATCAGTAAGAAGTTACTTAGCGATGCATTTGGGTTATTTCTCATTCAAAATTCCAAATGCATTACCAACGTAAGAGATAATTCTTACTTGACGTGTGTTGGAACCTTTACATGTTGTTTCTACTTTATCAATTTATGTGAGTTGTACTAAATAATAAATCTCATGACATTCCTATGTATGTATATTACATGCTTTGATCATGATCAGCCCTCGTTCTCCTCTCTTACACCCTCTCTTCCACTCTCTGATTCATATGTTGTTCACCAGGAGGATATCTCCCTTTTGAAAAATACCATGGTTTTGCTTTTTAAAGTCATACATGTCGATGATATGTTTCTGTCATGTTCATGCCACACCTCTAACCCTGCCTGAGCCCACCCCCCAACTTCCTATTCTATTTTTTCTTTTACATTTGCTTGTTGTCTGCGGTAATTGTGCCTGCACCACATCATGTCTGTAGAGCCAAGAACTCAACCAATTCTCTCCTCTGGGCCGCTCTCTCCTCCTCCCATGTGAGTTCTGGGGGTCCCAACTCAAGACCTTTGACAAGCATTTTAAGCAGTTGAGCAGTCTCGTAGCATCCCCTTTTAATAACCCATTGGGTCAGGTTATTGTTGCCTGTGTGCATGAGTGTGAGACCACCCATCCCCCGCAGCAAGGTCCACCCACCAGACACTGTGATCCTAAGGAAAGCTGGCTACCCTCCACTTAGCAGCTGGCCACTGTCACTAGTTCCTCAGCTAGGAGGGTAGGGACTGGTGAGTCATGCCAATGCTGACTGGTTTGATGTTATACGGATCTTGTGCGGGCAATCACAGCTTCGGTGACTTAATGAACATATTGATCCTTTTGTGTTCAGAGAACGCTACTTTCCCCAGGTTCCTCCTTACCTCTGGCCCTTACATTCTTTCCTTCCAATCTTTCAAGATATTTTCTGACCCTTGAAGGGAGAGGAGGCATGATATAGATGTCTCATTTATGGTTGAGTGTCTGTTGTCTGCACTTTAGTGTTCCTTTCTGTATCTAGATTCTATATGCAAGATAAGGCATACAGTGTTTACCTTTCTGCACCTGGCTTTCTTCTACATGCAGGTTGCAGCCTTTGACATTTTCATACGCTTGGTGTTTTTTATTACTTCTCCATAAGAGTGGTCTTTAAAGGTTTTGCAGGGCAAACTTCTTGAGTTGTGTAAGTAGTGGGTTGGACTCCTGCTCTAGGGTTGGCTGTTTTTTTCACTTAAGTCTGACAAAGGTGACTGGGGGGAGGCCAGTGAGGCGAAGCTTCAGATTTCTAGACAGCATGTGACTTCCTCTTTGTGTTTTTCCCTCAGTCATGCATTCTCAAAGAATCTCAGTATAATTAAATACACTTCTTCATAAACTGGGCTGAACATAATTTAATATTTCCCCGAAGGTACTTGAGAGTCTCAGAGTGCTTTGGGGTCACGGCGAACATCAATTATCTTCTCGAGGTGGGTGTTGTGCAGGAGGATGCACTGAAACAGTGTTCTGTTTGATGGAGTCCTGAGTGACTAGACATTTGGTCTATTGTTGCAGGGGGTTCAGCCGGGACTGAGGCTCTGTGTTTAGCTGCCACACGGCAGAGAATGGAACTCGGGAAACTTCTTTGGCTTAGCGAGATTGATGATAATTCATGTGTCAGCCGTACCTACCATGCGGCCCTGTTTAGTCCGAGAAATGCTTTCACATACAACATTTTCTATTCTTTTTTCCTGGGGAGGAAGTGAAGCAGAAAGCTTGGGTCACATAACATAAATGACAGAGGCTGCTGAACTCCAAATTGGGTGGGGTGTTGTTAGTTTGGTATTGTAAAGTTTATCAACACACACTGTGTGCTTTGGGCTGTAGACACAGACTCTGCCTCACAGCTGCTCTCTTGAGTGAGTTGTCGTCAGTTCTCATGGTGTTGTGTATAGGGATGGAGACATTGCAGCCAGCCTTAGTGAGGGTCAAAGCTCAAACATGAGCTCAGGATGTCAGGACCCAAAGCCTTCACTCTTGAGGGAGGGGTCCAGGGCTGCTCCGTGTACATACACATACTACGCAAATTGAGAAAGATGTGTCTGTAGATAGCTTCGTGTCTACAAAGGTCTTTCTGTCTGTGATCGTATTGTCTGACCTGTGCAACTAGGATGTTTCAATTTGAGATCTTAGGACCATTACTCATCTCCCCAAGCCTCAGTTTTCATACTTCAGATATGACAATAGAGACATAGGGAAGATGGAGATACAGACAATCGGAAGACAAGAGCATCTAATGTTTTGGTGAGAACATGGTGAACCACATATCAAGTCCCTAATAGAGTGCAGTGTTAAGGCCTTTAGTTTTTTACAGAAGTTGCTTTTACTGCTGTTTGTATTGATAGTGCACATTCATAGTGAGTAATGTTACTAGAAAACACTCCAATCATTAGGCATTTGTATCCATTTAACGACTGTGTGGGCATTATATGGGTCATTCGTTCATGGCATCTTCTCGTGGGTCCTCACATGGTGAAAGGGCCTGCCGCTTTAATAGGGTAAAGTCTTATAATTATTATATTTTTGACATTATCAATCCTCCCTATACTCACTTGTTATGATTTTATCTCATTAAGCAGTTACCAAGTTATTTGTGAACTGAGACCAGTCATCCAAACTGTTAGCTGTAGAGTACAATTTAAAAATTTTTTTATTTTTCATTTTATGTGTTATGAGTGTTTTAGCTTCGTGTGTTTGGTACCCAAGGTGGCTAAAAGAGGGAACTGGATCCCCTGAGACTGGGCTTAGTGATGTCAATGGTCATGTGAGTCCCGGGAACTGAACTCAGGTCCTGTATGAGAGCATCAGGAACTCTTAACTGCTTAACCATTTCTCCGGTGCTCATCCCATTAAGTCTTAACTGTTTCTGCGAAAACAGAGACAAAGGTTGATTTCCATCAGCTCAACTCTACCAAGGTAAACTCCATAGAGTCCATAGGTGTCATGCTTTCTCAGTCCATTTGGGCTATGGTAACACAATGCCACAGACTGGACAGCAGCCAGACAGAGAAATCTACTGCCCTCTGTTCTGAAAGCTGAGGTCCTAGGACAAAGCACCAGAAGATGCGGTGTCTGATGAGGACTCAGTCTCCCTTTCATAGACTGCTCTTTCTCACTGGACCTGCTGGAGCTTCTTGTCAGGGTTGACCAGCCCTAAAAGGTTCCCACCTCCCATGCAGTCACCTTGTGAGTTCAAAGCCAAAGGCACGTGTTAGAGGAATACAGATTTTCAGACCACAGAGTACACAATGGCCTCTGTCATTCCAAATGCATAAAGCTTCCATTTATACTATCTATCTCTGTCTCTCTACCCCTGCCTCCCCTGCCTCGTGTGTGTGTGTGTGTGTGTGTGTGTGTGTGTGTGTGTGTGTTGGTCTGACTATGCGTCTATGGTCACATGTATGCAGTGGCGTGTGAGTACATGTACGGAGGGAGACCAGAGGTCAGCCTTGAGTTTCACGTTCTCAGTGTCTACTGGCTTCATTTTATGAGACTGTCTGTCTCACTGGGACTTAGGGTGTATCAGTTGGTTTGGTTGGCTGGCTAATGAGACCCAGCAACCCACCAGTGTCTGCCTCTCCAGCTCTGCAATTACAAGCACACACATCCATGCTTGCCTTTTTACACTGTACTGAGAATCAAACGCAGGTCTTTCTGCATCCGCAGCAAGCACCGCGGTAATGGAACTCTCTTCACCCCTCGTTTCGTCTTTAATCTTATTTCTTCAGGATAGCTTCTCATTGATCCTTTATATCAGCCTTAAAGATACTTTCTAAACTTCATGCCTCTGGCCATAAATTCTTTAGAAATTAGAAACTCTTAACTTAGCCAATGGTTGCTACGTGGCAGATGACATTGATAATAACTGTTTCGTGGATGCTTGACAGCCTTACACAGCTTGTAGTTATCATTTACAACTTGTCCAAATTTTAAATAGATTTTTTTTTTGCATTTTTACCTTATAGAAACAGTATAGTATAGTATACTGTATTTGCTTTTCTTTTTGTATTTTAAAATTACATTTGGGTGTGAAGGCATGTGTAGAATCAGAGAACAATTTGGTAGAGAGAGTTAATTCTCTCCTACCGTGAGGGTCCTGAAGGGTACACTGCAGGTTGCCAGGGATCCATTGAGCCATCCTGACCAGCACGGTATAAACATTTCTAAACTATGCAAATTTCTTCTCGTTCCGCACTTTCTGAGTGCACTTCACGTCATTCCAGGTTTTGAGGACTAAGGGAACAAAAAATCTGAGGTCCCCCCTCCCCCCTCCCCCCCCGGGAAGGAAACCTGCCAGTGCCATAGGGTGGCATTAATGAGAGGAGTGAAAGACGGATTGGGACCCTGTTGTAATCGGGAGCATTTCTTGATATCTAGAGTGAAATGCTAAGAGGAAAATCCACACTCGATAGTGCAGGATGCATGGAGGCTGCACCGTGTCCCTTCAAGCATTTCAAAGCCATGTGGGTCAGCTAGAGCTCTAACTCCTGGCTCAACACTTGGCTGGCGTGAGGGGCCCTGGGCTCGAGACTTCGGACCATGAAACAAATAAATAAAAAGAAGTAGGTACTTGAGAAAGTGGGGCAAAGGCCGAGTAGCGATTGCAGACACGGAGGTGTTTGTTTGGGGACTCTTCTTATCTCCCATTTTCTTTATCAGCTCCTCCCTTTTCAGAATTCAGCCTGTGTTTCCCAATCCTTTCTAGAATGATCTAAGGTCAGTGGGGCATAGAATATTTGCCAACACACACACACACATACACACACACACACACACACACACACACACACACACACAGTTGGGGTATTTGAAGTACACCCTCATGATTTCTGAAGGGGGTCAGAGGAGAGCATGTGTCTCATTGATGGGCAGGTCCCACTGATTTGCCATCGGTCAGTGACTACCAATGATTTGGCAGGTCATTCTCAGTCTCTCTCGCTCCATTCTCTAAGTATCAGTCAAAGAGTCTGAAATAGAGAGATTCCGCAAGGGCGCTGCCAGGGCTAAGGGTCTCTGATTAATATACTCCTGAACACTTGAGTGTGGGCCTTTTCTTTTTGATAAATGGAAGTATATATTGCCAGGAATCCTGGAGATGTGTTCTCCCTGTGGGTTAGAACTCACTGTCAGTGTGCTGGGGGCTCTAATATGGCAGCCACTCTCAGCCCTGCAAGAGGGGAATCACCTGTGAGGGCCAGGAGACCTACCCCCCACCCCACGAGAGAACTCTGCCAGCTTTAGAGCCTTAATGTTAGGTAGCTCATTTGGCTTGGGAATACCTGGCTCACCTGCAGCTAGTCTCTTAAGTGGAGGAAGGATACTGCGTAGACCAGAGAGGTCAGGCTGCTGAGGAGTCACACGTGATGACCCTCGGTTGCTCTCCTGACGGTGGTCCTCTCCTAGAGTTTGCCCAGTTAGAGCACAGACAATGCTTAGAAAGAAAAACCAAAAACTAACTGGAAGCCCCCATCTCCATAAGGCTCCTTGGGACTCCAGAATGATTTTGCCTTGTTTGTTCATGTGTTTGATCTCCCTTTTCTATAGTAGATAAAACACTAAAGGAAAAACTAGAAGTTTTATGTAAAAAACAAAAACAGAAACAAAAACAAAAACAAAAACAAAGCGATTGCTCACAAAACCCATCTTGATTTGACTGAAGTTTCCAGTAGGAGGAAATATTTTCAAGATCTTTCATGCTTTTTGATTATTATTGCTTATTAATAATCAATTTTATAATAATATCTTGCTTTAGATGTTCTCACTATAAACAATTGGTACTTGAAAAAATGGATAAGTTGACTGTCTTCACACAATTATTTCTCAGTCAATCAATATATTCCACTATACCCATGAATAAATGGCATGTTTATTTGTCAATTAAAAACATTTAAATTAAAAAGCCCATTATCCTATGGACTAGGCCCTACCCAGGACTTACACTTACTGGCCTAGTGACTCTGGCAAATTCAGACATTGTATTCTTATATATGGCCTGACTCATTAGCTTTGAATTGAAGAGTTTGTCCTGGTCTAGGATCCATCAGACAAAAAATTCTAGTTGCATAAGGGAACAGTAATGTTTCTAAATATACATGAGCACATAGGCACCATTACAGAAATACATGTGCTATGTTTTGTATTTACAAGAACTTATGCATAGGCACATGCACATATATGCACACAACACATATACATAAAACCTACAAGTGAGCATATATATATACATATATATATATATTTACATGCATATATTCACCTAACACATCTATGCAATACTCATATACATAGTACATACATATATAATACACAGAATGAAAAAATGCAGTCTGAGTACATGTACACAGTACATATATAGACATAAACATTGTTAGTAGAAAAGGAAGAACTCCCTAGTTTGCTGTCACCTTTATGTCATTTGGAAAGTTGTGTTGACTATATCTCAACAACAGGAAGCCATAAATTGTGAAAAGCTGTCAAACCATGCTGAACTTCTGTGGAGAAGGCCAAGTCAGTAGTTTTTTGAGCTACTGGGCTGGAGACCCTTGACTAGCAGCCTTGAACACTGGGGCTGAGTTTTACTCTCATTTTCCTACCGTGACCTCAGAGCTGTCAGAACTATTTCTTATTTCCTGGTAGTTAGTGTGTGCCAGTCATAGCAGGAAGTAACAAAAACACTGCATTAGTTCCTCACTGTCTGTTCAACTAGAAAAGTATTAAGGAAAGCCCTAGATGGCATCTCTCAGAGGTCTGGAAGTTCACCACTATATCTCGCTGGTCATACCTCCAGCAGTTCACCTTTTTACTTGGGTACCCACTGCTTACAGTGTATACAAGTCCCCAAAGCATGAAGATGCCCTAAATAGTCAATGCCTATAGTAGCGCCTTGGTTTTAGCTAATTCAGGAATTCAGCGATGCATAAACCCCAGGAGCTCTCTTGAACTGTTTCCAGGGGCTGCTCCCGACCTTGTCTTGGAATAGAAAGAAGCATGATGAAACTAAAAGTGGACTTCTGAGAGTATGATTTTCTGTAGCTTGCATTCTGTTTGATGGGGGCTCTCTGGAGTGTGTGTGTGTGTGTGTGTGTGTGTGTGTGTGTGTGTTGGTTGTTTGGTTGCCAGGGCAACAGTAATGATTTCACAGAGCTTTGAGGAACTTCTTTTTTTTTTTTTTTTTTTTTTTTTTTTTTTTTTAACAGTATCACCATTAGGCAATATTGCAGAATTCTTTATTTTTTTTATTCGATATAATTTTATTTACATTTCAAATGATTTCCCCTTTTCTGGCCCCCCACTCCCCGAAAGTCCCATAAGCCCCCTTCCCTCCCCCTGTTCTCCCACCCACCTCTTCCCACTTCCCTGTTCTGGTTTTGCCCTATACTGCTACACTGAGTCTTTCCAGAACAAGGGGCCACTCCTCCATTCTTCTTGTACCTCATTTGATGTGTGGATTATGTTTTGGGTATTCCAGTTTTCTAGGTTAATATCCACTTATTAGTGAGTGCATACCATGATTGATCTATTGAGACTTGGTTACCTCACTTAGTATGATGTTCTCCAGTTCCATCCATTTGCCTAAGAATTTCATGAATTCATTGTTTCTAATGGCTGAATAGTACTCCATTGTGTATATATACCACATTTTTTGCATCCACTCTTCTGTTGAGGGATACCTGGTTTCTTTCCAGCTTCTGGCTATTATAAATAGGGCTGCTATGAACATAGTGGAGCATGTATCCTTATTACATGCTGGGGAATCCTCTGGGTATATGCCCAGGATCTTCTGGAAGTGACATGCCCAGTTTTCTGAGGAACCGCCAGACTGATTTCCAGAGTGGATGTACCAATTTCCAACCCCACCAGCAGTGGAGGAGCGGTCCTCTTTCTCCACATCCTAGTCAACACCTGCTGTCTCCTGAATTTTTAATCTTAGCCATTCTGACTGGTGTAAGGTGAAATCTCAGGGTTGTTTTGATTTGCATTTCCCTAATGACTAATGAAGTTGAGCATTTTTTAAGATCCTTCTCTGCCCTCCGAAGTTCTTCAGGTGAAAATTCTTTGTTTAACTCTGTACCCCATTTTTTAATAGGGTTGTTTGGTTTTCTGGAGTCTAACTTCTTGAGTTCTTTATATATATTGGATATTAGCCCTCTATCTGATGTAGGATTGGTGAAGATCTTTTCCCAATTTGTTGGTTGCTGATTTGTCCTTTTGATGGTGTCCTTTGCCTTACAGAAACTTTGTAATTTTATGAGGTCCCATTTATCAATTCTTGATCTTAGAGCATACACGATGGGTGATCTGTTCAGAAACTTTCCCCCTGTACCAATGTCCTCAAGGGTCTTCCCCAGTTTCTTTTCTATTACCTTCAGAGTGTCTGGCTTTATGTGTAGGTCCTTGATCTATTTGGAGTTTAGCTTAGTACAAGGAGACAAGGATGGATCAATTCGCATTCTTCTGCATGCTGACCTCCAGTTGAACTAGCACCATTTGTTGAAAAGGCTATCTTTTTTCCATTGGATGTTTTCCGCCCCTTTGAGGATCAAGTGGCCATAGGTGTGTGGGTTCATTTCTGGATCTTCAATCCTGTTCCATTGATCCGCCTGCCTGTCACTGTACCAATACCATGCAGTTTTTAACACTATTGCTCTGTAGTATTGCTTGAGGTCAAGGATACTGATTCCCCCAGAATTTCTTTTGTTGTTGAGAATAGTTTTAGCTATCCTGTTTTTTTTTTTTTTTTTTGTTTTTTTTTTTTCCGCTATTTTTGAGGAACTTCTGTAAGGAACAGTTAGGTATGCTGAAAGATCACAGAAGCCATTGAAGGTTCACATGTAAACACATAGACTAACTCGTGTGTATTTTGTCTTCATTCATTATGGAGCCTGTGTGTGTATGTATGAGTATGTTTGCATCTCTCTGTATATGATTGGATGCTTTTCTTTTATTTCAGTCTGCTTGTAGAAAAATGCTGATTCACGGAGTCTTTTGCTTTCCCTTTGCATGCCGTTTCTGAGTTTGTTATTTTATAACTGCCTTGAATTTAGTCTCTCTACGTAAATCTTTATGGGATGCTTTTCTCCACATATGTTGCTTTATGTCATGTTAATGAATGTCAGGCTTGACCTGGAAGCAATGTCATTAATGCTGTTGACCTCTTAGGTACATTTCCCCTGGTTCTTAATATATTGTAAATAGCAGTGGTAAGCCATGCATGTGTGCGCAAGGGTGGTAGAAGATGTGTGGGCATTCCAGAGACCATGCGGCTCATCTTTGTCATCCCCATGTCACTCAATTATGAAAATACTGAGTTGAAGGGGTAGGGGACAGGTAGCTGCATGGTTACAGTGTGCTGGCTCTGTAAGCCTGAGGACCAGTGTTCTGACACCCAGACCCACACACGGATGAGTGGGCAGCCTGCTGGGAATTCCAAAGCTTGGAAAGCAGGGGAGGGGTGTGTCCCTGGAGCAAGCTGGCCAGTTAGATCATAGGAGGTCGGGTCTCAACTTTGAGACCCTGGCTCAAAGAATCGGATGGAGAGCCATCTAGGAATTCCACGGATGTCAACGTTTAGTCTCCACAGGCATGCACACCTGCACATACACACTTGTCCTATACACCTTAGAGAGGGAGAAAAACAGAGAGAGAGAGAAAGAAACAGAGAATGCACATGCTCGCGCGCGCGCACGCACACACACACACACACACACACACACATATTCTTTTAAAAACAAAATGAAAATAAAGTTAAATTTTGGAGGCCTGGGGAAAATGTTGTACCTCAGTGAACTGAGATGGTCTATTCACTGAATGATTCTTATATAGCAGGCAGCTTGGTTTCCTCATTGTAATTCTATGCCAATAGCTTGGTGCTTCTGTTTTCGGGATTCAACTCTATCATGGTCCCTCCCAGCAAGCCAGGTAGCACTCCCTGATTGTTCATGTTAAGCCTGTGTCTCACCCAAGATTCAGAGTATCAGAGAAGCCAGATAAAATTACAGTACCGTGGACATTTTGGGAGACTGAATTATTCATTGAAATGCTTTATGACATTAAATACTTTTGTAAATATTCAGCAAGTTCAAGAGACTAAGAAAACTCACCTAGGCCAAACGGGAGGTTCTCAGTAGCCATTTCTTGTTTATTTGAGTGACTTTAATTATATATATATTTTAAAAAAGCTCTATTTTTAAAAATATCTGTAGTGATTGTCTTTAACTATTTGAGGACATTTAAAAAAAGAATCTCCCAAACAATACAACCTTTCCTTCCTGTCTGGTGGAAAAATTGGCTCCTCAACCAAGGATATGATTTAAACTTTTCTGCTTCTAGCTAAGAGTATAATATTTAGTGGGTCTTTGGTCAGGGAACTCCACATACTATGTTCTAAGTAATTCCTTGTGTTACTGTCTTATTTCAAGATAATCCTGGTAATGTTTGAGCCATGGGCCTTTGAGGTAGACCCCTCTGAGATGAATCGGGTAGTCCATTGGACTATTGACAGATGCCTTTCCTATTGGTCTTCATAGAAAAGCTGCCACAGGGTGATCCAGTAATTTGGGGAGCATTACCAGATTTGAAATGGTCTCTGTGGGGCTCAGAGAAAGCTCAGTTGCTAAAGTTCATTCCAGGCAAGCTTGAGGGCCCAAGTTTGATCTCCAGAACTGACGCAGAAAAGCCAGGTGTGCTAGTGCACACTTCAAATCATGGCCTTTGGGGAGGCAGAGAAAGAAGGATCCCCAGGGTCAGCTATGTGGTCAATGTGGCTATGTCAGCTATAAGTTCAATGGAAAACCCTGTCTCAAAACGACAAGGGGGCTGGCTTTTGAGGAGTGACATCCAAGTTTAGTGCCTGGTGTCCACATGCAAATCTATGAGAACCCACAGAGACACAGACAGAAACCAGCTGCTTTTCTTACACTCAGTAAGTTTTAGTGTGAGTTTATATTTTCTGCGACAAGGTAGTGCTGGAGATGTGGTCCTCTGTACAACCAACCATTCCCTGTAAGACTCAGTATAGAGAAACAGACGTTCAAGTGATCGTGTGGAATTCTCACATCTTGTGTGAATTTAAATGCATGTGTGGAGGATTATTTTAAACATGGAAATTTCAAGAATAGGAAGATGGTCCAGTGGTTAAGGGGAATTGTTGCTCTTGCAAAGGACAAGGGTTTGATTCCCAGCAGTTAAGGAATGGCCCCCAGTGTTGCCAGTTTTAGGGGATCCAATGCCTTCTTCTGATTTCTGCGAGTGCATGTTTATGATACACATACCTACATGCTGGTAAAACGTTCATACACAGAAACTAAAGTACTCAGGACAGGCTGGGGAAGTGGAGGAGGAAAAGATGTAATCCCATTTCAATTAAAAACATGTTAAAAAATAGGTCAAATTAAACAAACAAACAAACAAAAAACCAAAACAAAGGCTAACACCCAATCCTCCCTTAGGGAGTTTAGAGTCAGGAAAGGAAGGACTGTCACTCCTGCTTTTCAAACCGATCCTGTGTCAACATTGTGACCATAGTTATGGGACACAGAGGGCCTCCATATATGTCTTAATTCCGCCAATCTCGGCTTATATTTCACATGTAATGACTGAGTTTCTATTTCTGTCTTTGAGTTCTAGGAAATTTTATGACTTTTAAGACATTAAATTACCATCCAAACAATTTCCTCTTTCAAAAAATAGCTCAAAAACACTTTCGCACACCCCGATCATTTTAGTAAAATAAACTATACATCAGGGTATTTTGGATGGTCTTGCAAAAGACTGGCCCTGTCAACAGTTAGCCATGGCTTGGGAAGCCCTGATGAAAGAGTAGCTACTGACTGGAGTGGGAGAGAGGGGCATCATTGTCCTCAGAATGTGTCCCCACTGGTGAGCCCACCGAGTGATAGTGTATTTATTGTCTGACAGATGGCCTTGGTTAAATACTATGGTACAGTGCAAAACAAAGCAAATTGACGTGAAGAGTAGAAAAAGAAACTGGAAGGGAGACAGAGTATTAACAGAGGTGGGAGGAAGACACCAGAAGGCTGTGGGGGGTGAGACTAGTCACAGTGTCTTAAAGACACTATTGTCCAAGAGAATATTTCATTTGTTAATTTTTTTTTTTTTTAGTGTAGGAAACTATATACATTACTTAGATTTTTTTCTCTGTTTTTTTTTTTTTTTTGGTCCTGGGAAATGTTCCTCCTGGTATAGTGCAGTGGCACAGATCTTTATTCCTAGCACTCAGGAGACAAAGGCTGGAAGGGCTCAGAGAGTTACAGGCCAGCCTGATCTACACAGTAAATTCCGATATTCAAATCCCAGGCCTGCCTAGGCTGGGTAGTGAGATTCTATCAAAACATGAAGCAAATGAAGTTTATGTGTACAAGAAGGATAATGAGCAAATATATGACAAAATAAATAATATTAATTCTTCCTGTTTTAAAAATCATTTGTTGAGGGGCTAGAGAGATGGCTCAGCGGTTAAGAGCACTGACTGTTCTTCTAAAGGTCCTGAGTTCAAATCCCAGCAACCACATGGTGGCTCACAACTATCCATAATGAGATCTGATGACCTCTTCTGGTGTCTGAAAACAGCTACAGTGTGCTTACATATAATAATAAATAAATCTTTTAAAAAAATCATTTGTTGAGAAATTAAATACTACCGTCTTGTGAGTCGTACTTTCCCTTGATCTGACACTTCCATGTTTACAGTTTCAAGACTGAAGGATGACTGTTTTGGCTCAGGTTCTGGACCTCAGAGTAGGTGTCAGCCTCTGCCTTATGACCTGTAAACATTGAATACAAGTTCCATCAATTCAGTTTAACAAAGCTATCTCCTCCATAGGTCAGGAGAAAAAAAAATAGTATAATAGTATCTTCTGCTCAGGGGGTATTGCTGGGTTTTACATAAGAAAGATGTTCAGTGTTGCTCTTTTGTGTGTGTGTATGTAGTGTGGGCACAGCAGCAATATTGTGCATTTCTTCCAAAATGCACACGATGCCTCATGGTCTGTGGGTGGGGGAACCACCTAAGGTGCCCTTACAAGTTACTCATTCCCCTGTTCCTCCCCAGCAAGGGAAAACCCAGAAGACTGAAGGTGGGGTGTGGGGGCTGGGGAGATCAGTGAGTTTTTAGCAGAAACCTTGATGTTAGATCCTCAATGTCATACAGGTACATTACTGTATTATCAGTATGCATAGTGAAGCAGTGTATAAGTGACAGTCATGTCAAAATGGAGGATGAGTCCCAACCCCCAATTTCCCTCTACCCCCCCCCCTGCAAAATATTACAGCATACCCACAAATTTGCCTGGTCTAACAGGGAATGCAAATTACAATCTTTCACACACACACACATACACACACTAGCACTCTTGAGGCCAGAAGTTGAAGTATCTGTGTGTATGTGTTCACATGTGTAATTTGTAGACACTGTAGGTGGTAATTCATTGACCATTTCTTTTCTTTCCTTTTCCGAAGACAAATGTTATTCATTGATGTTTCTGGTTTATTTTCTGCTATATCTGTCACTCTTAGACTCTCAGAGGAATAAATGAAGATATTGAAAGATTCTTTACAAATATACCCACTCATGGTTTAGGGAAAGTGATGCTTCATCTGAGATGTGCAGGTAATATAGTCAATTCATAAAGATTTAATTTCAGACTCTTTAAGAAGACATTCTCTCTGTTGTCAGAGATTAAATTACGCCCACCCCCTCCACTCAATTCCAGTAGAAACCAGGTGAAGAAGGCTACTGTCTTCCCCTTGGGCTGTGCTAAATCACAGGACTACAACCAGGTGGCTTTGGGCCAAAGTCTTAAGTTCTCTCCACACCAGGAAAAGAAGGAAGCTGACTTTACCAGCAGGTTCTCATCTGTGGCTTCAGAAATCCCTAGAATGCTCAGCATCTTCCAATAGATCTCCCTGGAATCAGCTTAGGGCTTGAGCAGGGTGGGGGTTGGCCTGTAGAGGTGGAAATCGGTATAAGCAGGGCCTCCCTGAATTCCAAATCCTCGGATGTGAAATACGGCCCACTCTGGAACTTTCTGAGCACCAACATGACACCAGTGGAAAATTCCACTGATGAGTGGACGGGTTTCAGAGCACGGGCATCCTTGAGAGGTTTTACTATGTGACCTTTAGACTGTCTGTGTGGTACATGCATGCAAACCAAATAAATTTCACCATTAGACCCAAGTCCTGTCTCATCCTACGTATGCAAAGTAACTGGAAACTGAAAGATAAAATAAAATCTAAAACACTCCTGGCCCCAAGCGTTTGGGATGAAGGGTGCTCCTTGTAGAGGATAAAGGATGCTCGGTGTTTTTTGACAGGAAGCTCTTAGGCACGCTTATTTCTGGAACTTCATGAAAGTCAAGTATGATTGACGGACGTACCGTAAGTTTCTTATAGAAAGTCCTCCTTGATCAGTAGGAAGTGATACAGTAAGGGGAAAGGTCTTGCATATGGAAACCAGTATGGAAAACTTTCAAACAGGAAGGGCTCAGAGGGGTGACCCTTCCCATGGGCCACTAATTGTCCCCAGTTAGACAAGTCTGGATTATACAAAGAAATGAACCTGAAACTTGAAGAGACAACCTTCCTTCCTTTTCTCCCTTTCTTCCTCTCCCTTCCCTCCCTTCCTCTTTCCCTTCCTTCCTTCTCTGCCTCCCCTCTGACTCCTCCCCTCCCTCTTCCCTCCTCTTCCCCTTCCTCCCTTCCCTCCTCTTCCCTCCTTCTCTTCCCTCCTCCCTTCCCCCTCCCTTCTTCTCTTCTCCCTTCCCCCTTCCTTCTTCCCTCCTCCCTTCCCCCTTCCTTCTTCCCTCCCTCCCTTCCCCCTTCCTTCTTCCTTCCCTCCCTTACTCCCTCCCTCCCTCTCCTCATTTCCTCCCTCCCTCCCTCTGCTTCTTCCCTCCTGTCCTCCCTCTTCCCTCCTTTCCCTCCCTCCATTTCTCTCTGGGAGGAGCTAGAAGTCTTTGCCTTACTCAAGGAATGTCTGCCACAGTCCTCACACTTCCCAACTGTGATCTGTGGCTGGACCCACTGCCTCTGTGGTTTGCCTCTGAATACCAAACAAATGATGAAAGAAGGACTATTTTTTTTCTTTCTTTTTTTTCTTTTTTTTCTTTTTTGTCACCAGTAAAAGGCGGGGCCTGTAGCATGACCGGTTGGTTGCCTTTGGCAGAGATGCTGACAGCTCCCTGGCGTCCCTGATGCTGGGCCCTTACAGCTCAGGCCCACGTAGTAACTCAGTGGAAAGGAGAACAGAGCTAGGATGAAGGGGAAGTGGTGGGAATCCTGAGCTGGTAATACCGGTGGTGACAGCAGAGCCGTCTGCCAAACAGAGAACACTGGTGAGCCTTTGGGCACTAATTGCCAAACATGTTTGTACTAGAATGGGGTTCAAAAATCCAGACAGAGCCCTGCCTGTGTTTAGACTTCATGTGGGGAAGGTTGATTTCTCCCAAGCCTAAATCCAGGCATCCACATGTCCCCAAACCCCTTCACTACAATCTCCAAACTGTGGAAGACAGAGGACTCCACCCCCACCCCACCCCAGGACTTCAGCTCTTTCAAGAGGAGTCAGACAGTTTTCTTCTGAGTGTCTCTGCCTTGTGAACATGAAGAAGGGCTTTGGGCCAGAAGTTCCTGCGGGGAAGCTAACAGAGGTGGAAGGCGGAAATAACCTGAAAGGAACCAAAGCTGAGACACTGCTCTTTCTCCTTGCAGCCACAATTAGCTTTGGGAGGCAGTCAGTGGAGACAGGCTCAAGGCTAGCAACTGTGTGGGATGCTTCTGTGTGCTGGCCGGTAGGAGAGGAAGACCTCTCTTTCACTCTCCCCTCTACCCATCTTTCTCCATTCTCTCCCCTTTCCTGATTCCTTCTCTCCTCTCCCTTCCCTATACACAGACCTAATCCAAGGTGAAGAAATGTACGTCATTCGGTATGCCTGACTGGAACAGAGGCATCTAGACTGGTGTGCTCAGCCTGCAGGGAAGTGTGTTATAAAGGCAATACTCTTCAGCAAGTAACATCGTCATCATCGTCATCATCATCTTCTTCCTCCTCCCTCCTCCTCCTCTTCTTCTTCCTCTTATCTTCTGCTCCTCTTCCCCCTCCTCTGCTTCCTCTTATTCTTCTAAGAAAGCAAAAGATGCTCTCTTCACATTTTGGAACGCTGGTCTCATTGGCTTCTTGCTTTTGTTGATCAAGCTCTCTGTGAGCCGAGTTTCCAAGGCTCTTCTGACCCAGGCTGGCATCCTCCTAAAAGTAAACGTCACTTCAAGTGCAGCTAAAATATATAACTCAAAAAAAAAAAAAAAGTCTATGAGTGGAAGTAGGGAAGAGAGGATCAACAGACCAAGACATAGCATTCACACCACGAAAATACTTTAAAATGCCCCCTGACAGGGTCTTCCCCAGGTTAACCCTTTATAGTACAGAAGAAGACTTTGATATATTCCTGGTGGGCCATTGGTTCCCATTTCCCCTCTGGAGGTTTTGACTAACTGAATCCTTGCAAATTTTCTTAAACAAAATGCCTTGTGTCTCATAGGCAGTGTATGAGTTAGCTTAAGAGTCTGATGAAGAAAATGAAAATAATGTTCTTATGTTCTTTAAGTTTTTTAATTTTAAAAGAATGTGTGTGTGTGTGTGTGTACATGCACATGTCACAGCTTGCTCCTCTGGAGGTCAGACAACACCATTGCGGAGTTGGTTCTGTACTTCCCCTTTCATGTGGACTTTGGGCATTGACCCTGGGTGGTCAGGCTTGGGTGGCAAATGCTTTTACCCAGCAAGCTGTCTCAATGGCTTCCCCTCCCCCACATTAACATTCTTTATTCCCTCAGATGGGAAACCCTCAACTCTATAATACATGATTTTTTTCTCATCTTGGAGCTGAGAAATGAGAGTCATACAAAGGAGAAGAGGGGTTTTCATGTTAGACCGACCATGAGCTGTGTTTAGATGCAGTTGTTGGCAGGCGGAGGGATCTTGGGAGGGAGCAGCTGCCACCCCAGAAGGCTTGGGATTTACTCTGCTGCTGTTACCTTGGGTTTCTGCCTTCTCTCAAGGCTCTAGCAGATGTTTCAGTGCAGGGAAAGGCGATGTCCACGGCTGGTCAGTGATAGGTACTGGTTGCATACGAGACCTTTCATTTTTCAGGTCTCTGCTCTGTTCAGATCAGATGTTCATATTTCGTTTTTGTCTGTGTAGCCCTGGGTGGCCTGGATTTGATCATGGGTCTTCCTCCCAAACCTCTGCATCTCCCCACCACCGATACACAGACCTTTCATTTGGTGCTGACAATCTCCCTGCATCTTTTGCTGGCACTGGGGCTTCCCTGTCAGTGTTCTCTGTATGTTCTTGGGAAGTTACATAATGACACTTCCTTTAGGTGACCAAGCAGTCTTTTCAGAGACTAGTATCCTAATCGGGACTTCAGACTATACAAACAGTTCAAATACAGGCAATTGGTTCACTGAGCGCCTTCTATCCTGACAAGGTTGAGCCAAGAGGGAGGCTCCCACACAAGAGGGAGGGGTGCAGGAGCAGCTGTGAGGTAGTAAAGCAAGTGTGTTCCACATGCCCCAGGCTGCACTGCTTGTCGATGGGAGACCTGTTTTTCTATACGTGGAGCAGCAGTGCCCAAGGACTGCCCGACCAAGCTCCTACTTGACCTTCCATAGTGTCCATGTTGTATGCATTAGGACACCCATGTGAATACTGACCAGAACAGTTTTGGAGAGGTGACTGGCTCTTCATCACCCCATACTGCACTGCTACGCCATGGCTCTGGTCCTGTGTCCTGGATTCTTGGGATGGAATTCTGATAGAGATGGGGCAGTAGGGCTGACTGGCTTACTCTGGGGCCTTGCTGTTGGACAGACATTCCTATGCTCTTATCCATGGCAGCACTTCTCCTTCCAAACTGTCAGGCTGAGAAGCTAAGAAGAACGCAAGAGGGAGGGAGCATCCAGAAAGAATTCAGGAGAGTCTCCCCTCTCCCTGCAATCCCTGGAGCAGAGCCCAGACCAGAGAGGAAATAACACTAGCTCCTTTTATGGAATTTGTTAGAAAGCCCCTACGTCCTGCATCCCTTCCATTCAATGTTTCTCTTCCTCCGTTTTCCATCCTTCCGCTGGATTACTACGATTTCATACATGTTGTTGAAATCATCCATTTTTCTAGTAGCTACAACCTCTGGCTCATAATTCCAAACTTTGCTTAAAAAAAAAAAATGATTTGCAGCAGAAGATGGCGCCTCCTGGATTCATGAAATGCATCACTCAGTTGTAAAAGAAAAAAAAAAAAAAACCAAAACCCTCAAGATACATTTCCTGTCCCACATTCGTTCTACTCTTGAGCTTTCTGAATGGCTGCAAATCACCGTGACTGAAACACATCCCTCTCATTTGTCGGGTTGGTTTTAAGCCATCGGGACAGGGAACAGTTGCCAGCTCCCAGGCCTTATTGATGCCTGACCCACACTGTCATGTCTGACATCTCATTCCCCAAGCCCAAGCCTGGACAGCTCCAGGGCCTTCTTCCTTGGAAGGAGCTGGCAAGTGAAGCGCTCAGAAGCTGTCTTCCAGGAAACCTGCGAGTTTCGGCAGAAGAGGCTAGGAAATGCAATGGGTCGGGATTCATTGTGGAGCCTAGAACGTCATGGAGGAAGGAAGGGAGAGAAAGGAAGAAGAGTAGGGCATGAGGGAAGGAAGTTCGCTCCGGACGCTGAAGGCGTTGAAGTAGTTGTCAAGTCTACAACCTTATGCAGGCAGCTGTGAATCGTTCAGCTGTGAAGCCATGAGCGTAGCCGTCCAACTGGGTCTAGAAGACACTGTTTCCCTCTGATCCTTCCTCAGCCTCTGGCTTTTACCGTCTCTTTGCTCCGTCTTCCACAGTGGTCCCTGAGCCTTACAGGTGTGATGTGAATGCAGGGATACAGCCCATTTATGGCAGAGTATTCCACAGTCACCTATCTTCTGCATTTTAGCCAGTTGCGAGCTTCTAAGTTTTCTACCATCCACTCTACAAAGAAACTTAGCTATTGAGGTCAGAGGGCTGCACTGATCTGTGGATACAGAGAGACGAATTTAGAAGGCAGTTTGATACTATGTCCATTTAATAATAGAAGTAAGTTGACCCTCAGGTCCCTGTGAGCTTCCTGGCCAGATTTTCAGTACCTGGCATAATTTTCCTCGTAGGGAGTAGGCATTAAATCCAATCAGGTAATAGTGGGTCACTGCCATGACATTTGTGCCTTACTGGATCCATTAACGTACCCTGCTACAACAGTCATTATTAAAGGTCATAGGATTCGCATGTGGGTAGGACTACTAAGGCCTTTCCCCAGCTGCCTTCATCGCATCTTCTGGTACTATGATAGTTATAGCTATCAGGGCGAAAGCTCTCTGGTCAGTAACAATTGATTTCCCAAAGTCTTGTGACTAATACGTATGGTGTTTTCAGTAATAGGTTCTTGCCATCTAGTTATGGTAGGCAACCAGGAACTATGGTGATAGCCTGTGCTTTGTGGTAGTGGGATCTCAGGGACACCTTTGACCTACACTTTGAGGAGAGGTATCCCACACCTGACTCTGGCTTTTTGTTTGGCAACCCATGACTTCTTGGAGGGGCATAAACCCTTTTGTAGGATAACTCCAGTATAATTAACTCTCCTTCCTTCCCTTCCTCCCTCCCTTTCTCCCTTCCTTCCTCCCCTTTTCCCTCCCTCCCCTCTCTGTCTTTCTGTGTCTGCCTCTCTTTGTCTGTAGAGCTTATAAGATGGTTTCCATATGGGTTTTCAAAAATCCATAGCATCATTACTTTCTTAAGCCCCTCCTCTATTCTGCCTGTCTAGCCCCACTTAACCCTCCCACTCCCCTCCCCCTCCCCGTTCCCTTCATATGATTGTTTTTGATGAGAGCCCCTGATATGATTCTCTTAACTACAACAATGATAAATGTATTCTTCACTAAAGTTTGTTTGTTTTCGTTCTTTGTTTTTAATAAAAGCTTAATGGCTAGGGGTATAGCTCAGGGATAAGAGTGGTCAACTAGTTCCATCCCCGGCATTAAAGCAAATTAATTAAAAGAAATGAAAAGCAGCTTAATGTTAGCTAGAGAATGGAGTAGAGCTGTTCCTTACTTATTTTCTGGATTGAAGGCTGAGGCCTGGGCACCCCGCTGTACTAGAGAGAAGGCTTGAGCCTCTGCCCCTTGACAGCTAGTGGGCTAGCGGTCCTCAGACCTTAGCGTGTGAAAGCTGTGGTGTTGTATACAGACTCCTATTTGCAATAGTTATGGGGAAACCAAGGGTGCTTCAAAGTGAACTTGGACCATACTAGACTTTTTCAAAACTTTAGAACCTAACTGACTTTCCCTTCCCTCCCCTTTCTCCTTTCTTCCCCCCTCTCCCTCTCCCCCCTCTTTCTTTCTTTCATTCCCCCTTTTCTCCCCTTTCTCCCTCCTCCCCTTTCCCTTCTTTCTCTTCTCCCCTTTCCGTCCTCCACTCCCCACTTGCTTCCCTCCCTCCCCCTTCCTCTCCCTTGTTCTCTTCACAGTTTCCCCTTAGTCTCTCCATCCATTCTTCCCCAAATGTCTATCCTTTCTTCTGCCCTGTTCTTCTATCCATCTTCCTTTCCTTTCTGGTTTCTTCCTTTTCCTTTTGGTAGACTAGTTTTAAGTTTTTAATGAGCAGATGAAGTAATGAGTTTCCTTGTGGCATGTGCATGTGGACTCTCTGGTTCCCCCTCCCCCTCCCCCTCCCTCATTTCCCTTCCCCTCCCGCTTGCACCTTCTGCCCCCAGTATTCTCTGTTTTCGTTTTCATGTCGTATCTATTTGGTTACCCCCACGCCCCTTCCTGAAAGCATCATTTTCGCTCTCATGGGCCTCTTTCAAGTTCCATGACCTCCGCCCATGCTCATGCCTACATAGTGGGCTGCGTGTGAATGCTAGCAGCTAGGGAACACCTCTGAGGGGGACTATGTGGTGTTTGGCTTTTTAGGCTTGGGTGACCTTGTTTAATATGATATTTCCTAGTTCCATACATTTTTCTATAAGTTCCATTTTCCTTTATGGCTGAATAAAATAAAGTGAGAGTTCAGTGTGTAGGAATTCTCTTTCATCTCTTGATAAACAACTAGGCTGGTTTTATTTTCTTATTATTACAGATAGAACAACAACAACAAACATGACCTGTAAGTATCTCTGAAAAGATGTAGGGGCCCTTTGGGCATAGGCCCAGGAGTGGCATAGCAGGGTCACACAGTAGGTTCTAGTTGTAGCTTTTTTTTGAGAGACGTCCACACTGATTTCCATAATGCATTTGTTTACACTCCCTCTACCGTTTGCCAGCATTTTAATTATTTTTTATTTTGTGGCAGGTCTCACTATGTAGCCCTTGTCAGCCTGGAACTTCATAAATAGAAGAGGCTGGTTTGTTGTCTTCCTGCTTCTGCCTCTCAAGTGCTGAGATTACAGGCATGCCACCACCTGGCTTCCTATGGTGTGTGTGTGTGTGTGTGTGTGTGTGTTTGTAAAGTAATGGGGTCTACTTATATTCAATAAGAAAATCTCTTGTGTGCTAACTATATATCTCTCTTTATAAAAATAATTAGATTAGCCTTTGATCTGCCTGAACGTCTTTGTCTAGGCTCCTGTTCAGTTTTCCATCTTTGGCTTTTCACTTTGAGCTGGGAAAGAGCCCTTGCCAAATGACAGCCAGGTTCTCTCTGAGCGCAGCCCATCCAGCCATCTGTAAAGAAGAAAGAAGCACGTTTGTCTTAAAAGGCAGCCTAAGACCGAGTTACAACAGCAATTGTCACAGCAGAACTCTTGGCATTGGTTGAAAGTGTTGGAAACAAGATTTGCCTAAAAAGATCTTCGGTGGTTGCTTACAACTTCTCTCTGTTGTGCATTTGTTTGTACGTGCATGAGAGCATTCAGTGTGCCTGTTGGTGTGTTGTGAGAGTGTGGGCAAGTGTGGAGCTTCCTGAAGCCAGCCTACAGTGTGAGGCTTCACCTCCCACATTGTTTGAGACTGGGTCTTTCTTGTTTGCTACTGTGTACGCCAGGCTAGCCAGCCAACAGGCTCCTGAGAATTCATGCAGCCTCTGCCTCCCATCTCAGTGTGGGTGTGCAGGGATTGCAGATGCACACTCCTGCATCTTGCTCATGTTTTAAGGTATGACCTCAGGTCTTCTTACCTCTGCTGACATCACCTTATCCATCCACTGAACTATCTTGTTAGTCTAAGAATTTCTCATTGATAAAGATGTGTGCATTATCTATAGATCAGAGACATTAAACTCCATACCCAAGAACTCAAAAAGGAGACTGAGAACTGTGACTGGTTGCCTCTGCGGCTCTGTGCCCGGGCATCTCTCCTCTAAGTGATGCTACCTTTTGACTCCAAGGCTTTCATGCATTGGCTTTACCTTTACCATGCCTTTGGTATGCAAATTTGGTGATTGCATTCTGTAAAGGAAGCAGCATCTTCTCTACTGTTCAAACTACGCTGCAAGAGTCAAAAGCACCTGAGATGACTGTTAGAATTTTGGGCAAAGGAGTTTATCTAGAGGGACAGATCTTCTTGGGCATCTAGCCACTGACAAAAGGTAAAAGAAAAAAAATCTCATTCTAGTAGTCCAGATGCTTTTTAAATAACCAGTGAGCTTAAAAAAAAAAAAAGTGCAGCAAATCTAAAGTGCAGGGTAGGCACCGAAAGCAGGTGTGAGGATTAACTAAACCAGCCCTGAGTGAGAGCAGTAAGGACTTAATGGATGAGTCTCTCTGAATCATATCCTGCTCACCTTACCAGTCGTCTAGTGTAAAGCAAACACGGGCACAGATTCAGTGGCTTCAAAAGAGCTAAGGGCTTGAAAGGATGAACACTCTTGCTACAATTACACGGAGGGCAGGCTTCACTGCACTGCTTCATAAATGAGGCATGCTCCCATGAGCGAGGGGAGACCCACACCGCACGGGCGAAGTGAGTGTGGTCTGGTGCCCTCATTTCTCTGTGCAGAGATGATGAGAAAAGCTTAGGACCCGAGGATGAGTGCAGAAAAGAAACAGGCCAAGGACTGAAAAACGTAGCATCTTTTGTTCAAAGCTAACCTGGGGCCCAGCAAGAAGGCTCAGAGTGTGAAGGAGCTCCCTCCAAGCCTGAGTCCTGGGACTCCTGTGGTGGAAGGAGAGAACCCACCCACTCTGAGGCAGGCCCAAACCCCTGGCATGCAAAGTAACTGACTAATTAACAAATGTAAATGTAAAACCTTTGGTGTGATAAAGTATTCTCCCTATTTTTTTTAAATAGCACACTCTTATCTATGTAGAATGTAAACATTGTATTGTATTCATTCTGAAAGGGGTAGGGTGAAAACAGAAAGCTCCCCCCCCCCCACTCCCCCTACCCTTGCCCCAGCACCGGGAATTGAAGCCTGCTTTCCATCAGTGACCTCTCTGCCTGTAAGCTAAGCTCCAGTCTTTTTGTTCCTCAGTGCCCAGCCACACTGTCCTTGATTCATGCAGCTCGGTTTGTTTATTGGTGTATCCCTGACTAAGTTTAGAAAGTACTGTCAAGGACAAAACAGCCTCCTGTTCCTTTTGACATTTCCCATCATGCTTTGCATACTGTGGCCATAGCTTTCATCCATTAGTACAAAGCATAAAGACATATTAAAAGGCCGTAAATATTGCCATCATAAGCCGTAAATGCTGCATTCGATAGTCTATAGCATCATATCTAACTTGAAATTTTAATTTAAAATTACAAGGGGGCTAAGGGTATACAGTTCATTTGGTAAAGTTCTTACCTAGCATGTACAAAGTCATGGGTTTGGTTCCCAGCACCACACAACACAGCCTCTCCCCCCCTAGCTCCTTCCCCCTGCCCCCTCCCCTAATCCTCACTTCTTGGGAGGTAGAGCCAGGAGGACCAGGAAAATAGGAGTTCAAGGTTATCCTCCTGGATGTACCAAGTTTTGAAATCAGCCTGTCTAAATGGGACCCTGCCTCAAAAACAAACAACAATAATAACAACAAAAATTTAAAATTCTAGTGAGCCAAAATAAAGGTTTAAAACAAGATAAACCTACAGATAAGTAAATACAAAATATCATAGAGCATATTTGAACATGGGAGACTATGAACACAATGCTATTTATTCCACCTCTTGTGATGGGAAATCCGTGACTAATGCCTGTGTAGAACTTCCCTGTTCAGCAAAACATTCTGGAGTAGAGACCAGTTTTGAAGGGAGAGCTGTTAAGGGGATGTTTTCAACCTGGAATAACCCTGGTGAAATTCTTCAGTTACCATAAACAACCAGGAGCAATCTGTGACTTGGGAATCAACTTCAGAAAGTTTATATTCTTCTAGAAAAGGTACCCACTTTACCATGTCTATGTAAACATGGGTTTACTCTTTCATAGCATTGCTGTGACTTTATTTCTATATTATCCCCTAGACTGAAAATGCAGGGCTGTATTTTATTCATATGCGTCTTCTGGGCCTGTGTGGGCAACCGGCCAATAATGAAAGAAAATCTAACGTGCTTCAGTTTCTGTAGCAGCTAAGACGGGTGTGTGTTTCATGTAGAACCTAGCTAAAGTTGGGTTGCAATTGCTGGCGGTGCTGGGCTCTGTAATAATGTGCTATTTTACACGTTATCTTTATGCAAGAATGTATACACAAGTCACACTCCAATTCAAAAGCTATAGGATGTTCAGTCCAGCAAAGAGGGGATGTAACTCTTGCAGTCAGTATTGCCATATATAGGTGTCTTCTTATTCTTTTCCACCCGACGCCTACATGGGACAAGTATAGACTGGTTAAACATCAGTTAGCAACCTTAGCTTGCGTGTTCTTTCACTAAGGCCTATGCTTAACCATGATCACCATGATTGTGTCTATAACGTTAATGCGTCTCTCTGAGGCTAATATGGCTGCCTGGCTGGAGATGGGTTTGGTGATATTAACATACCACAGTGCAATGCTTGAGAATTGGAGACTTTTTGCATTTGGGAGACACGGCTAAGGATGTTATCTGTGTCTTTCTGTTCATGCTAACTCCTATTATCATCTTCCCTAGAAGTCACTTGTACCCTAACTTAAACTCATAAAATTCATTCTACCTGCCCTGAGAACTCTTTTAAGATAATTTTGATATTACACTTTATTCATTTAATGTTATTTAACGTGTGTGTGTGTGTGTGTGTGTGTGTGTGTGTGTGTTCTCTCCTTCCATCATGTGAGTGTTTGGGGATCCATCTCGTGCCTTTGGTCACAGCAGCCTGTGTCTTTATCCACTTGTTGAGTCCTGAGAGCTTTATTTCTGCCTCTTTCATGCCTGTGCATGTGATTAAAGCTGACTGCCTCAAACATCATTCTTTTCTTTTTAACTGTAAATTATCTCAAGAGATGAAAGAGAGGAGACTCTGTAATGAGAGTCTTTGATTTGTGACCTTGGCCCTTAGTTCTTCAGAGTCATAGACCTTCTTTTAAGACTTTGTTTCAGTAGAGAAAAAAACCTCTTAGTAAACATGTGGTTAGCATCCTTGCAGTGAGCAACATGGCCACGGTTGACTGTGGGTTAATCTCCAAAAGATGAAATACAGTTGCTGTTTTGAAAGGCCATTGGTTATTTCGGGTCACCAAGGATGTGGGCAGACATTCCTGGAAGAATATTCTGCACAGTCACCAGTCTTTGTAGCTCCCAGCCATCAAGACCCAGCTCAATTCTGGTCCGTGGTCGCTGTCCCTTGGACTCATTCTGTGCCTGAACACTTCACAGCCAGCTTTGGACACTGTAGTTTTGCCCAAGAACTCTGTAAAAACTGGAGCTAATGCTTCTAATATCTTCTTTCCTGCTTTGTCATTTTGAAATTGAAACTGAAAGCCAGGGCAGAATTCAGAGCTACTCAAAACAGGCTTGTGAGCATCTTCAAGTCATTTTCTTGGAAAGAACTCATTGAGGAAATTATCTGTTTCTTTAGTAGCTTTGACTTCCAAGTGCAGGACAGCAGCCACTTCCCAGGATCAGATTCTAAGACGTCTGTCTGTAACCAGAGCCAGGCTTCCAGCCCATCCACTGCTTCTGGGTCTGCATTGCACTGAACCTTTTGACTGAAGGAGTTTTATTAATGGTATCAAGGCAAAAAGGAAAAAAAAAATGTTGTACTGAACTATAACATTAACTCTTGGGAAATGTTGACCTCTGACCCTCCCCCAACCCATGTCAGCAGCCTAGACTGAGAGCTCCTTCACTGGGTTGAGCTGAGGTTTGCTAGAGAAAGGCTGTGTTTCCGTTGCCTGTGGCTGGGAATAAGTTTAGTGGGGCCTTAAAAAAAAAGTCTGTGGTTGAATTTTTGACTTAAAGCTGTTTTGAAATGCCAAACAGCCTGAATTCTTGGGAAACTCATTTGAATGAGACCAGCTGTAACTTAAGAGTGTATATATGTGTCCCTACTGTGAAAATCTGAAATATCCCCAAGTTAGAAGCTCTTTGGAACAGCAACCTGCCACAGTAGAAAATCCAACCGAAGCCTGTTTCATGAAGAAAATTACTTTAAATGTTATATAAAATGACATTTGTTCTAGGTGTGCTACAAGTTTGTATATGGAATACAAGTTTGCTTTTATGCTCAGGTCCTATCCATCAGATACTCAATTAGTTTGTATGCAAGTATTTTGAAATCTTAAAAACTCTGAAATCTGCATCACCTGTGGTTCCAAGCGCTTCATATTCAGGATGGCCAGCCGTTATATCCCTGATGAAGCATTCATTCAGGGCAAGAGACCTCCTGAAGATTTGGCACACATCTTAGATCCATAGATCTCAACCAAGGCATCTGAATACATTTTTTGATAATCGCCACTGGGGATAAGGGTTACTGACTCTGGCACCACATAGAGACCAGAGGTCCTACTGAGTGCCTGCCAGTTTAAAGAATAGTCTTCCGCCACCCAATTATCTGGCCCGAAACGCCACTAAGTGTGGAGTTTAGAATCCTCCTTTCAACTTTCTCCCTTCCCTCATTTTCAGTTTGTTTTAATACACTATAGACCTAGGAGAGTGCAGAGAATAGCATTGTGGGGTTTTTTCTTGTTCCTTTTTTTTTTTTTAATTTTCTATATTCTTTATTTACATTCCAAATGATTTCCCCTTTCCCAGTTCCCTCCTCCCCATAAGTCCCATAAGCCCTCTTCCCTCCTCCACCCATTCCCCAATCAACCTCCTTCCACTTCTCTGTCCTGGTATTCCCCTACATTGCTGCATCAAGCCTTTCCAGGACCAGGGCCCTCTCCTTCCTTCTTCTTGGGAATCATTTGATATGTTAATTGTGTCTTGAGTATTCAGAGCTTCTGGGCTAAAATCCACTTATCAGTGCCTGCATTCCATGTGTATTCTTTTGAGATTGGGTTACTTCACTAACCCTACGTCTGACAGAGGGCTAATATCCAATATATACAAAGAACTCAAGAAGGTAGACTCCAGAGAACCAAATAACCCTATTAAAAAATGGGGTACAGAGCTAAACAAAGAATTTTCACCTGAAGAATTTCGAATGGCTGAGAAGCACCTTAAGAAATGTTCAACATCATTAATCAATGCAAATCAAAACAACCCTGAGATTTCACTTCATACCAGTCAGAATGGCTAAGATTAAAAACTCAGGAGACAGCAGGTGCTGGCAAGGATGTGGAGAAAGAGGAACACTCCACCACTGCTGGTGGGATTGCGAGCTGGTACAACCACTCTGGAAATCAGTCTGGCGGTTCCTCAGAAAACTGGGCATGACACTTCCAGAAGACCCTGCTATACCACTCTTGGGAATATACCCAGAGGATTCCCTGGTGTGCAATAAGGACACATGCTCCACTATGTTCAAAGCAGCCTTATTTATAATAGCCAGAAGCTTGAAAGAACCCAGATGTCCCTCAATGGAGGAATGGATACAGAAAATGTGGTATATTTACACAATGGAATACTACTCAGCAATTAAAAACAATGAATTCATGACATTTTTAGGCAAATGGTTGGAACTGTGGGGTGTTTTTCTTTTGCTTCAATCTGATTGTAATTATACCCTCGTTTTTCTATCTTGGTACAAGAAAGTATATAAGTTGTTTCTGATTTTATAGCACCCCACTTTAGACTTCTAAAGAGACCTTGGACTTTTAAATCATTGGAACTTTTACAAAAAAACTACAGGACTTTTAAAAGTTGCAGTGTTTTGTATTATGGTATGGGCATGAGATTCGGGGGACAAAGGAAAGGCAATAGTTAAACAGCCATCTGTTTGTGTGTTGACTTGACCAAGGGTGAAGTTAATGTAGCTAATCTCCATTGTCAGCTGGGCGTACTTGGGAATAGGGTACTTTGATTAAGGAATTTACTCCATCAGATTGGCATACGAACATACCTATGGGACATTTGTCTTAACTGTGTTGATATAGAAGGGCCAGGCACACTGTGGGTGGTGCCACCCTTGGGCTGGTAGTCCTGGGTTACATAAGAAAACTGGCTGAGCGCTAGCAGGAAGAAGCAAGCCAGTAACCAGTATTTGTTTATGGTCCCTGGAACAGTTCTTACCTCCAGGTTCTTACACTGGGCTCCTTTCTGAGTTCTTGCCCTAATGCCACTCTTGATGTTGGACCAGAACTAATAAGCGAAATAAACACTTAGGGTCTTTTTTTTTTTTTTTTTTTTAAATCACAGCAACAGAGAAGCAAATGAGAACAGGCCATACACAATTTGAACCATTTATCTTAGATTCTATTTTTATGCATTTGGGAAGAGACCAAATGGTCTAGGTGTGGGCTGACAGACCATGGCCTGTTTGTTAGAGCTGAGTCTTGTGCCTATGTTCTTCAAAGCACTTGTATTAGTTTTCTGTGCTACTGCAACCGTTTCTTAGAAACCTAGTGGCGTTGTCAAATGACACAGTGTCTTGATTTAAGGTTCTTCAGATCACAAAGCCAAGGTGGATCCGAGCACACTGCAGTCAGGAGGGCTGTATTGATGGCATGGCTCCAGAGAAAAATTCATGCATACTCTGCTGTGGTTCCTGGAGGCCACGTGGACTCTGGGCTGCGTGGCGTCATCTGCCATCTTCAAAGCCAGCGCTTCCATGACACCTGTGTTGACATTTCTTCTTTCTCCTTCCTCCATTTTCGAACCTTTGTGGTTGCCTTAGTCCCTCAGGATACCCTTCCTCCTCACGATCACTAATGCACTACCAGGAAAAGCATTTCTATGTTCTAGAGATGTTTGCATATGGATATCTTTGGGTGGAAGGGAGTCGTTATCCTGCCTATCCCAGTCCATAAGGTGTGTAGCCATTGCCTGGTGTTTCTTCTCACTAACTTGAGAAAAAAAAAATTTAATGTGTGTATGTGTGTGTTTTAATGCCTCTGTTTAGTGTTTCAGAAGGATATTTTATATAGTTGATACAGAGTGACAGAAAGCCCATGGGGGATGATGGGAGTAAGTGTTTCAATTAACCAAAACATTCCAGTAAGGGAGAAGGCAAGACTGTGGGGGGGGGGAGGGGAGCGGAGAGGTGGAGACGATGCATCAGGCAGTGCTTCTCAACCTTCTCAGGGCTGCAGCCCTTTAAAACAGTTTCCTCATGTTGTGGCACCCCCCAACCATAAAATTGTGTTTATTGCTGCCTCACAAGTGTAATTTTGCTGGTATAAGTCGTAGTGTAGATAATTTTGGAGCTGGAAGGTTGCCGAGGGGGTCACGACCCATAGGTTGAGAACCCCTGCACTAGATCACCAGCTTCAGCACTTGGACAGACAGTCTCATCTTCACTTGGGGGGTGAGGAAGTGGCTTGTTGAAAAGTCTGATTCCTGAACCCCCAAAGCCACATTAAGTAGGTCAAGGGTGGGGCTAGTTTTGGGGACTGATAGGTCAAAGGTGTATCCAACGACTTTGGATGTTGAATGCAAACCTACCGCTGGGTTGTATCTCTAACCCAAGGACTTTGTATGTCATGAGTATGCTTACTTATTTTGCATGAAAGATTTGGCATAACATCTAAGATGTATTGCTGTGGAAACAGAAATATATGTTTTTAAAAATATATTGCATTTAATGACTTGTATGTATGTTTGTATGTATTTGCATGTATGTATTTGTATATGTGTTTATGTATGTGGTGTTGGAACTTGAATATGCCACAGCATGCTCAGAGGCTAGAGGACCACATGCGGCAGTTGCTTTTCCCCCATGATGTGGGTTCTGGGTTCAAGCTTAGGTCATCATACTTGGCCCCTGGCGCCTTTACTTGCTCAGCCATCTAGCTGGCTGATGAATCCCTATTTTAAAGAAGAGCTTCATTTTAATAACAAAATAAAACTGGCATGCAGTGCTGACAGTAGAGTCCAAATAGACATATACATCTGTTCTTGATACAGTCTTTTCTCTCTATAGGATGTAAGTGTTGGTAGATCTCATGGGGGGATAGCCTGTCACGCTAAGGCATGTTCACATTTCAAATCGAGTGGCTTTGGCTTCTGATAGCTCATTTAAGACAGTGTCATCTCTCTGTGATTAACTCTTGTTGATAAAATGGGACTAGTGCTCGTTAATAACTGAAGTTTGTTAATAACTAAAGGGCTGTGGGCAGGTTAATAGACTCTCTGGATCTCTTTCCAGTCAGTCCTAACCAGGCAACCACTATAGGCATGCTTGGGAGCCCAGAAATAGCACTTATGGGCATTACAATACAGAATAGTTGCTCAGTAAATGTTAATTGTAGAAACAAATTGATTAGTTTCATTTGGGGAATAGAAAGAGTTTAGTACTCCCCCTCCTTGTGCTTCTTAAGACCCATTTTAATCATAGAGCAATCTGAAGTGCTCTTGCACATCATGTTTCTCCTGTGCTGGTTCACAGCCTCTCTGTCTTTCCCTCATTCTCCAAATTGTAGAGAAATCATGCCACTCTCTGGGTGCTTTCTGGCTGGAGCGCAGACTCATTAAAGGCCCCATTCATATCACCATATTGCCCCCATTCATATCACACCCCCATTTATAGCACACTCCCATTCATAGTATACCCCCATTCATTCCAGCCCCCATTCAGAGCATTCCCATTCATAGCACACCCAATTTATAGCACACCCCTCATTCATAGCATGCCCCTATTCAAAGTACACCCCCATTCATAGCACACTCCCCCATTCATAGCACGCCCCCTTCCTGTGGCCAGGTAGCTGGTAGAATGTCTCCTCAAAGCTTTGTGTGTTGGTTAAAGCGACTTGGCACATTCACCTTCTTAGAAACTCACAGGCAGTGTCTCACTTTCCAAGGAGATGTGTAAAACTTCACAAGGACATTTGTGACGGCTCACTGGGGAAGGGTTATTTACTATGCTTTTGTGAGTCATCATGATGTCATCCCCCTCAAGAATCAGCTACAGTAAATTTGCTTTAATGAGGACAGTTTGGGAGGGAGATGATATGTTCCACGTGTAACCTTGGCACAGAACACAAAGTGGAGTTGCTGGCACGTGGCCGTGGTGAGCCACAGGCAGTTATGCGTTGCTTGATCAAATTCATATTCATATCTTGTCGGTTTCCAACGAGCCAAAGATTAAAAATAACATTTGTTTCTGTTTTCATAACTGCCTAAAAATTATCCCAACTCACTTTATTTTATTTAGCTTGACTTTTAATCTTGTTTTAAATATGTGGCCTTTCAAGCCGTTGGAAAATACATCCTAGCAACTTGGCAATGCTGGGTGGGACATTTTTCTTTTAAGTATTTGGAATTGAACCCCTATGTGATCATTTGAATAGCATTGCCACTGCCCCAGTGCTATCTTCGGTCTCAGTTTGAGATATACAGATGTCAATATTTATCAGCAAGGGACACATTTCTAGACCTCTAGTAGATGCCTGAGCCAACAGAGTATTAAGTCTTACATATCCTGATCCTTTCATCTATATTATCTGTCCAGTGAAGTTTAATTTAGAAGTTATGCACTGGAAGGCATTAGCAACGGTAGCTACTGGTAACGTAGAATGGCTATAATAAAATCCTTTAAAGATGTCCTGTGACTCTCTCTCTCAGGCTCTCTTACTATTCTGTGGAACTGAGCAATTTCAGCATATTGTTTCCCTTCTTTATGAGTTTGAGAAGTTTCCCTGTTTGCCACTTTTTCCTTGGTGGTTTATCCAAATCACCAGCGTCACTACTGTTGTACTCTGTGCAGAGTGGGATAGCTTGACATTTAATTACATTCCTCGAAATGGTGTGCAAATTGAAACTTAAGAATTGCTTCTTTCTGGAGTATCAATATCTGTGGATCAGGGTTGACCTCAAATAATGGGAACCGTAGAAAAGATAAAAATAAAGGGGCGGTGTAAAGGGGTACTGTTAAACAGAGGTCAGACCTTTCTAGAGTCAGGATTGACAGCATTGTGGAGGGGTGACCGAGGAACACATGAATTGTCAGAACTCTCTCAGGAAGGGTATAATGGCAGTAGAGGCAGGAAAGGGGAAATATTGACATGGTAAAATCAGGAAGTAGAGTTGACAGGATTTGGGAACTGCTCACTTGGGAGACTCAGGGGGAGCAGAGGGAGGGACTCTGGAATGTCCAGTCACATCATTCAGTAATGTGATATGATCTGAGGACCAGCGTGACTGGACCCATAGACACCTTGCCAGGAGTCCCCTCTTAGCAGCTGCCATTGGACTACTAATGGTGCTATAGCTCTTCCCTTCTTGGTTAGGAATTATAGTCAACCCCCTCCCCATTTAGTCTGGGGTAGTTTGGAGTATCTGGGGCTCCGTGAGCTCAAAGTACCTACAATACTAGTATAAAATTGGGCAGCAAAGGGACAGAGTTGGAATAATCCTGTCCCAACAGCTTAATATGCTTCCCTGGCCTAAGATTGTTAGTCTGGAATTTTAAGAATAACAGGAAGAGTTTGGTGTTCATCAAATAGGTACACCATCCCTTCCCTGTTTAGGATCAAATGCTGGGAAAATGGTCTTTTGTGGCACCACACACGGAGGAGGCCCACTGAGATGGAAAACAGAACTAGGCCTCACAAACTGTAGTTACCTACGTGTTCCCGGAAGTAAATATTTGGAGTAGAGCAAAATATTTGGAGTAGAGTCACTAAAGAGATCTATGCTTCCTGGTGGCAGCCCTATGGGGAAGCAGGAGTTAGATATAGAACTCTTGTCAGTGTCATGAAGTGGGACCAAGAGGTTAGCCGTGCCATGCCCTTCCCCTACCTTTGTGGTGGTTGGGCATCTCCACTGAGAACGATTCGTGGGAAGAAGCATGAAAGTGGGAAGGTAGGTGTCAGAAGACAGCCAGTGTCGTGGGGAGACAGAAGCCAGGTAGGAAAGTTTACCAAAGTCACGAGGTGGGGCCATTCAAGCACCTCTCCTAACTTACTGGCTACATAGATAGATGGCCCATATACTCAGTAGTCTACTCCTGGCCATGTTCCTATGGCAAATGTACAAGCCGCCAATTTACTTGCTCTAAGAGAAAAGAGGGTTTTGGAGGAGGGAAAAAATGTCCCTTAAAAGGATATAGCATCATTTCCAAAGAGTAATCAGGAAGTCAAGAAAATAGGCCAGATTCTGGCTCTGTATCCTACATACTGTGGTCCAAATAGTCATAGTCACTAAAGAGACTTTATGCTTGCTGGTGGCAGCCCTATGGGGAAGCAGGAGTTAGATATAGAACTCTTGAACCACCATGGGACTGCTGGCGATGGGTGGTTGGGGTGAGGGGTGGGCGGGGATTAAGGATGGCTGAGTGTAGTGGGTAATTATTAAGAAAGAGTACCACCCAACCAGGCCTCTGCACCGCTCCTTCCAAGAATCCAGTAAAGCATGACTCTTTTTTTTTTTTTTTTTTTTTTTGGATTTGGTTTTTTTCGAGACAGGGTTTCTCTGTGTAGCCCCGGCTGTCCTGAAACTCACTCTGTAGACCAGGCTGGCCTCGAACTCAGAAATCTGCCTGCCTCTGCCTCCCAGAGTGCTGAGATTACAGGCATGCACCACCAAGCCTGGCTAAAGCATGACTTGAATAGTGAACCAAATATATTCATGTATTAAAACTCCCAATTTCATAATACCACATTACAATGATAAAGTCTTATCCCAATAATTCTAGCCTCTCCAAAACACCAGAAATACGTCTGAAGCCATCTTGATATCCACACCTCCTTCTCTGACCCGTTAGGCTTGTCCATCAGGCCCTTTCTCTCCCTGCCCATCACTTCTCTTAGCTCCTGCTCCTTTCTCCTGGCCAATCACCAGCCTCTCACTGCCTCAATGTGAATGGATAGGAAATATCTTGCAACAGCTGAGTATTTAGAATAGGCAAGATATAAGCAGTAGATGGCTGCACACACCCCAGATGCAAGTTCTTTTTGCCAAACATTAATGCACTGCCCTTCTTTTCTCTAATGTTAGCTCACATTAGGAAAGAACTAATTTTCCTTCTGAGAATGTTCCAGAGAAGCTGGCATGGACTGTCTCATAGAATCCTGCTGACTGCACTGTAGAGAACGTTAGTCTGCTTAGTAATATCGAAAACATTTGGAAGAATTACATTGCTAATCTGTTTAATCTTAGGACTAAAGGGAAAGAAGTTTAGAAGGAAAACCCACATTCAGAAATATGTCCTTGGTTTTTCTCTTCCTCCTCTTCTGCTGCTTCTGACCCTGGCTTCTCCTGCCCCCTACCAGTTTGACTTCTCTTCCTCTTTTGGTTCCTCCTTTTCTTCTGGCTTCCCTTGCTCTGACTTCTCCCCTACCTTTTCTTCTAACTCCTCTACCTCTTCGCTGGACCCTGGATCTCACACACATGCTACGCACACATACTCTACAATTTAGCTATCCTCTTATCCGCCGTGCCTGGTTCTTAGTCATCAGCTGATTAGAGAAAAAAAAATGGGAGCAGGTTTGTTTTAGCACTATCATAAACCAAGTCACCAGAAATCATAAAGATGCCGATTATGGAGACCAATAGTCTTGAGAGACAAGCCAAGCCAAGGGAGGCCATCTGACACCTAGACAGAGCATAGGCAGATGAGGCGATCCATGCTAGAAACACTTTGGAGGAAAGATAGAGTAGATATGGGTAGAAAGTATCTGGAACTGGGCACGGGGCAAGAATTAAGAATAGTCTACAAGATATCCAGTATATTTTTAATGGAAGGCACCTGAAGGGAGAGAACTGAAAGGCAAGGGGTTAGAGGGAGCTGATGGATAATGCTGAGCCAACTGATCTGAGAGCAGAGGTTTGGAAAGCACTGGAAAGTGCACCTTCGAGGTGACTGGCATTTCCTCTGACCTTGTTTCATAAACGTTCCGTCAGAGGGACAGGCAGGGATGCGGGCGGTGAGGGCGCTCTGGATCGCGTTTATATAACATCCTTATCAGTGTTCTGTCCTCCTGACCTTTGAAGAATCAAAAGGTTGAGCTTCACCACATCCAGGAAATGTGGCTGTTGAGTGAGACTGGGGGATGGCTCAGTGGGTAAAGCTCTGGCTGTACAGGTGTGGGCTCCGCGGGCAGCCTGTAATTCTGGTGCTCTGGAGACACAGATGGGCCTCTTAGATACTTATATCAACAAGCTACGGATTCAATTGAGAGACCCTGCTTCAGCGAAGAAGGTAAAAAGCAATGGCGGAAGACACTCAACACCAACCTCAGCTCCTATATACATGCACACATCACTGTTCTTGTAGAGTATGTGCACACACACCCATATGTGCATACACAAAGGCACATATTATATATACACACACACACACACACACACACAAGTATGGTAGAAAGGGATTTTCAAGTGTTTTAAAATTCCATTTGAGTTTCTAATGCATTGTGGTTAAATATAATCTGCGTAATCAAGTCTTTCGAGGTCCTTGACAAACATAACAAGTATTAAAAGAACTCGAGAGCTGGGGTTGTGTAACAACCATAAAATGCTGAGTACCTACTGTGCACTTACAAGCCTCCAAGCTTTGTCGTGTGTGTGTGTATGTGTGTGTGTGTGTGTGTGTGTGTGGATAGGATGGATGGATGGACTAGATTTAAGTGATAGATATTTTGAGAACTACTGGCCTCTATTATTTTTTTTGTTTTGTCTTTTATTGAGATCCAATCTCATTTATCCCAAGCCAGCCTAGAACTTCTTTCATAGCAAGGATGATCTTGGGTGGTCAACCTCCTGCCTCTGCCTCCCTGGTCCTGGAAGGTCAGACATACATCACCATGCTTGGTTCACGGGATGCTGGCGATCAAACCAACAATGGCCCAGGTTATCGCTTAGTAATGTAACCTCGTAGCATCTAGCGAGTGCGGTCTTGTAACTTACGGTCAACACTTCAAGGGTGTTCGCTGAATATATCCCAGCCTTTTAAATCTCTCTCGTCCCTGTCTTAGCAGTTTTCCTTAATAAAATATAACTTCCCACTGAACACTCTGGCTCATATATGGTGCATGCTTCTCCCTGTTTTGAAAAAATAAGAAGCAATATTTATCAGGCACTTTCCTTTAAATCCATACTTTATTTACAGGAAGGCTTATGCAAGCTTACCAGCTTGATTGACTGTCTTTTTTTTTTTTTTTAAATCCAACTCTTACCCTCCATTATATTATCCTGTCTGGCTGTTACTCTCCGAAGCTGTTTCTACTTATGTTTCCAAACTCATATGTTTTTCTAACTCTGTTTTAGACATTTTTGTGTGTTAATTAGTAGCATCTGCTCCTCATGTCAGAAGACAACGTGCTTTCTCCTCCTACAAAGTGTCCAAATTGCAGGTTAAGTGGAAGCAGTCTTGCTGCTTAAGCTGTGGCTACTGTTTGTTATTTTTAACTGGCAACAATGTACCTTCGGCCAGGCAGCATCGGGACTTTGGGAAGCTTAGCCGATTTTGCAGCATGATTTATAATTGACAGTGGGTTTTGTTGCACTTTTGTCATGATTTTTTTTCTTTTTCTGATTCTAGTTTTTTCTGACTATGGGTGCTACCCCAACATGAGAAGTGTGAACCCACTTCGTGTCTGCGCAGATAGGGTCCCAGGACCTTCAGAGATACCAAAATCCCCAAAGCCCGAGTCCTATAAATAAAATAGCACTGTGTTTGCATAAACCCACACAGTTCCTGTCCTGTGCCTCACATCATCCTGAGATTGCTCATACTGCCTAACACAGGGTGAACGCTCCATTATCTGTCATGCCGTATTGCTTAGAGATAGTGGCAGGAAAAAAAAATCTGTAATGTTCCATATAGAACATTTTTTTTCCTGACGGTGTGTGTGTGTGTATGTGTGTGTGAATGCTTATATGGGTGCAGATGTAGGTATGCATATATATGCGTACACATGTTCATGAAGGCCACAGGTCAACCTTGTTGTTTGAGACAGGATCTTGTACTGGATTGGGTGCTGGTTGGGTTGGCTAGGCTGGGTGGCCTTTGAGCCCCAGTGACCCTCCTGTGTCTGCCTCCACAGCTCTCGAGTTATGAGAGTACATTACCATGCCTAGTTTTTTCCATGGGTGCTGGGCATCAAACCTTGGATCTTATGCTTGCATGGGGGAGGGAGCTCTTTACTTCCTAAGCAATCCTCAATTCCTGCCTTCCTATCATTGGTCCTCTCTTGGGTGAACCCATGGGCTCAGAGCTCCACAGATGCCGAATTCTGCTAGTGTGGATCAAAACTATGCTGTTAGTGGTTTTGTAAGGGACTTTACCCTGTTGAGGGTAAGAAGCCTGCGCCTTTAAACCAGGCAAGCTTTCCTTCCGACACAATACACGCTGGATTTGAATTGAGGCAGGAGTCAGACAGAATGCCTCCGCCTTTTGTATTTCATGTCTGTGTCAGCGAACAATGGCAATGTCTTAATTCACTCGTTTCAATAACGAGAAGGACAATAGACTTTGCAGTTTGTAGAATTTAAAGGCTTTGAAAACAACTTGTTCTCCCTCTCTCTACTGAAACCATGTTGTCTGACTCCTCTGTTGCCAACGAAGGATTTTTTTCCCCCTCATTATTCTGAAAAATCCAAACAAATCATAGTGGTCGATTTTCTTGATGTTCACATACTTTTTCTCACCACCGAGCAGGGTAGCCCCAACCCTGCCACCGTTCTGCTCTCTGTAATTTCAGTTACTCTCAGTCAACAGAGAGAGAGAGAAAAGAAAACCATTAAATGGAAAAATTCCAAAAGTAAATATCTCAAAAGCTTTATCACAGCATGCTGCTCTATTGCATTATTAGTTATTGCTAATTTCTTACTGCACCTAATTCATAAATTCAAATTATCATCCTGTGCTGGCTGGTTAATTGTCCACTTGACAGAAGGCAGGGTTGCCTGGGAGATGACTTCTGAGCACCCTAGTGAGGGATTAACTTGATTGTGCTAATCGATATGGGAAGACCTATCTTAATTATGGGAAGGAGCGTTCCCTGGACAGGGATCCTGGGCTGTCGTCACAAGGAACGGCAACTAAGATGTCGTGTGCACTCGTTTCCTCCTTCTTCTGACTGTGGACATGATGCGACTGTGTGCTTTGAGCTTCTGCTGTCTTGACTTTCCCAAGATGGTGGCCTATTCCCTGAACCTTGAGCTGAAAGTTTCCATTATTCCCTTCCCTCATTAAATTGTTTTGTTGGTGGTAATTAAATGCAACAATATGAGAAGATGCAGCATGACGTGTGCTCATGTATAAGAACTGTACAGAGGTGTTGGCAATGTATACAGTTTCAAGCATCCAATGGGGGTCTTAGAATGAGGCCTTTGCTGATAAATGGGAGCATGCATGTGTGTGTCAGAGAGAGAGATACCATATGCATGCAGATACATGTGTGTGGAGTGTCTCTATGTGTGTGTATATATATGTATATATGTGTGCACATGTTTGTACATGCATGTGAAGACCACAGAACAACCTCAGCTGTCTTTCATTGGGCCACTAGATTTCAGTGTCATTGAGACACAGGAGTTTTCACCAGTGTGGCACTTGTCAAGTAAGCTAGACTATGGGACAGTGTGCCCTAAGGCTCTGCTCAACTTCCTCCCAAATACTGGGATTAAAAGCACATTGCTGTATCTGCTTTCTGTTTGATTGGTTTGTTGTCATTGCTTTCGTAGATCCTGGGAACTGGACTGAACTCAGGCCTTCCTGGTTGCAAGCCAGGTACTTTACCAGGCCAGCTAGCTCTCAGGCCCCAAACTCTGGTTAAAATAACTACTTTTACAGTTAAAGAAGGAAATTCCAGAACAGGGAAGTGGGAAGGGGTGGATGGAAGAATAGGGGGATGGAAGAGGGCTTATGGGACTTGCGGGGAGTGGGGACCCAGAAAAGGGGAAATCATTTGCAATGTAAATAAAATAAAATAAAATAAAAATACAAAAAAAAAAAAAAAAAAAAGAAGGACACTTAACCTGGAGGAACACATCGCACAGCCTTTGCAAACTGTTCTATATCCAGCCTGATAAAGCAAATGGAGTCCAATGTGCCAGGTTAAGGATTTTCTTCAACAGCAAGAAATTTCCCCTTCATCTTCTTTGGCAGTTACACGGACTGTTTGCGTTGTTTCGGGGTAGCTAAGAAGAAATGTAGAGTTCAGGGGAAGGTTGATGGAGATGCAGGTGATTGGCTCATCCTTTGTGCTAAGGCTGAGTTAGCAGCACCTTCTATCGTGGGAAGTCAAACCTTCAAGCAAGTGCATCCTAGATAATAGATAAGATTATCTTCCACCTGTCAGCTAGATGCTGTGTCCTGAGGTTGCACAACCTCCCGAAACAGCACCACCAGCTAGCGATAAACTACGAAAGCATTCACATCTATGGAGTCTATTTCAGACACACACCATAGCACCCCGTCTTGGAAATGACATCCCATGACCTTTGCCCCACTCTACTATTGGAGCAAGTCACATAATCTAGTCAGCACGCAAGTGGAAAATGTCAGCAAGGTGTGAATATCAAAAAGTAGAGCCACTGGAGACCCCTTCCTTGGTGGCTGCCTGAGACAGTGCTGTAATTTATGTGTCTCCCACCCTGTGCCTATGAATATGTATAACTGTCTTCCTGATATCCCAGCAGTCGTCTTTCCCAGCCTGCTTAGAGGCAGCTATGTTCTCAGACATGATTCCAATAGGAGCTAGGAGGAAGCTTCAATTCTTCCTCTCACACAATTTGTCATCTTGACTCTGTGAATGGATGCAGAACTCCCCCAGTTCTAGACTCAGGACTCTCCACATACTAGGCAAGTGCTCTCTCGCTGAGCTGCACGGCCAGCCCACCCCACCCACTTTTTAGACAGGCTCTCATTCAGAAACCCTAGCTTCCCAAATAGTTGGCATTCTAGGTCTGTACCCCCAGCCCCAGAACTGGCTCTCATAGCTCTGTGCTCAGCCTTGTGATGGGACCGTCTGTCCCCTGAGAGACTGAATGATCTTGAATGTATAAGAAAGTACAACACCACTCCATCCGAAGTCTGTACTCTCTTCCCTCCTTAAAGTAAAACTCAATGTCTTTGCCATGGCCCGTGAGGGTTTTTATGCTTGTAAAGCTATTTCTGTGTTTTTTAAAATGTGGTGAAACATATTTATAGATAAGAATTATCACATGTGAGGATCTCTGGCATAGTGTGGATATATGTTTTGTGGTTCATCTAGAATTCAGTTATATTTTTTTTACTTAAATCTTTATTTTTATTTTTTGTGTTTTGTGTGACTATATGCCATGTTTGTGAGTACCACAGAGCATCCAGTCCCTAACATCTGGAGTTAACAAACAGTTGTGAGCCATCCCAGATGGGTACTGGGAATGAGACTCAAGTCTTCTCAAAGGGCAGGAGGAACCCTTAACCACTGAGCCATCTCTCTAGCATCTTATTTTTTAAAACACAGTCTCATCCTATAGCCCACGTTGGCCTCTTGTCTCCACTCTCAAGTACTGGAGTTACAGACCTGTGCCAGCTTACCAGCTTTAGAGTTTATTTTCCATTGTCTACATAAGAAAGTTGGTTCTTTGCTTTGCCCAAATGGAGAGCTAATTTCCCCGGTAGCATTATTAAATGAATGACCCTCTCACCACTGAGGGAAGAATCTGCCATGGATCCTTTAGTTGCTTCCTGTGTTGTCTATGTGTAATTGTTGCATTGTGAAGATATATCTCATAGCTCAGATAAATCCCAAAGGATACATTGTATTTGTAGAGATCTGGCATTAGAATATTCAAATATATGCAAAACAATGTGAATTAGAAATCACAGTTAAATTTAGGAAATTGTATTGGATACATTAGGAATTAATTCTGCTTAGGAGGCTAAGACTTTAGTTGAAAAAAATCTATCGAGCTAGACCAAGGGTGGCAAACAAGTTTCACTGTGGCAAGGTTTATTGTGTTTGGCTTACATTGATGTAGCACCCCTTGGTTATGACCCTCCAGAAAAGTATCCCCCAAATGCCTATGAAATCTGAACACATCTGAGAGATCCACTCACATACCCATGGCTTCCGGTCACATATTTAAGCATGCCCGCTTCTCCTCTCCTCCCCCACCTCAGTCCCAGGATGCTATGCTGACCATAGTTGTGTTTCATTTTGTTTTGTATTATTGTTGTTGGGAATAGAACCAGGAATGCTGGGCCAGCAATAACCCTAAGTCAGCTTCATGCCCAGCCCCTTTATTTGTATTCAAAGGGACACCAACTAGCAGACAAGAGCAAGGTGTCAATGAAGTTTAACTCAAGTCTGTTTGTTCTGTTATTGGCTGTGCTGATAGAACTGGGGATGTGGCTACAAGGTAGAGCATGCATAGAGCCTAGGGTTTCATCCCGAGCAATACTTTTGCTTGAAGAGCCATCTTTTGCTTGAAGGTGCAGCACTGAGGGTAGAGGCCAGGCCCTCCTCCATCTATAAGCATGCACCCTACCACTGAGCATTCCCTCAGCCCCTATGTATGCAGTTTTTGCCTAAAAGGAGTTTCAAGGGTTTGTGGGTGTTGCTTTAGATAAAATCTTACTCTATAGTCCCAGCTGGCTCACTGTGTAGCCCAGGTAGAACTGGGTGGATCTCACAGTAGTCCTCCTGCCTCAGCCTCCCTATTGATTTCTGGGATAATAAGTACTATGTTGTTCAGCTGGTGGTTTTCTTTTGTGACCCATCACAGTGTATATAATTGAGGATCGACTGGGAATCACAAAATGAGTCCTTTTTAACTCCATCCTCACCGGGATGAGGAAAAATGGAAACTACTGTTCCCTTGGATCTCTCTCCTCCCTCTCTCTCTCTCTCTCTCTCTCTCTCTCTCTCTCTCTCTCTCTCTCTCTCTCTCTCTCTCTCTCTCCCCCTCTCCCTCCCTCCCTCTCTCCCTTCCTCCCTCCCTCTCTCCCTCCTCCTCCTCTCTGTAAATAGCATGAGCTCTGCTTTTCTAGTCTCCAGTCTCCAGATGCATGGCTTTGGCAGCCAGTGAAAGTCCCCTGCTACCTCCCAATCCCCCGCGCTCTCCCCACACACAAATGGATTTTGCTCGTAGACAGGTGACAGCAATATAATCCGGAAATGAATTTCTTTGTTAAGGACATAGGCAAATCTGAAAATTGAGCTCTGCGCATTGCTAGAAACGTTAGGATACTGGTGAGCTTCTTTAGTTTAAAGCCACTTTCTATTACACGAAATGATTTTAATATCCTTTAAAAGTCAAAGAGAATTGAAGGCAGTGCCCCACGCCTATAATTACAGAGCTTGGGAGATACACTGGGCTACGTTGGGAGCCAGGAGCCAGCTTGGACTAGCAGGCAAGACTGTGTCTCGAAATAAAATAAAAGTGAAAGAAATAAATGAGTCAATTAACGTAAAGAGTTCAACCCAAAGTCTAGTCAGCGTCCTGACTCACACTTCCTGTGTCCCGGAGATGTGCATGTCTCTCTCCAGGGCAGGTGGGAGATTCACTGTAGAAGTTAAATGAAGTGGCAGAGGACGTGTCCAATTCTAAAAGACCCAGGTAGAAAGTTGGTAGCCATGAGGCAGAAAGCAGACATTATTTTTAGTTTCAAGAAAAAAAAAAAGTTTGATGTCCACTAATAACTTTTGAGATAGAGGCCCTCTCTCCTTTCTCCTCCAAATTCTGTCTTTCCCAAGACAGTTTTTCTTTGAACTTGGAGGCTTATCTTGATTTGTGTCACTGTTACTACGATGTACCTCCCCTGCCAAAGGGGGGTAAGTTACAGTTTCTTGCTCAGAAAAAGAAAGGTGATCATATAACCCTGCCTTCTGTGGGTATCCATGTCTTCTAGAAAAATAAAAGGATATTATGGTTTCCTGTCAGATGCACTTCCAGACTGGACATTCATTGTGTGGCACTGAAGCCGATTCACTTGCCTGAGCATTGACTATGCACCCCGAAGCTTCTGTCCCTTGGTAGTTGGCATTGTCCACGTGAATCTAACCAGATCCCCCTGGAAGTCCTCTTGGAAAATGTTGACTGTTCCATAAAGCAAGAGCCTGTAAAGTCTTTGAAAGGGTCCGTGATGGACTGGGGATGTAGCTCAGCTGCTGGGAGGGTTGCTCAGTGTGCTAGATACCCTGGGTTTAATTCTTAGCATATCATAGATTGATCTAGGTGTTGTGTTTATAATCCCAGCACTAGGCAGGTGGAGAGAGGAGATCAGAAGTTCAAGGTCATCCTTAGCTGTATAATTAGCTCAGGGAATACTTGAGAGCCTGAGGCAAGGAAACGAACAAAAATGTTAGTTATCCCAGTGACCTGGGTGTACATGAAAGGCCATGTCTCTTATAAGTGGGCCGTGTGATGGTAGCATTCTTGGTCATCCCAGAAGCCCTTCTGAGACTCTTAAAGTTTATTTAGCGTTACATGTGGTGACCAAGCATTGCCTCAGCTTCCTCATATTCTACAAAGGAAACTGGTAATGAAAATCAGATCTGTTGACACTGTGGCCAGCTGCATGGGCTGGGGAGAATCTCATTTTATCCAACACTGTGGGGAGTCACGACACAAAGACCAAAACAAGGGAGCTGACATAGGGGAAGGGGAGGGGGGAGGGGGCAGGGAGTGGGGGTGGCTTGGCCCTGGGTTGCTTCTTCCATTCTGTGTTAGAGACCATTTTTTATTCAAATTCGAGCTACCAAAATGTCATTGAGACCCTCATGGGGTTTTTGTTGTTGTTGTTGTTGTTGTTTTGTTTTGAGACTTCTGTTCTCTTGTGATGTAGTCTTGGCCACCCCCAACTTGCAATGTAGACTCTACTAGCCTTAAATTTTTGGTCACTTTTTGACTGTATGGACTGCAGCCATGCACTGATGCCTAGCCTTCGTGTCTTTCCTTTGTGGGGTCCGCTTCATCCCTAGGCCTGTGTACATACTGGCTGAGCACACTAAGTCTTAGTATAAAAGCTGGGGGAGGGGCAGAGTGTCTGTCTTCAGACTCTCCTCCAACATCCAGAACTACAGGAACTGTCTGATGGAGCCACCATCCTTAGAACTGGGTGACAAGCCTCCCACAGACTTTCAAAATAGTTGGGAGATAACTACCGCAAAACTAAAAAAGGGTAGGGGGTGCAGGCTCCTCCTCTCAAGTCGACCTCCAAACTCTCAAGTGGCCACTGTCAAAAAACAAAACAGTAGGGTTTAACCATGGTTCAGGAGAAACTGGAACCCTAGCTGGGGACAAAAGAATTTTAAATACAACTCATGAAGAAGAAGAACTTTCCAGAATAGCTGAATTTTAGGCGGTTCCAGTGCAGGACTGGACTGCAGCTGTTACTAGACTGGGTGAGGGTTTTAGTGTTCATTTAGTGGCTTTAGTTTTCATTTTTCATACCCACCATGTACAGTAGTTAGTGCTTTCCACCCTGGGAGGAGAGGGTATTTATCAAGTTTATCAAGAGGCAGGTGGGGGGAAACCCATCAACTAGCCGTGTATAGTGTAAAATGGAAATTTCCTTTCTCTTGCATGCTATTTTTTTTTTTTTGGTTCCATCCTAAAAGCTCTATGTTAGAAAAATATAATATTTTCTCATCAACTAAATGAAAGTTCATTCAAGCATGAGTAATCTTGAAAACAGGAATGGTTTGGGATAAGTCACCCCATTGGAGTTGGCATCTACATGTTTTTAATTTCATGTGGAGTATTTATTTGGTGTACTGGGATAAATTTTTGTGATTGAGATGCAGAGTCATTTTCCCCCATAGTTCAAACAATAAGATAGTCTTGAAAATGTTTTTTTAAGACAAAGAGCCAAGAAAGTAGCCAAATTAACTTATGTTCATTTTGACACATTTCAGGATAGTAAGACACGAGGGGAAGACATTTTTAAACACAGAAGCCGTCTGTGTAGCCTGTGCTGGCCTTGAACTCCTCAGCCTCCTGCCTCTACCTCCTGAAGGCTGGGATTACAGGCATGCAACATCACACATGGCAGTCTCAGACTGTGACAGGCTGAATGAGTGATTTTAAAAAATCAAAACAACAACAACAACAAAAAACTTCCTTTACCGTCTACCCTTGATACCTAGAAATTATTATATTTAGTTATTCAAATGTAAAGAATTTTTTCTTTACTTCATTCAGTTGATAAACTTGATACAAATAAACTTGATGCAAACTCTCTCTCTCTCTCTCTCCTCATCTCTCTCCCCTCTCCTTTTTGAGACAGGGTTTCTCTGTGTGGTCCTGGCTGTCCGGGAACTCACTCTGTAGACCAGGCTGGTCTCGAACTCAGAAATCCGTCTGCATCTGCCTCCCAAGTGCTGGGATTAAAGGCGTGCGCCACCACCACCCGGGCTCACTTTCCTTCCTTCCTTCCTTCCTTCCTTCCTTCCTTCCTTCCTTCCTTCCTTCCTTCCTTCCTTCCTTCCTTCCTTCCTTCCTTCTTTCCTTCCTTCCTTCCTTTCTTTCTTTCTTTCTTTCCAGTATTTTAGGGCACCACTGTAGAGAGGATATGTGATAGCTTCATTCAGGTGATTGACATTATGAGACAGACATTAAGCATGCCCAGGGATTTCCCCTGCATAATCACCAACTGCTTGAAGTGGCATTTTCCACTCTGACTCGCTGTTTTGTTTTGTTAGATTGCAGCGTCCTGGAACGAAATGAAAGGATCTGTGTTGAAACGGCTAAAGTAGGGTTGCAGTAGACCCTGCGTAAAACAGAGTGGACTCCAGCCTTCACGAATGAGCTTGAAGCAGGAATGGTTCTGGGTAAGTCATTCCAGTGGGCTTGGCATGTGCCTGTTTTACATTTCATGTGGAGTATTTATTTGGTGTGCTGGGATGCTTAGCTATGTTTTCCCCATAGCTCAAGCAAGAAGACCTCAGGGCAAGACATTTGTGCTGAGGGAAAATGAAACAAAACTAAAACAAACAAAAACCAAACAAATATTAGCAAGAACAAAAACACAGGTGCTCACACAACTCTACATACAAACATTAAATAATCTGTGTGGTCCATAGGTCCCATTTTAGCCAAATTCATAAGGAATTAAGGAGTCATTCAGAGGAGGTCTAGCTCTCTGGTGATACCCTTCTACAATACTGTAATCATTATAGGAGCAGGCAAGGTGGAGCTATCATCAGTAGTTTTCAGACCACATTCAACAAGTGCTTCCTGTGTAACTTGTAAACATGGGGTACAATGTAGCCAACTGAAAGAAGTTAGTATTTTCTTCATAACTTTTGGTCTGTTCTTCATGTTGGCAAACTTTCAGTTCTCGCTCCCATTTTTCTCTAAGATTTATAATATGCTGTTGTAAACTATAGCGACCATCCTGGCTGTAGAATGTGGACCTTGGTCCTTCTGTTTATTGGTGTATCCGGGTCCTATGAGTGACGACCTTGCCCTGAGTTATAGTCTAAGAATTCCAAGCTTTAAATACATATTTTTAAAAGATCCAAACTGTATACTAAAACAGTTCTTTTTGGCTTTATTCCTGGAATCAATCCTCGGATCCTAGCCTCTTCATCTCCACCTGTGGTGGAGAGCATTGGAGAGCATAGCCCTTGCTATGATGGGCCTGTAAAAGTGGGTGTGCCCTCCCCCTGGCCTCCTGCAAATCGAAAACTCAATGCCTTCTAGTACCATTAAATAACTGCGGTCTTCCGTTCTCTCCAGTGGAATTCATTGTGTGCCTGGGGCAAACAATCATTTTCAGGGAGTAAGGGAGGTCATCCTAGGAGCAAGTATAGAAGAAAAGGTCCAGTCCCCAAGAGACTCATCTCCATTGTCTTTTGGTGAAGCAGGACTTTCAGATTCAGTGGTTCCTAATTTAATTCCCTTGTGACATTAATAAGGGAGTGTTTCATGAATCTTGTACTAAAATAAACAAAGCAGGGGTCTTTTAAATTCCCATCCTTCCTTCTTTTTCTTTCTCTTTCTATTGAGGTCTCCGATTTTTATCACTGTGTGACTGGCTGAGTGTGAGCCCTTTCACTCCATGGAGTCTCAAACTTTGTTTTCCATTGCAAAGAAGGTCCTGGTTTTCTCTCTTCCTAACCATCTCCTTCCTGCGAGTTGAGCTGTGAGCAGCAGTTAGAATGACGGTCACGTGTCATTCCTGTTAGCAGCTGGCTCTGCCTCCGAGTGAGTGGCACATTATTCAGGTTTCACAACAGCATTTTCTCTCTCGAACAAAATGTTAAATGATGAGGAGCAGGAAACCACATGTGTTCTGCAGAGTGGCCCTGTAGACTGCGTGTGATCTGGAGACACCAGGTTATGACAGTCCTGGGGAGAGTGTCCTTCCTGTCTGGTGGGGTATCCTAGCCCATATCTTTCCCCCTATATGTCTACTGTGTGCAGTGGGCCATCGTGACTCACAAACCTTCTGAAGACATTTGCTGGGGCTTCCCTAGGGACAAAGCTTGCCCTCCAGTCTCTGGCTCTCATTTGTATGTTCCTCATGAGTTCTCAGATGACTGAAGAGACCCGCTTGGTGAACATCTGTGACCCTCAGGCACTGCCGAGAGCTGTGTGTTTGCTGGTGTCCCATTTAGGTTGCAGCCTGCTGGAGGGCAGATCCCATGCCACAGCAGCCCAGTGTTTCTCAATGGTGGTCGCATCTCAGGACCTCCTACATCTGACTCACCAGGATGTGGTTATTAAAGTTGAAGACACAGTGACACCGGGCTGAAGGAATCAGAATTTCTGGGGGGCGGGGAAGCTTGAATGTCGTGCCCCACCTAACTCTTTGCCTACGGGGGTTTCAAACAACTGTCTAGAGACTAATTGTGAATAGTTCCCTTGTCCAGATGCAGGTCTGAGTATAATGGCAGTTCCAAAGAAATGCTCTATTATTGATCTAAGCAACTTTCACCATGAGAATAACATTTACTTTTTAATTCACCAATTTTTAATGAAAAAATTTGAGGGTTCCTATCTACCTTTGGGGGATAGGAAGTCAGTCTTATATGCTCTCAGAAATCCAGTTCCAGCTAAACCTACAAAGCACCCTCTACCCCAGGCCAGAGGCTCTTGGGAAACACTCTCATGTCTCTTTCTTCTGTTCTTTGTAACAGTAGTAGCTCCTGCTGAGGTCTGGTATAAGGCACATCCGCTCTGTGCTGGGCATCTGGTAACAAGCCACAAGGAGCAGCCAGCTACCATGGCCATATCAGCTGTCCTCAGCAGTTTATTCCGAGGTGTGTCTCGTTCAGTTGTTGGGACTTTCAGGTGGTCAGGTTGAGTGGTAGGAGAGCCACTCTGTCATGGAAAGAGACAAGGTTAAGCCCCAGTGGCCATACATCATAGCCCCACGGTAGCACTGGCAGAGGCTCTGGGTTCGAATGTGATGTTAACAGAGTACAGTGATAATGGTTGCCTCCTCGTCTTTCTGCTCTGCCACCCATCCTGGGACCATGGGGCAGTCAACCTGCCTTTGCTTGAGTCCAAAGAAATCTGCGGTATCCGTGTTGTTGGCAGAATTCCTCAGTGGTTTGCATGCAGCCTGGGTGGATGGGTCTAACAGAAGAACTTATAATACCCTCCTTGGTCTATGAACAGCTAGTGGGGCCATTGGGGTAGACAAACCTGTTAAGATAACCATTGCTGACCGGATATTGAGATAGGCAAACTCAGTCTCTCCTACTATCTGATCTGAGGCAGAACACATCTGTGAACATGTGTCCAAGCAACACAACCTACTTCAATGCATGTCAGGTTGGGTCAGTCCTGCCGCACTGCCTAAGTCACCAGTTATGTTGTTTTACACCTGGGGCTTCTGGCCCCACCAGAAGAAAGGCAGGGTTCCTTGCACCGCTTCCCTGGGTTTGAATGAGTTTGCTAGATTGAGTCATAGATTTCAAGGAAATACTTTTCTCTGCTGTGATAACTGGTGTGATTGTACACCACTGCTGAATCGCACTGGCATGTTATAAATGGTGTTGTAAAGAAGAGGATAGATGTTAAGATGAAGAGCTGGGGAGAGGGAGGGGGAGGGGGAGGGAGAGGGAGGGAGGGTGCAGAGCCTCAACATTCTCTGGGTGGGCTAACCTACAGTAGTCCCCTCAAACTCTGTTTGCCCTTGGAGTTTTTTGGGAAGCCTCACTGCATAAGCATACTTATAACCTCACTTGGCCACAGCCAAGTCCCTCGGCTCCTCTGAGATTGGGAGTTCTGCTAAATGGCCTAACCTATAACTCGAACCTTGGTGTGTCCCACACTGAAGGTGTGGGGATATCAAGTCAATTAATTCCAGTATCAGAGGACAGTGACTTCTAAGAGTTTTAAATGTTGTAAGCCAAGAAATGGAGACAAATAGCTATAGTGAGCAGTTGTTAAGATATAGCACCGCCCCGCCCGGCCTGTGCTCCAAGCTCCGGTGGTTCCTACCCTCCTGCCCCGAATCCCACTACTTCAAAGTATCCAGTAAAGTACGACGCTTAAACTTGAGTAGTTAATCAAATATATTCAAGTATATGTAACTCCAAATTACATAATTCCAAATTACAATGATAAAGTTTTATCCCAATATTTCTAACCTCTCTGCACACCAGAAGCACATTTGCTGCCATCTGGATCTGAGCGTCTCCTCCTCTGCCCCTCATGCAGCTCCCAGGCTCCCTCTGTCTCCGCCCCTCCATTAGCTCCTCCTCCTCTCTCCCCTCCAATCACGGGCCTTTCACTGCCTCAATGTGAATGGGTAGGAAATACCTTGCATCAAATAGCAAAGATATATTTTACAGTATGATAATTTACCAAATGCATTTTCTTTGGTTTTGATGCTCGTGTTGTGCTACATACCCATAATTCCAGTGTCTAGGAGACTGAGACAGGGATTGCCTGGGCTATCTAGTTAAGATTAAGTTTAAAAATAAATTTTTTTTTAACAATCTTTTCTTCTCTTCACTTATTACTTAGCCACAGTTTTGCCTGTAGAAGGCATGCTGTTCATGGTTTCAATCTGTGTGAGAAGACACACTCAAGTACAATGTTGTAAACGTATGTACTCACAAGTGTCTGTTATAGCTTTCGTTTTGATGCTGGGATGGAATCAGGGACCGTGCACATGTTAAACAGGTAATCCTGCCACGGAGATACACCTTTCCCCCCCTTTCGTTCAATCTAGAAGATTAGAAAGCAAAAAGGCAAAACAGGATAGATTCTCCTCATATTCTCTAAGTATGGGCAAGCGGGCGTGGCTTCCCAAAGCAAGGCTAATGGCGGGTGAGACTCTCCAGTGTGAATTTCATGGAGACCTGGCTGGACTTCTCTGAGTGGCTTTTCTCCTTCAAGTGGGTGTAGGTGTGAGATCCCTGATGCAAAAAGAGAAGTGCCCTGGTTGCCATCTGCAGGACAGAAATGTATAGTTTGCATACATACTCTTGAGCCTTCCTTAAAAGGCTCTCAGGTAGGGGAATAACCAACTAAAGAAGTTGTAAACTGTGGGGTTTTATTGTACTATCAAATGATTTGAGAAAAGGTCTGGCTGTGTGGCCAGCCATGGGTAGCCTGGAGCTCATTATGTAGACCTTGTTGGTCTCAAAGTTCTCCATCTGTGTCTGACTCCTATGTGGTGGAACTGCATGTGGGCACCACCATAGCTAGCTAGCATTCCTGAGCTGGGCGACGGGGAGGGACTTTAATGGCACATGGAATATTTCCTTCTTAGAAGCCACATTTCTTTATAAGTGGGAAAAAGAAAAGCTGATCTTATAAGTGGAACATCTGCCCAGTTAGAACCCATGTGGCCCGGGCCATTGGCCGCAAAGCAGCCTTGATCATTTTCCAGTTTCTAAGCAGTGCTCATCCTCGGTACTGCTCTGGGAAAGCTGGGGTGAGCAGGAAAAGATCCACTGGCAGCCAAACATACCTGTAACCCCAGCATCTGGAAGGCTAAGGCCAGGAGGATTACCATGAGTTTGGAACTAGCCTAGACTTCTGTAGTGAGATCAAGGCCAGTGTGGGCTTGTTTAGTGTAAGAAACTCAAAAGACAAAGCAGGAGCCAGTATGCTCACTGACTTACAGGCACCCTTAGAAAGTTCTAGAAGTGTTCCAGCTTACAGGAGATTGACTCCACACACTCCTCAGTGTTCTGTAAAGCAGGGCCCAGACGCTGATGTAGGACTCCCTCTTCTAGCCGAGGCCATCGCCAGGCTCCTAAGTGCAGAAGTCCCTCTGAGAAGCTCTCGTGGCTAAGTCTAGCTTTGAGTCAAAGCGTACTACTTTAGGAAATGGGATGGCTTGACTTAGATCAGGAATCAGTGAAGCAGGTGTTGATTGATTTGATGGGTCCTCTTCGTTTACTGACAATTTGAGAGCTTTGAAGGGAGGTATTTTCTGTGCATCAAAAGAAATGAGAATTTTAACTACTGCTGCCGGTGTGCTGATACTGTTGAGGAGATGGGAAAACCACATCCTGTTACTTCCTATTCTTTCCTTGGTTTGTGTGAGTGTGTGTGTGTGTGTGTGTGTGTCTGTCTGTCTGTCTGTGTCCATCTGTGTGTCTGACTGTGTCTCTCGGTGTGGTGTGGTGTGGTGTGTGGCAGGACACTTCACCACACTCTGTGCCAGTGAATACTATCAACATTCCTATCTCTTCAGATCCGGAACTCCAGTTACTTCCAGGTTCCTTCACACGGCTCCAGTCAGAAATCACATGGACCCTTGGAGCGTGAACTTGGCCTATGCATAAAGTTATCACACTCGCTTCCGCTGGCTTCTCATTTAGAGATACAGATTGGTTAGCTACTCGAACCCTGTCTGCGGCCAGGCACCTGTCTTCCTGTTCTTCCTCCACCCACAGTGCAGCGGTTTCTCCTGTGGGATGATTTGCAGTTTACTGGACCGTGTGTCATTTCTGGCTTCCATTTCACTAGCCTGGGCCCCTTATGCGCCCTCCACCAGGAGCCCTCTTTTCTGTTGCTGCTGGTGTGTCCTGAGACGGGAGCTCATGAGGCACAGGCTGCCCTCCATCTTGATTCGTCGGAAATGCTTCCATTTCCCAAGCGCTGGGATTACAGCTCTCTGTCTTGTCTGGACTTTATACAGAACTGAAGATTAATTCCAGGGCTCCCCAACACACCAGGCAATCACCGGCCAGATCCGCAGCGTTTATTCCAATTTCGCAAAAACTGTAAAAAAAAAAAAAACGATGTTTCTGACTAAACCATTTTATGAAAATGCTTGGATCTAGCGTTAAATTATTTAAACCAAACAACTTCAGTTAAACCTTTGGTCCTGGAAAACTTAACAACAGATAGAATCAGGTCTGCTCTGCTGTAACCATCTTTGTAAAGTTACTAGAATTTGCCGTTCTAGCCGTTCCATGACACCTAGGATGATAGCCACCAAGTCGGGGAATCCAGGCTAATGGCACTAGCTGTCCTGGCAGCATTTCGTGGCTGTGTGGGATTTTCAAAGCGAATTTAAAAAGTCAGGACTGGATAACATTAAAAAGGTTGACGTAACATTTTCAGTTTTGAAAGGCTACCCCGCTCCAGGAATACGTTTGCTGCTTTTTTCTTTTTCCCTCCGCTTCTAAGAATTCTATTTGGCTAAAATACCAAAAGAGGGAAAGAAAAAAAAAATCTTGGCTTAAGTAAATGAAAGGTCATCTCCAAAATTAATTTTTATTCTCTAAGAGTTCCTTTATAAAAGAAAGCAAGATGGATTTTTTTTAAAGAAAAAAATATTACATTTAAAAACGTCACTCAAAAACTTCACGTTTTATATCATAATCAAAGAATTCAGGTTTTTTGGGGGGGGGCAGTGAGTCTGTGAGGCATGAATGTCTTTTTTAAATATTATTTTTATTTATGTGCGTGTATGTGCACATGTGTGTAGATGCCCTTGGAGCTGGTTAGAGTTACAGACAATTGGGGGCACTCTTTCCTGTAATGCAGGTGCAGGGAGTTGAACACTTCTTCCAGTCCTGTGGAAGAAGTGTTCTTAACCACCGAGCCATCTCCCCAGCCTCCAGTTACATGTCTTTTAAGCTATATTTTCATATGGGAGGGAGTGTGTTTAATTCTATAGTACACATAACCTATTTTTCCTATTAATTCTTTATTTTGCATCAGTAGGTAGGAAAGGATAAATTTCACCCTGAAATTTGCCAGGTAATTTTACTTTTATTTTTGCATGATGTTCTGATGCAGCCTCCAGTCTCTTTGTACATAAAATCAAGATAAAAAAGTCTGTTCCTGGATTCATTAAGGGGTTCCTGTGCTGTGATACTGTATGAGTCAGTATTTCTATGCTGGTTATAGACTGACTTGGACACATATAGTATCATACCATTCTGTAGCATGTTAGAGAATTTGACAGTTGTCTCTCCTGCACAGTTGAAGTACTAAAACTCAGATGTTTCAGCTTTTTTTCAGTGTTTTTATTAAAGTTCGTTTATTTCGTGTGGATATACATATACACATACATATACACATATACATACACATACATGTATGTGTGCATGGCACAGCTCCAGAGTGGAGGTCAGAGAATAGCCTGCAGGTGCTCATTCTCTCCTACCACCATATAGGTCCTGAGGCTTGAACTCAGGTCATAAGCCTTAGCAGCAAGCACCTTTACCTACTGAGCCCTCTTGCCAGCCCCAAGCATCTTACCTTTCTTTCCCAAGCACTGCATTCGGTTCAAATCTAGACCTTTAACTTGGTTTGAAGATGGCTGAGGGCATCCAGCCTAGCTGAGGTGAGTGAGCTCAGCCATGCACATTACCCCTTAGTTATTCTCTGATGGCCGTCCAGTGGCTAAGGCCTTCTCTTCCCAGTCATCATATCTGAGGAGGCACTGACTTTCATGGCCCTTCTGCGATCCTGAATACCTCATCAGGAACCCAGGGGAAGGCAACAAACTCCTGCCATTTTCATTACAGATTCAGCTGCTAACCAATATAGAAGACCCTTATCCAGAACTGCCCTCCACAGACTCTCTGTATGGTGACATTGTGACTGCCCGTGATCCTAGGATGCCTGGTGTCGGTTAGCACAGACAGAGGCACCTCTGAGTGGGATGAGTGGGATGAGGTCCTGACTTCCATCTCCAGTGAGCTCCCTCCCTAACATCCCTGATGCAGTAGCTTCCATTAGGGAAGGCAGGCAAGAGGAGTGAACAAGGCTCTAAGTATGTATGAGGTACTGTCCTTAGGGCTGTGGCAGAGTACTTAACAAAATCAGCCTAAAGGCAGAAGGGCTCAATTTAGCTTGTGGTTGGAGGGCACAGCTTATTACTGTAAATGAGGCCTAGCAGCCTGGGCAACTCAAAGCTGAGTCAACTGGGGGAGGGGCAGGGGTTGGCTGCATCCAGTCAGGAAGCTGAGGAGATGACAGTTACCACTCCACCCACTCTCTCCCTTGTATTCTTCTAAGGAGGACCCCAGTCCATGGAAAGGTACCATCCATGTCCCCAGAGGAAGGCAGTCTTCCCACCTCATTTAAGGTTCTCTGGAAACATCCTCACAGACATACCCAGCAGTGTGTCTCCTAGGTGACTCTAGCTCTTGGTAAACTGCCAATCAAGAGTAAGTGTGCAGTCTCTATACAGACTAGAGCACTTTAAAGCTTCATGTTGAGCAAGCTACTTACCTCGCTAAGCCTCAGCTTATCCATCGTAAAGGTAAGAAAAACATAAGACATTTACCTACCAGCGCCACCGTAAAATCCATCTGAGGTAAGGGATGTGAGGCTTTCCCCAAATGTTGGGTATGTGTTAACATTCTCACAGGGTTCAGTTAGTGGCTTCATAATATACATGTCCATTTCCCCCCAAGTGTTTTCTTTCAAACTTAGGTCAGTTCGTTCCCAAGAAAAGGAGTGAGCTAGCCTGATTAGTCAAGATGAAGCAGGCCTGTGGGCACACGGGGCGCAGATGAGGAGACTGTGAAAGATGACAGGCAGCCATTGTGAGATGTGGAAAAGTATCTGCTTAGAGAGGATACCTACAAGGGCCCAAAGAAACGACTCCATGGAAGTCTACATTCGAGGGCCACGGAGCTTCTATGGGTTCCTCGTGGAAACAATGAATGGCTGTTTACACCAACATTAAAACCTGGAAGAGCCTGGCCCCAGAGCATTCCCAACAAAGCTTTGGAAAAGGCCCTTGGCACATCGTCCTACTACATAAGACTCTATGTCTTGTCAGGGTTTGACTGCTGTGAGCAGACACCATGACCAAGACAACGCTTATAAGGATGACACTTACTTGAGACTGGGTTACAGGTTCAGAGCTTCCGTCCATTATCATCAAGGTGGGAACATGGCAGCATCCAGGCAGGCATGGTGCAGGAGGAGCTGAGAGTTCTACATCTTCATCTGTAGGCTGTTAGCAGAGTACTGGCTTCCAGGCAGCTAGGATGGGGGTCTTAAAGCCCACACCCACAGTGACACACCTATTCCAACAAGGCCCCATTTTCTAATAGTGCTACTTACTGGGCCAAGCATATAACAAACCATCACAGGATATAAGTTACTCTTGTACAGGTCTCATCTCCTTTCATCCTCAAGGGATGTCTTAAAGATGTATTAACTTTGTATTTGAGTTCTATGTTATAATAATGGCAGGCACTGTTGGGACTGGAGACTGTTACCCAGTTTATAGACGATGAAGCTAGGATTTAAACCCAGAGTCCTAGTTTACCTGTTCTGCTCAGTCTCCACATCAGCTTCTCCTGGCTCAAGCTCCTGTTGCTAAGCAGACAGCCTCTTGCTCTCCACTGAAGCCCTACAAGGACACGATCGCCTTTGCAGAGGTTGGTGGGGAAGAAATTGTTTTCAACTGTCCTCAGGACCAGCGTTAGTCTAAGTGATGCTGCTGGCAGGTGGCCATTTGCAGGAGGCAAATTAGCTGCTGCTATGAGCCCAGCATCCTAGACTGAGCCTGCAAAGTGAGTTTGTCCTTCACAGTAAATGGATTGGGGAGCGAGTGCCTAGCAGGAGCCCTGGATATTTAAGGCAAACACTTGGCTTCCTCCATCTGATTGAGTCCAGATTCATTATAGTGCTGAGATCCATAGTGCAGAGCAAGGTAGTGCCGGGTCCCAAGGCTGCCTGGTCCGTAAAGAGGAAGTTTAGTCCATAGTACCAAAAGCCACGGCCGGTGAAGCCACAAGGGAATTATTATGCAAACTTGACCTAAATTTATATTAGATTTATTGGAGCTATCTGTACTATGACAGTCTGCTCTAAGATTTGCTAAAATATGAAATCGTTTGAGCGTGTCTCACGTGGGAGTAGTGAGTGTTTGCAGCCATGCTGGCGTGGGTTTGCAGGCACGGAGCTTATCCACAGCTGGACCATCTTTGCAGGAATGGATGTGGCTACCTTCTCCTTACTGCTGAGTAGTCAGACCAGTAACATCTCCAGCCTTACTTGGATTGCCTGACCTCATCATCTCGAGAGAGACAGTGAGCTTATAACATTATCTAGGGACTTAGCTGACAATTCAGACATGCTACATTCAAACTGTCCTTAACTTGATCATTTTACTCTATGTATCTATCTATGAATCTATCATCTAACCACTTATCTATCTTCTATGGTGTATATATCTATCTATCTACTTATCTATCTATCTATCTTGTATATATGCATGTATCTATCTTTTATATATCATATCTCTCTATTGGTCTATTTATCTGTCTGTTATCTATCTTGTATGTATGATATATGTATGTATCTATCTGTCTATCTTTTATAAATCTATATATTGGTCTATCTTTTATCTATCTTCTATGTATCTGTCTATCTATCTTGTATGTATATCTATTTCTGTATGTATACATATATACACATGTGTATTTTTATTTTAGACAGAGCCTCATATAGGCCAGTCTATGTCAACTTGCTGTGTTGCCAAGGATGACCTTGAATTTCAGTCATCCTGAGTGCTGGGATATAAGTATGTGCCACCACACACATGCCAGGGCACCACTCACATGCCAGGGCTTTATGCATGCTATCTGAGTACTCTGCACTGTGCTATGTTCCCATTGTGTGTGTGTATATGTCTGTGTGTGTGTGTGTTTAAATTAGGGCAATTATATTTGGTATCCTTTGATCCAGGATCCCACCAAAGATGTCATGATACCATACACTTCAACCCATCTCTAGATTGATTATAATACTTAAAGCCTTATGAATACTTAAAGTCTTATGAAAATATTTCCTATTTAGCATTAATAGAACAACAACAACAAAAATCTCTATGCAGAAAATATAGTTGCAATTTTTTTCCTTGTAGATCTTTTCCGTTTGCTGTTGGTTAAACCTATGAAAGCAGGCTGCCTAGATACAAAAAACCAACTACACACATACATACCACACACACACACATACACACACGCACACATGCAAACACCACACATATACTACTCACACACCACTCACACACACACCCACCCACACAACTCACACACACACACACACACACACAAACACATACCACATATACACCATGCACACCACACACCACCCTCCTTCCCCCTCCTTCCCTCCTCTTCCCCCTCCTCTTTTCCCTCCCCTTCCTTCTCCTCCTCCCCTTCCTCCTCTTCCTCCCTCACCCTTCCTTCCCCTCCCCATCCCCTTGCCCTTCCGCTTCCTCTTCCTCTTCCTCTTCCTCTTCTTCCTCTTCCTCTTCTTCCTCTTCCTCTTCTGCCTCCTCCTCCTCCTCCTCTTCCTCTTCTGTAGTCACTACTGAGATGTGTTGGAAGGCTAGGAACATAGCTCATTGGTAGAGTACCTGCTTAGGTTGTACAAATTCCTGGGTTTGATCCCTACCACTGCAGGAACATAATGTACTAGCATATTCTATGCTAGTGAGTAGTTCTCACACTTATAATAATGTGACCCTTTAACACAGCTCCTTATGGTGATTGCCCTCCCAACCATAAAATGATTTCATTGATGCTTTATAACTATTATTTTGCTACTCCTATGAATCATAATGTAAAGATCTAATCTGTGACCCCAAAGGGGCTGTGACCCGCACGTTGAGAACTGGATTCCAGGTATTAGATGTAGATGCAGGACCAGAGCAGTGGAGTGTTGTTGAGGGCTTTCTCCTCTACTTTGACCAACTTCAGGGCTTCTGTGGGCCTTCCTATCACTTCTGCTTCTCATTGTAGCCACCAGCCTTCGGTGTACAGCAGCACTAATCCAACACACTCTCCAAGGAACCTGAGGACGGGTCTCTCCACAATTGGCTGTGTAACAGAAGGCATGGGGCTAGAGGTTTTTCTTGATGCATAAGCAAGCTACGCACAGCCAGCCATTCATGAACAGCTTAGCTAAAACTGCCTGTAAATATTTCTGTTTGGCCACTTGAGGTCAACAGAAATGTGTCCTAAAGAATTTACAGTAACTAAATGGTGAGGAGAGAATGTGGAGATGTGTGTGGATCTTGATCGTCACAAGGATCTTTACCCCTGAGACTTGGGCAGGGCAGAATCTTGATGCTAGGGTTCCTCTACTTCCAAATCTTTTTTTTTCTCCCCCCCCCCCACCCCCCCCACCCCCCCGCCCCAGGGTAGCCCTGGCTGTTCCGGAACTTACTCTGTAGACCAGGCTGGCCTCAAAGTCAGAAATCCTCCTGCTTCTGCCTCCCAAGTGCTGGGATTAAAGTCATGCACCACCAAATCCTTGCACAGTCCCTCTGGAAACCCTGTGGCTGATTCTTATGATAATTTTATAAGCTGTTACTTCCAAAGACTGTCTCTACCTGGGTGTTCTTCAACCTCTTGACTAACTTCCTAAATTTCAGGCCTGGTGGACTAAATCCTTCCCTGATGATGAATATGCATAAGCCACGCCTATGCATATGCTAATGAAATATATTCAACTTTCTTTCCTACTAGTTTGGGAAACTTAGAAAAAAAATTTTTTTTTTTTTTTTTTTTTTTGCCAGCCTGCAAAATAGGCAAATGAAAGGGCTGTGTGGAGCCTCCTTCCACTAGGTGTTTACAAGGAAACCTGTATCTTAGGTACTTAGTAAATAACACGGTTGGGTTTAACTCATAGCGATTGTGCTCTGAATTTTCCAAGCCCGTGAATCATATTTATGACTCATATTTTCAAGGGAATTCCCCCATCTGACTTTCCTCTCAGTTCGAGTCGGGTATCGCGTAGCAGGTTTGCTTAGGAACTGAGGAAAATTGAACTGGATAGCTCCTTAGCTTGTCCCACTCCACCTTGAGAAAAATTAATTTCGTTGCTACTATGTGAGACAATTTCTCTGTCCTTCAACATGGTAACTTGAACGTGGGTTTTCCTGCTAGGAAATCACTTGTTGCTGATTTGTTGAAGAGTTGTTGACTTCTAGTGTGCAGAATTGGTTTCTTCTTCTTTTTTTCTTCCCGAGTTCCTTTAATGTTCCTAGTCTGTTGTTTGGTAGAAAAGATAATTTAATGTAGGTTATTTTTTTAATGCACCCAATAATAAAAAAAAGTAACATTTCCTGCAAGGGCAACACTGGGAGAGAAAGCATTGAAAATATAAACCTGTTTTTAAAAGATGGAATCAAGTACTTGTCTATAAAGAGGTGCTAAATAAGTCAGTGGTAGCATGTGTCAGCCAATTAAATGCAATGTTAGCTAATTTGTGGGGATTTTATGATAATTTGTTGCTTTGGAAAACCTCCACACAGGTCTCTTCAAGCCCTTGCCTAACTTTATAAGCATCGGGCCCAGAAGGCTGAATCTTTTCCTGATGGTAAATATGCATAAGCCATGCCTAAGTGGTGTTGTGGTTGTGAGGAATGTTATATAGACGGTCTGTGCGGGCAGCAGGCCCCCATGTGTGATGGGGAACAGGGTGACTGCCAAGAGAATTGGTCACGTGCTTTGTCCACCCCAGGTAAGTCTGCCCCAGTGGCCTGCTTGGCAATAAAACGCTTCTCCATGACGTAGAAGCCCTATGGGGTTGGCAAATGAGAGAAACAGGGAAGACAAGACAGCGCAGAGTGGGAAACCTGATTGCGTGGGAGGAAGGAGCTGGTTAATGGTGTGGCTTTCAGTTCCTGCTTCGATTCTAACGATGCGAGCTTGGGAAAGCTGCTCATTTCTCTGGAATCCGTGCCCTCCCTCATAAGAGGAAGGCTGTCGTCTCCGGGTGATGCTCAGAGGATCCCTTCAAGAGAGGAAATCCTGTGTGTCTCAGGCAGAAGAAAGCGGCCTTGTGTGGGTGATGGAATCGGGGTGTAAACGTGGCTGGCAGTGGGACCATGGTGACGCTGAGGGTGGCCTAGATCCCAAGGTAGGACTGATGACATCGTGGATGAGACGGTAAAGTGTTTGGCATGCGAGCGTGAAGACGTGAGTCAGATTCCCAACACCCTTTTAAAAGGCCAGGAATGTTGACACAAGCCTGTAAACCCAAGTGTTAGGATGAAGGAGCTAGGTATATCTCAAGGGCTAAATGACTGGCTAGACTGATGCATTCTGGGACCCAGTGAAAGACCCTGACACCACCACTCCCAGTGAGGCGGAAGATCTACATCCATGGACTCACATCCTCACACAAAGATGCCCACACACATTCCCCTAGACACATGCTTTTCTTTTTTTTTCTTTTTTCTTTTTGAAGAACCCACACGGGCTATGATTTCTTTCTATGATCAGTGACTTTTACCAGTCTGAGTTCTGGTGAATTGGCTTGTATCTTTAAAACACTTCCCTAGGATGCATATTTCCCATTCATAACGGTGTCCATATTCCTGCCCCAGAGTAGCAGCCTCCCCTTTGACTCTGTCCTCTGTATGTGATTGGTTTTCCTTATTCCATCCTCTGGGTGTGATTGGTTTTCCTGCTTCCAGTCCATTCCACTTCTGCTCCTGTCTTTCCGGTGTTTCTGGAAGCTCAGGGGCACAGTCAGTTGTCTCCTTCACTCTAAAGTCCCATTGAGGTGACTTCTCTTGTGGATCTGGGCACACAGTGGTTTATCTTGTCAGGGTCCCGCATAAAGAATCATCCCTGTTACGTGTGTATTTCCCAGGAGTTCTGCACATCTGAATGAGGGCTGCTATCAGCTGCAGCAGGGCTTGAGGTGAACCTCTCTGAGGCTTAGCCCAGGTGTCCGCTCACTCCCCGATGGCTCCTTTACTGGGCAGCACGTTAGATTAGCCCCCTCCCCCTTGTCGGTCTCTAGAGTTTAATGATAAGTGATGGAGACCAGAGGAAACTTAAACCCAAGTGACACACTAGCAGTGTGAATACTAGTAGCTCTTGACCGCAGACATTTTCTGCACCCTCGGTTGTGTTTCTGTGCACTGTGCTGAATACACATGCACTTATTATTTCTGTCTCACACACATACACCCCAGATGTCTAATTCTCAAGACAGCTCATTGCCTGCCCCTTCCCCCCCCCATGCCCATTTCCCAGATGAGGAAACCGAGGCTCAGAGAGAGAAGTCATTTGCTCGAGCTTATACAGGAGGCCTATGCAGATTAACTTTTATGCTTTAGAGAAGTCTAAGCTGGGGTTAACTGAGAACCCCATCTGCTGATGACATTGAACCCAGAACTGCGTAGGGTGGGTTTGTTTAGGTGGGATAAAGTGATGTTTTTGTAAGAAGAAAGAAGCAGGGCAGGGTATAGCTCAGTTAAAAGAGTCCTTGTCTGGCATCCTTGAAGCTTTGGGTTCTAGCCCCAGCATAGCATAAATTGAGCATCGTAGCTTTTTCCTGTAAGGACAGCCTGCTTTGCAGACAGGGAGGGAGGGAAAGAGGGAGGGGGATGGAGGGGAGGAGGGAGAGAGGGAGGGGAGGAGGGAGAGAGGAAGGGGAGGATGGAGAGAGGGAGGGGAGGAGGAGGGAGAGAGGGAGGAGGAGGAGGGAGAGAGGGAGGAGGAGGAGGGAGAGAGGAAGGGGAGGATGGAGAGAGGGAGGGGAGGAGGAGGGAGAGAGGGAGGAGGAGGAGGGAGAGAGGGAGGAGGAGGAGGGAGAGAGGAAGGGTAGGAGGGAGAGAGGTAGGGTAGGAGGGAGAGAGGTAGGGTAGGAGGGAGAGAGGGAGGGGAGGAGGGAGAGAGGGAGGAGGAGGAGGGAGAGAGGGAGGAGAAAGGAGAGAGGGAGGAGGAGGGAGAGAGGGAGGAGGGAGAGAGGGAGGAGGAGGGAGAGAGGGAGGAGGAGAGTGAGAGGGAGAGGGAGAGAAGAAGAGGGAGGTGAGAGGGAGGGAGAGAGGGTGGGGGGAGAGAGGGAGGGAGAGAGAGGGAGAGGGTAGAAGAGAGAGAGAGAGACTCCTAGCTCAGGTCAGTCACCTTCCCCCCAGCCCACCAGCAGGTTTGTTCCATGGAGCTGAGGAATGTCCCTACCTCAGATGACATCCAGGTGGTATAAATGGAAAAGCCACAAATTCCTTTGCTCTAGTGTAGGCATTGCTGTAATTAGTAGCAAGTTGGAACCTTAGGGGAAAAAAAATCTCACCAGAGTGTGAAGATGCATTCTAATGCCTCAGTCTGCAAAGTAAATAAAGTGTCACACCAGTAGCCTGCCCCAAGGCCACTTCTCCCTGGGTTCCCTTCCCTGAGTGGCAGGAGCTTCACACTCTGTCGCCAGCTTCCCCTGGGCTCCCGTTAATTAGCTCTGAGACTTGGTCTATAGTCTGTAGAAAGAGTGCAGGACATGTGTGGTGCCAGCCTGCCTGGACAGCGTGGGAGACGTGCCCTTTCCCATACTCTGCTTTGCACTGGCAGCATGTGACCCACAGACGAGGCAGCTGCCTCTCGTGGGAGCAGAGGTGATGGAGGCAAAAGTTGGCAAACTGCATGTGTAGTCATGGCGGGGTGGGGGGGGTGGGGGATGGGGGGTGGGAGGGTGGGGGGGGTGGGGGGATGGGGGTGGGAGGGTGGGGCTGACAACCTGTAACAGACTCCAGCATGGGCTAGAAGTAAACCTGGATGTGTGGGCGCATGATGTAAAACTATTACAAGGAAGAATCATGTAGGTCATAGGACTTGTTTCAGGGACCTTCCCTTCCAAAACAGGAAAAGAAAAACAAAATACCGGAAGAGATTTCTCCTGCCTTCACTGGCTGACCTGATCCTTGCTATGTAGGCCAGGCTAGCCTAGAACTTTCCTGCCTCAGCTACAGAGGTACTGAATTTCAGTTGCATGCCACCTTGCCTGGCTCTAAATTTTATCTTTGGTTTCTTGTTTTCATTTTACTGTATGTGTATGTGGGGGCGTTTTGCCTGAATGTGTGACTATGCGCCATATCCATGCAATACCCTAAGAGACCAGAAGAGGGCGTCAGATGTCCCGCAGCTGGAGTTGTAGACAGTTGTGAGCATCCCTGTGGGTGCGGGGAATCAGACGAAGAGGATCATCTGCAGAAGCTGAGAATGCCCTTAACTGCTGAGTCATTCCTCTAGCCCAGATTATTTTGTATATAATGCTCTTTGTTTGGAATATGGCAGCATCTTAGATCTACAGTCTGTTAAGTGAGAACCTTAAAGAACAAGGATCTTGAGTTCTCTTTGGAAATAGCAGGAGCTATTTGCTTTGCTGGTTGACTGTTCTCAGCTCAGACTGAACCCAGGTCTTTCTCTGTGTTAGAGAACTCTACTGGCTGCATCCCCAGCCCTCTGTTTGGTCTTTGAGTTTGCTAAGTTGACCGGGCTAGCTTTCAGCTCAGTCTGTAGTCCAGGTACATCCTGAGCTTGGGAGCCTCCTACATGAGCCGCCTCAGTGGTTGTGGTTTACTTAAAAAAAAAAAAAAGACAATAACAAATTTCAAAAGTGATTAGTAATCATCTATTTTTCCACTCTTAAACTGTGTGCTTGTTTGTTAAACTTCACATTGGCAATCACTTTCTTGTTTTCTACAAGTTTCCATAGAAGTTGCTATGTGTGAAACCTTAGACATGGGAGCTGGCACAGCAAGTCTTCTGTTCTGTTGTTTGCGCTCCTTAGTAAGATCCTCCCACCTTTGGGAGTAGAGCAGGGACAGTACAGAGACTGCCTTTCATGTCTCGGCAACCATGATACCCCCATCCTAAGGGTCCCCATCATCTAGTACCTCACTCTGTTCCAGGTTACATGCCTGCCTGGAAGATAAGATAGGTTCTTAGTGATGGGGGAAAATCTTGTCCGTATGAATTCCATTGAAACCATCAGAGAGCAATGTGTCTTCTTTTTTTTCCGGTTTTAAGCTACACTAACATGACAGATGTGTAATGCCCAGGGCAGATGCTCACACGCAATTCTTAGACATGCTCCTTAGAGCTGCTGTGTAGTGCTGTCTAGCAGTGAACCACGGTGCAGGCAGCCCTCGCATGAGCACACTGCTTCAGTCCCTTTTCCACCGAGGTGTCCCCAAGCACATGGTACACAGGGCCAGGGGCAGGAGATTCTTTGGGAAAAGAATAGTGAGTGGGGGATAGGGTAGAGATAGTGTGCATAAGCCATTGTTCGTTGACCACAAAGGTTAGCGACCAAAGCAAGAGCCTCTCCTTGGGTACAGTCATTAACCACACAGTAGATACAGTGAAGCCTGTGCTCATTTTCACACATGGACCTAGTACCAGGAGTCAATCTTTGCTTTCTCATGGTTCTTCTCGGAGTCCTGGCTTGTAGTTTACCTGTGAAAAATTGAACAGTACCTTCAAAAGTACGTGGAGTGTCTAATGTCGGGAATCCGAATAAGAAAGGTTATTGGCTCCTCATTCTGGGGATGGTCTGTGGCTGGGGTGGAAGTTTGAAATCACCTTGGGATTTGGGACACTGACTTCAACCACTTAAAACTAAAGAAAGGAGAATCCTGAAGCCCCAAAAGAGAAGCGGTGAGGCAGGTGTCCTGGAGACTTTAGAATTGGACAAAGGGGGTGAGGATATAGCTCAGTACAGCACTTGCCATGCAGGTGTGAGGACCTGAGTTCAAGTTCTGGCCTCAGGACTGGCGGGAAAAGCCTCACATCAGTCATGAGAAGGCGTGTGCTGGCGGCCCCAGTGCTGGGAAGGCGGAGATAGGCAGACTTCTGGGGTTTGTTAGTAACCTGGAGACCGAGGATAGCTTATTCAGAGCACTGCAGGCTGGGGAGGAAGGCTCTACACACACTGTCACACACGTGTAAACACCTGAGAGAGAGAGAGAGAGAGAGAGAGAGAGAGAGAGAGAGAGAGAGAGAGACAGAGACAGAGAGAGAGAGACAGAGAGACAGAGAGAGAGACAGAGACAGAGAGACAGAGAGACAGAGATAGAGACATACAACAGAGAGACGGACAGAGACAGAGAGAGACAGAGAGACAGAGAGAGACAGTCAAAGGGACAGACAGACACAGAGATAGACACACTGACACACACACACACATACAGAGAGAGAGAGAGAGAGAGAGAGAGAGAGAGAGTCCATTAGACTTCAGATGGGTGAGTCCCTCATACTCTATCATTGGAGGGTTATAGGATTTAGGTTCATGGCACCCGTGTGATGTTAATTCCTTGGAACAGATTAAGAGCCAATCAAAGTGTGACAATGTCTAAGGAACAAATTGTGGTTATCATTTGGTATTAAGATTTGTGCCCATGGATGACTCAAATTGCCCATTTTTCTAAACTCATTCCTACTCATAAGATAACTATCAACTGTCTGAGGGAGGCATTGTGTTCAGGGTACTAGACCACTAGGCTCATGCTACAGTGAGAAGAAGAATGGGCTGGTATTAAACAGACATGAGTTCAAATCCAGGTTCTGCTACCTGTGGTGTGTAAGAACCTGGGCAAGTTGATTTCCCCCTTTGAGATGCAGTAGTACAATAAGGATAATAATCTGCTACAAAGGACTGCTGTATTGAAAATAGCCAGCACCGTGACTGGTGCACACAAGGACCTATCACTTATTTTAATGATCAGCTTAGAGGAGAGGTAAACCTTCTACTCACTGTGTGCTAATAGCCACGGTGCGATGTGGTCCAATGTGAGGTACCTGGAGATTTCTGCTGCAGAGGCAATGCAAAGTATTATGGATATGTTTCTGGCAGACATATGAGCCATTTACATAATGAAACCTCTCTCAGATTCTTTCTATTAATAGCCAGCCTTCGAAGTATCAATCTGACCATTTTGTATTTAGAATCATTCTCTCCATGAGCAGGCCTCTTTTATTGCCGTGTCTTAATATCTGCTGACAAGTATCGTCTCCTTGCTTTCACATCCAAGTGTTCCTGATTTGGTGGCTTCTTAACTTGTTCACTTGCCGCTCGAGATCTTCATTTTGAAAGAATGTGTTAAGGTTGGGGAGGAAAGACACGTCTTCTTTTCTGCCGTGTGGGGTCCCAGCCGGGTAGGGTAGAACAGAGCAGTATGTGTTCTGCACCGACCTTGCAGAACTGAGCTCTGTAAAGCCAGCGCGCTTTAGTGCCATCTTTTGCATGGAAAGGATCACATCTCTTTGCTTTCCCACAGACAGACCCTGAGAATCAACCCACCGAGCATGTCAGCACGGGGCTGTACATATTTGAGCATCATGTGCTCATCCACTGACTGGGGCCCTTGGCTTTCCTAAGGGATGTGACTCTATTGTTGGGGGTGGGGGTCACTGCGGAATGGGACTACCGGTATAAGCAAGGCAACAGCATGGTTTACATCATCCCCTTAGAAGAGTGCAAGCCAGTCTTCCCTGCTTGTCCGGGATGTCCGTCAAGGGAGTCAACAGGTGTAGAAGGGCCTGAGGATATTTAGCATGAATGAGGATGAGGGAATCCCTGCGGGGTGATGGATGCTCCCCTGGAGGTGTGTTCTAAATGTCATTCTCCTCCATGAGCCTGTTTATGCAGACATGACCTAGATGGTGGCCACACACACACACACACACACACACAGGCACACTCAAATACACACACAGACACAGATGCACACATACACAAACACTGACACAGAGAGACAGACACACACACACAAACACTCAAATACACACACACAGATGCACACATACACAAGCACTGACACAGAGACAGAGAGATAGACAGAGACACATACACACATACACACACACACACACACAGAGAGAGAGAGAGAAAGAGAGAGAGAAAGAACATATAGTCAAGTACACAGAATACCTCTGTGGGAAACATTCACATTGTAACTTTAAAAAGCTGTTTCTTTTATTTTTGAGATTATATTGTGATTAACGTCACTTCCCTTTCCCTTCATCCCTCCAACCCTTCTTGTTCTCTTTTAAATTCATGGTTATCTTTCTCCACTCCTTGTTATCTCAGGCTAATGTGTATATATGCATATCTATATAAATATGCATTCTTAAATATAGCCTGTTTAATCCCCATACTGTGACTTGTGTGTATTTTTTCAGGGCTGATCATTAGGTATTGGAGAAATGATTGGTGGCTCTTCCCTAGGGAAAATGATCTTGACAGTCCTCAGCTGCCTGTAGTCAGCCCTTTGTGTTGGGCTGAGGCCTGTAGTGGCTTCCCCAACCCATGTGCTGTGACCCTTACTCAGCTCAGGTTTAGGTACCTGTTGGTGAGATTTTATAGATGTAGCTTCTGACCTACTTAAGAGTCACAGTCTAACAAGAAATGCCTCAACCCTCTGGCACTTACGGTCTTCTGCCCCCTTGTCCACAGTGCTTCCTGAGCTTTGGGTACAGGTGTTCTGTAGGCACACCCATTGTGCCTGGGCTCTACAGCTCTGCATTCGCATCTGTGGGTTTCTGGAATAGTCTCCCTCTGTTGCATCTGAACTTTTGTAGTATAACTTTTAAAGCTGAACAAATCTTCAACACTTGCTCTTTCCATAAGACAATCAGACAAATATAAAAATAACAGGAAAGCAAAAGGTTGTAAAAAGCTTGTGTCATCTTGCTGGCTGTACTGGGATTGAACCAGGGGCTGGGCTAGTGTGAGCTATATCTAAAGTTTCATAGACGTTGCCTGATGTAGCTCCAAACTGACTTCGATCCAGGCTTTTTCTTGAACTTGTGACCTACTTAGCTGCATGTGTAGAAGTCTAGGCTGCCAGGCCTGGCTGGAATAATATGTAAATTAAGTAAAGACAATCTTATTTTATTTAATTTTTGGAGTATGCTTTTACTAATGATTATGCATTTCTCTGCTGTCAGTCCATGAATCCTACTAGATCAGCTTCTGAGGAACATTGGTAAGTGCCCAGTGGTGGCCCATGAATTTTAGAAAAGGGAATAGTTGTACCTCAGTTTATATATAATGAAGACAATGTGAGCAGACAATCTTACAAATTGAATCTAAAAATGTCTAGCACCTCAGGTGTTGGGGTCATGTGTTAATCCATTTTTACTACTAGGAAAAAATAATGAGAGAATCAGTTTCTAAAGAGGAAGGGTTGGGTTACCGTCCTGGAGATTTTGGTTTATAATCGGTGTCCTCATTGTCTTTGGGACTGTGTGTCAAGGCTGTGTATCATGGCAGGGACTTGCGTAGAACAAGACCTGCTTACCTCATGGCTAGTAAGGACCACAAGGAAGAAGAGGAGGCTGCAATTCCACAGTCTCCTTCCAGGGCATGACCCAAATGATCTGAGGAACTCCAAACATGCCCCATCTCCTCAGTTACAGAACCATCATGTTGGTAACCAAGAACATCTTGGCTCATGACCAAGCTAAGATGTGGACTTTTGGGGGCAACATTCTAGATCCAGACTATAGCAAGAACATAGATGATGTCCAGACTATCAGGGGCTGAATGTTGTCCACTATGCATCCATCCCTACAGAGGTTGCACCAAGAATGTGAATTATGTTCTCTTTACTTGGGCCAGTGCTCATTTTAGTGGAGAAAACACTAAGGTGTCTAATGCTTGATTGCCGTTATTTCTCTTTGCTGGCCTCTGGAGTGGCTGGCCCTCTTCTGGTTGGAAGATGCTGAGATCACAGCACACATGGAATCAATTGCCAGTTTGTTCTTGTTTGTTCTTGACCGTGCTTGGCTTGCTGCCCACCAGGTGAAGTCCCTCAGTGTGTGACAGTCTGGCGGAGAGCTGAGTTGTGGGGCGCCTGTTCATGTGGTAGGTGATGCCAGTGGACGATCCTGTCTTAGGTAGGATGTTGGAGGGTATTCATGGGAAACTTGAGGAGCCTCCTGTGATGACTCATTGTAGCAGGAGAAAAGCAGCTGTTTCCCAAGGAAGTCATGAGCCCTTTATGGAGAATGATATAAAGCCCCAGGCCCCCTGGCCCTGGGCGTTCTTCAGATCCAAATGTCTGCGTTTAAAGGAGAAAAAGAACAGGCTTAACCAAGATGTCAGATTGGGACCACCAATGGGCAAATCTCTCCTTACTCCTTCTCACCCAGCTTTCTGTTCCTCCACTCTGGCTTTCTGACATGAGCGACTCTCAGTCCTCAATAAGGCCTTGTTGGCTTTCTGTGTCAGTTTTCTAGGGCTACTGTAACAAGATGCCCCAAGGATGGCTGAAGAGAGAGACATTTGTTTCCTCTGACTGGAGGTGAGGTGTCTGAGGTAAAAGGTCAGCAGTGCTGGTGCTTCTGGGATGTTTCTTTTTGGCTTGTCAGCTGAAATCTTTTTGAGTCTTCATGTCCTCTTCTTGGGTGTTTGATTTTAATCTCTTCATACAAGGATTCCAGTCATACTGGGTTAGGGACCACCCATACAACCTCAGTTTGCCTTAACTCCCTCTTGAAGGGTCCGGGAGATGTGACTGCCACCTTCTCTGTGTTTTGGTCTTGCATATGCTGATTCAACCAATTGAGGTTTAAAAACAATTTGTCATTTTTTAAAAGGTGCTTATTTTACATGTGTATGTGGAGATGTCTGAGTATTTGTATGTGCACCATGAGTGCACAGGAATTCACAGAGGTCAGAAGAGGTTCCAGAATCCCTAGAGTTATAGACAGTTGTAAGCTGTCATGTGGGTGCTGAGACTTGAACCCGAGTCCTCTGAAAGATCAGGGAATGCTCTTGACCTCGGAGCCATCTCTCCAGCCCACAGAGTATGCAGGTTCATTGTGAAACGATTGGATACCTAGGGTTTTAGTCTCCATCAATCAAAGGAGCCAGAATCTGTCTTCCCCAGATCCCAAAGGAGGATGGAATGGTCAGGTGTTGAGGGACCAGGAGTTAGGGTTTTATAGGTGCTATTATCTCTTCAGATGAGCTACAACAGACTCTTCAACTGTTAATTTTTTACCATAACACGCAGGTGGCTAAATCACGATTTTTGTGCCGAGATGTTTTTAATTGCTTGTCGTATGCCAAGCCTCGTGCTAGGCACTGGGGTAACCTCTGCAAAGAAGAGCTGTTGCGTGCCAGGTTTGCAGAACGTGGCATATGGGTGAGCTCCAGGTGTGTGGTAGTAGCTCCCTGAGGCTTACATTAGCATTGGTGTGAGTTGGTTTTTGTCTCTTAGGGGACATTGGGACATTTATATGTCTGGAGCATGTGATAACTGGAGTTCTGAAGAGGAAAGTCTCCAAAGAGGACACCAGGCTTGTTGTAAATCTGTCTTACCAGCATGCAATGTTTGCCTGGAAGCTGGCTGACGTATGTGTACTCTGCATTTTTTTTTTTTTTTTTGAGGGCAAAGCTGCTATTTTTACCCTTAGTAGTGTTCTGATGACTCCTTGAGAATGCAGTTGCTACAGGCAGCACCAGCTGTTTCTTCCCTGGGTCCGTGTCTTAGGCATATTTTTGTCCCCAATTTCTGGCAATATGCCCACCTGGCATTTAGTAGGTCTTTGGTAAATATTTGCTGAATTACGTGTGCAGATGCTTGCTTGCTGGGTGTGTGACTCCTTCTCTGAGACAAACCCCTTGCTTCTCCAAGAAGAAGCTTCTCAGCAGGAACACTGTGTGTGACTCACACTAGGTCTGGCTGATTCAGCATGGCCCCCAATCCCTAGCCCATTCAGAGCAGCCTGTCTTCCAGGAACCACTGAGGATTCTCAGAGTGAAGATAGGTATTGCACACACAGGTTGATATAGAGATGTGCACTGGAAAACACTCGCTCATTGGGCGGAATGGAATAAGTGTAGAATGAATATAATAATTGGGCTGGGGCCCTGGGCATAGATGATCCCCCAAGCCTGGGGGAGGGGGCAACAGGGGTGTGTGTGGCGAGTACTCTTTGTTTCCCTCACATTGCCTTCATTATAGAGTCACTGAGAAGTGACTTAAGGTGAACTGTAAGAGGAGAGGTGGCACTTGCGTGATAGATGTGGGAGTGGGTGTGGGAAGGTTGTTCCAGGCATTAAAAAAAAAAGTACCATCAAAGAGTCTTGGCTGGTTTTCCATTTCCAGTAATCGTTGACAGTTTTTATTGTTTAACGTTTTTCAAAGTGTCCTCGGCACCTCGGGATGTTCAAATCGCAAGCATTTTCATGGGAGCGGTTCTGCCAGCTGATAAGAGATGAGTTCTGTGATCAGCAGCGGAAGTGGAGTTGGCAGTCCCAGTGTTGATGGGAATTTAAACATACAGGAGTCAAAAAAATTCAGGAGTTCAAGTTTAAATGGTGACTGTGCCCCAGTCCCCTAGGGTACACGGCAGTAGCATGTTCTGAATTTGTGGCAGATTGTGTTAAGTTTAAGCCCTTGTTTTTGCAAAGTCCTTCTGTCAAGGTCAACATGTGAGCCGTAACTTTCAGCTTTATTGACTCTTGTAGTCTTACCCACTGCTTAGACTGCTAAAGCGTTTGTGGATGAAGGGTCAATATTGTCATAAAAATACAGACTCTGCCTTACACAAGTTGTGGTGCGGAATCTATGTGATGTGAAGACAGGTCTCTGCCTGAGTGTGACTTCATACTGACACAAAACAGTGGCTTCTGCATTTGCATGATATGTAAATGCTGTGGACTTTACCATTGTGTCTGTCTTTACACTGTTTAGTGATATAAATGCATCCAGATTGCTGTGTGGCCATGACCACCTCCATCTCCAGAACTGTGATGGGTGATTGATAGGTCAGCTTGATGAGATCTAGACTCACATGGGAGATGGGCTTAGTGCATGCCTGTGGGGTATTACCTCCATTAGGCTAATCAAAAAGAGAAGACCTTCCCACTGTGGGCGGCACCATTCCCTAGGCTAGGAACTTGGTTGTATACAAAGGAGACAGTAAGTTGAGTACAAGCATTTATCATGTGCTGATTCCTTACTATGGCTCTTTGACCAGTTACTTCAAGCTCTTGCTGCCAGGACCACCCAACTGTGATGGATTGTACCTTGAACGGTGACCCGAATAAGCCCTCTTCCCCATAAGTTGCTTATGTCAGGGTGTTATATCAGATCAACAGGAGGAGAAAGTAAGACAAGATCCATTTTAATTTTACAAAATCAAACTATATTTTAGATAACAATTCTTCTACACCCTGCTCGGTCCCTGGCTACTACCATTTAACTTTCTGCCTTTGTGATATTAATCCCTTAGAAGAACCAATCAAGTGGCCCGAGACATGGCCGAGGGTAGAGGTGCTTGATCTCAGGGTGACAACTGGAATCCACATGGCAGAAGAAGAGAGCCCACTCCTGCAAACTGTCCTCTGACCTACACATCTGTTCATGGACACATACACAGGAAATAACTCTAAACAAGTGTTAAAAGAATCAGTGTGATTCAAATAGTTTTGTCATTTCATACTGGCTTATTTTTCTTAGCTGGTCTATTTTTGGTAATAGCATCATTAGGTGATAACCTATACATCATTAAAAGTAAATTGTTTTTTTAAAAGTAATTTTAGCTTCTTTTCTGTAGTTTCCAAAAATATACATGTTTGTTTTTTCTTTAAACTGTTTAAAATGTCTGTTTAGTGCATGTTCTCTCTCTCTCTCTCTCTCTCTCACACACACACACACTTTGTGTGTATTTATATACATAGTACATGTATATGTGGGGCATGTCCATATTAAACATATGTGTGATATGAATATGGTGAGATATATATAGTATATGTATGTGATATATTGGTGTAATGTAAATGTGTGCATGTATGTTTATGATATATGTATGTTTGTGTGATGTTTATGAATGCTGTGGTATATGTATGTGTGTGGTATGTGTGTATGAGATGTTTGTATTGTGTATATATGTAGGGTGTATGGTGTGTGTGTATGTGTGTGTGTTGATCTCAGGTGTTTGTGTGGGTTCACAGAAGCCAGAGAAGGATGCCTGGTATCCTGCTCTATCGCTCTGAACCTTATCCCCTTCAGACAGAGTTTCTCACTGAACCTGCATGTAGGCTAGTGGCATGTAGGTGATTTCTACCAGCCTTGGTGATTTCCTGAAGGGCTACAGCTACAGGTGTGCAGAGGGCCATATCTGACTTCTTAGGTGAATGCTGAGGATTTTAACTCCACTGCTCATGCTTGCTCAGCCAATAGTTTTACCCAGTGAGCCATCTCCTGTCCCCCAATCATATGATCACTATTTGTCAAATCCAGTAAGAAAAATCCTAGGAAACAAACAAGAGTAGAAGGTTGGAAATGACCATACTATGCTCACAGTATTCTAATCATTTTGGGAGCCCCACGATGCTTGGTTTACATGTTTCTTTTCATTTAAGTGACACTATCTTCCTCCCCACAGCATCTGATGATGCATCTGATGTGTGTGTAGTGTCTACATGTGCATAGGGACATAGGAATAGGATGCATATGCTGTAGTGACTATTGGCTGATGTCAAGTGACTTCTGGCCTAGCTGGCCAGTGAGCTCTGGGGACCCATCTGCAAGGTCTGGATTTGAATTTGCAGGGGTCTCTGCAAATACCATGGCCAGAAAACTGTTGATCATTGAGGAGCAGGAAGGCAGTTAGGTTCAGCACGACTTGGTAGCTGGCATTGGTTCAAACTTCAAGACGCTGACCTCCAGTAGTTTATTTCAAGCATATTTAAGCACAGCACAATTTGGAAAACAACAACAAAAAAATTTCCTGGCAATAATTAACTCAATCCCGTGTGCACCACAAAGCTTAAGATATGACTATGTTGAAACTCCTTATAAAGTACAAGTAACATCCTCTAGAAAGGTAGGCTCATAAACAAATTCAAGATAAGGGCAAGAGGGAGGATCCAGCATGGCCTGGCCACACAGATAGCATAAAGGTCGCCAGGCTATTAACCGTATCTGCTTCCAGCCTCCTGGGCAGAAAATAAGTTATATATCTCTCCCTTTGAAGTAACAGTCTGTGTGTTAATATTCCTGGTTCTCCTAGAGCTTATCTATGAACACAGAACCTCTGTACCTCCTACATGATTTGACCAAACTATTGGCTGTGATGGTACATGAGTTATTTGAGGTCTTTTATTTGGTCTTTTATTCCCATAAAATAAACAGATCTCTATAGGAAAAATGACCCCAGGTGTGTACAGACATGGTGACCCACACCTGTAATTCAGTATTTGGAAGGTAGACACAGGAGGCCTAGGCTGAGAAACCCTGTCTCAAAAATTCAAAACAGACAAGCATATATAAAACAGTAATCTTTAAAAAGGAAGAAAAGTGGCATTTTCTGTCTCCTTGCTTCTGGAAAAGGTATGTGTTGATATGGTTATTTAGGAAAGCGGGCATCTTCCAGGAAAGATAAGTGTGCACATATGCATTTTAGTTACACAGTTTTCCCAATGAAAAACTGCTATGTGTGTGTGTGTGTGTGTGTGTGTGTGTGTGTGTGTGTGTGTGTGCTATGAGCCGTGGAGGGTGTTCATTACAATCTTAACTATGTTAATGATCTCAAAATTCCAAGCCAAACTGAGTGTTTAGCAGAGTAAAGAGAATCCAAGCATGTGGCCTCAGGATGGCCCAGCAAGGAAGACTACAAAATTGTAGACCAGTATTCAGTCCTCATGACCCACGTGGGAGAAAAAGAGAACTGTTTGTCACAAGTTGTCCTCTGTGCTGTGCCACACATGTATCTACACACACACACACACACACACACACACACACATCATATTAAAAAGCACATTATGATATACAGTCAAATAATAGGATACTATACAATACCAACATTGAATAATCTGTAGCTAGCAATTCAGAAAAGTCACAAGAGGCCAGTATTAAACCACAAGGATGTAAGTTACGGGAAAAAATATTTTACACTGTGAATATCCATACATGTGACTAAACAGCTCACTTTTCGCCCTGAGACAGGTAGGAAAAGCCTGGACGCTTAGAGCGGCTTCCATTAAAATTCATATCCCTCTGTTTTGAGAATATCTATGGAAATGAAAGCTACCAGCTATTTCTGCCATTTCAGTGTTCACATGCAATTTTTTTTCCAAGTGCCCTGCACAGAAAGTCTCTAAAATATCACATGTACTCTGCTGGCAGGCTGCAAACCAACAGAAAGATGGCTGGGTAAAAAGGAACTCATGCACGCAGAATATTTTTATCTTTAAAAAAAAACTACATTCATTCCTGAAATAGAATATTTGGAGAGGAGCTTTTCGTGAATGATGGTAGATTGAAGGCTGTATCTAAAAATAGAGCTGCAAGCTTTAATAAATGAAAATTAGGGTCCTAATCAGTGCTTTATGGGCTCAGCACTGAGCATGTCATTCCCTGCTTTAGTTGATGTGGGCCACGCCTCTTCTAGTTCTGTTATTTGCCTGTTGGGTTGTGATGAGTCCATCAACACCGCTATCACTGCTGTCCCTATCATCACCACCAGCAACAGCACCGCCACCATCAGTACTACTACCACCATCAGCATCACTATCAACATCAGCACCATTATCAGCATCGGCACACTTACCTTCAGCATCACCAACATCAGCATCATCAGGACATCACCTACAGCAAACGCTTTTCTGGGTTCTGGGTAATGTCTTTATAAATATCCCACTTAACAGATGCATGATCCTGCCACGGGATCTTTGCCTTACTCTAATGTAACACCCTCTGCCGATTTCCATTATTATACCCTGTGATAGTTTGTATATGCTCGGGCCAGGGAGTGACACTATCAGGAGGTATGGCCTTGTTGGAGTAGGTGTGTCACTGTGGGAGTGGGCTTTAATACCCTAGTCTTAGCCTGGTAAACAGTCTTCCACTAGCAGCCTTCATATGGAGATGCAGAAATCTCAGCTCCTCCTGCATCTTGCCTGCATGGACACTGCCACGTTCCTGCCTTGATGAATGGACTGAACCCCTGCACCTGTAAGTCAGCCCCAACTAAATGTTGTCTTTATAAGACTTGCATTGGCCATGGCATCCGTTCATAGCAGTAAAACCCTAACTAAGACACATCCTTTCAACTGGCTGCATTTTTCGCCACTGCAAAAATCTCCACTGGCTGCATTTTTCACCACTTGTTTCATCTCCGTTTGTTTGAGAACTCAAAAGTCTGTGTGAGCGAAGCTGTACCTATTTCTTTCAAGTTTGTATCTCCAGAGTTTGGATCTAGACCTCGTGTGTCAGGAGGAACGATAATTATACACCGAGTGTATGTACAATTAAATTGGCCCAGTAACTCTGTGCTAATACTACGTATGTTCTATAGAGTCAAACAACAGAGGCTCAGTGTGTAAATAACTTGCCCATATTTGCTCAGCTTGTGAATAATGGGGACTATAATTCAAAGCCATTGTAGCTGCCATCAAGGCCATTTGCCCAACGGCTCCATTTTGCTATCTGTCATTTGCTGCTGCACAGAGGATCTTCTTTCCAGACAATCGAATCATCATTTTGTTTCACTCCTTGAATTCACCTTTATAGCACGCAGAATCATGTTCTGTTTAGGATCAATTCTTTGTGCATGTTCAAAGGTAGCCCCTCCCCCACCCCTTTCAGCCTGGGTTGCTATCAGCTCTCTGTAGCTCACTTGAGGCTGGCTCCTGGCATTGTCTGGGCTCTAAAGCTCTGTTGGTGTGTGGAAGCTGCAGACCTGCCTCCCACAGAAGTAGGAAGCATTCCCCGGTAATCCAAGGGGCAGCATTATCTCTGCAATGCATGCAGCTTCGTGCTGCGTCTAATGGCATCTAATGACCTTGGGTCTGAGCGGGTGCTGACTTGTGACCCGTGCTCATTTGTCCCCTTCTACATTGTGAGATATACTGAAATATCAGGGAAGAGGAAGAATATCAGAGGGCCTCTCCTGGATGTCTGGAAACTGTTAGCAATGCACGCAGCATTTACTCTCGTAATTCTCTTTTGTTTGTTCTGGGATACAAGGGCCAGCTTTGAAGTTAAAAATAAAACAACTATTGTTAGAAGCTGAGGTGGTCACCCTTTTATAGTTGAGCCTCAGGTCCGGATGAGTCACTGCAAAGACTCCTCCTGGAATGTTTGCAGGGCTGGCCAGTGGGCTGGATAAATGCTGGAGTCCTTAACTGGGCTGTGCCAAATCCCTTCCTGGCTCCTTTTGATTTGGTGTGTGTGGGGTGGGGGTATGGGGTGGGAGTGGGGGGTGGGGGAGACCTCAGGGGCTCTCAGGAGCTAGGCAAATTTCACATCACTTAGCCCCAGCCAGACCTGGACCTGAACCCGGACCTGAACCGAGACCCAGACCATACCCAGACCCAGACCCCTTGAAAGAGCCCATTCTCTTTGCCTAGCTGGTCTCCCTCCGCGCTAGTGGTTCAAAGCCTTCCTAACGCTGCGACCCTTTAATATAGTTCCTTATGTTATAGGGACTCCCAGGCATTAAAACTGTTAGGTTGCTTCCTCATGCCTGTAATTTTGCTACTGTTATGAATTGTAATGTAAATATCTGATATGCAGTATATCTGATTTAAAAAAAAAAAACACCCAAGTGTCCTAGACCCACAGGTTGAGAACCACTGCCCTGCCACTGTTCACCTATTTGTAGAGTAGTTCACCTATCTGTAGAGCCGTCTGTTCCCTGCATGCTGAAATTCATTCCTAGGTCCTGTGTTAGCCGATTGGTTATCAGCAGCCCATGTTCCTCGAGATACCTGGCTTCTCTGTCAATTGCTTCTTTGAACCTGGTTTGACTTAACAGTATTCAGAGTGGCTCTGTCAAAGGGTTCATGTTATCTGTTGCTTTTTCTCCTTCTTCTCCTTCTCTTCATATATATATATATATATATATATATATATATATATATATATATATATGTATATGTGTGTGTGTGTATGTATATGTCTATATAATGTGTGTATATGCATATGTATACATTGTGCATATGTATGTGAATGTAATGTGTGTATTTATGTATGTATATATGTGTACATATATGTATGTGGGTGTATATAATGTGTACCTAGATGTATGTCATGTGTATGTATATGCAATGTATGTATATGTGTCTGTGTGTGTTTTGCCTGTATGAGTGGCTACCACCTATATGCAATACCCATGGGTTCCAGAAGAGGGTATCAGAACCCTTAAAACCAGAATCACAGATAGTTACTGGGTACCACGTGGGTGCTGTGATTCAGAGTTGAATCCTTTGGAAGAGCAGCCGTGTTCTCAGCTGCTGAGCCACCTGTCTAGTTTCTTTTTCTTTTTGCTTACAAAGTACTTCTTCACTCTGTATCCCTGCTGCCCTTGAACTCACTACATATTCCAGGTTTCTATTACACTTAGGGCAATCCTCCTGCCTTAGACTTATGTCTCAGTCCCAGACTCACAAGTGTGTGGATAACATAGCTACTGTGCCTGTCTATGCTGTTCACCCCTCTCAGGATCCCAGCATCCTCAGACATGAAGGTCTCCATCTTGGCTACAAGGTGTGTGTACTACAAAAAAAAAAAAAAAACCTAAACTGTGTTTACTACTTCATCCCTTCAGCCTTTGGAGACTTCTTTCATCTGGCAATGAAATAGGCCATGGGTTTATTCTACTGTAAAAGTTTAAAATCAAAATAGTGAATATCTGTCTATCTATCTATCTATCTATCTATCTATCATCTATCTGTGTATCTATCTACCTACCTATGTGTCTAACTATAGTCCTTCTCTGACATCTACCTATAGTTAATATTTTCCATCGTCAATTCCATTTATTAATAAGATCTTAATAAATAGGAAGCAGGGCTACAGCCTTTCCCTGTGGACTCTCTGACTATGTTAATTTCTGCTGTCTTCTGTTCCCTCAGCTCTGTCTCCTGTTCTTTCCACTCTTCATTGATCTCTTACATGAAGAAGGGAGAATCTTCTTTTATATTTGGTACCTTAACACTAGTGTCCAAGAGGAAACTAGAAATCCCCAGGGGAGGGCTGAAGAGATGGCTCAGTTGGTAAAGGGTTTGACATGCAAGCTTGCGGACCTGAGTTTGAGTCCCAGACTCCATGTGAAAAAGCCAGGTGTGATGGGGTATGCTTATAACCCTGGTGCTCCAGAGGTGGAGAGGGAGGAATTTCCCTAGAGCTCACTGGCTGGTCAGTGTAGTCTTGTTGGTGAATTCTGGACCAGTGAGACGCCCTGTCTCAAAGTGGACTGTGACTGAGGAAACCACCACATGTAAGATTGTCATCAACACACACACACACACACACACACACGCACACATACATGCACGCACGCACGCACACATGCACACTACACATACACACATATACTTACATACATATATACATACACATATATACACATACCACACATACATATACTTACATACATATATACATATACATATACACACACACCACACATACACACATATACTTACATATATACATACACATATACACACACATCAGACATACACACATATACATGTATATGTATGTACACACACATACACACACAAACAATACATACTACATATACACCCACATACATACATACATACACACATAACATATCACACATACACACATATACATACATACACACACATACCACACATACACACATATACTTACATACATATATACATACACATATACACACATACCACATATACACACATATACATGTATACATTTGTACACACACATATACACATACATGCACACACAAACACATACCATATATACACCCATATACATACATATATACATACACACATAACACATACCACACATGCACACTTATACATACATACATGCACACACATACATACATACATACATGCACACACATACATACACACATAACACCTAGCATACACACATAACACATAGCATACACACATATATATACACACATACATACATACATACACATACAAACACACACATACCACACATACACACATATACACACATACATACACATACACACAAACATACACACACTACATAAAATGATTCACAGATCCTCACAGAATAGTGAAGACAGGATCCTGCCAAAAACACATGCTGGTATCTAGTGAACTTTTCCTATGACCCAGGGACTGTGCTGAATGCTGTACAATACTGTACACAAGTTCAGGTATAGCCACACAGTGACTATATTAACATTTCTTAAAATATAACTAATGTGAACACACAGGATGGAAGACTGACTCTAGACTCTACTCCACCCACTGTATATGGCTTCCCTGATATATAAAGTTTATATATACATAAATATAATTTTAATAAATTATATGTATATATGTATTATTTATATACTTGTTATATATTTAATTATATATATATATATATATTTTTTTTTTTTTTTTACTTAGGAAAAGTGGGTATACAAAACTAACAAACGAAAAGTCACACAAGGCCCTGGGGTTAGAGATCGTGTCTCTAGTTCATTTTAAGCTGGGATGTGTCATTGGAGAGCTGCCTCCGTCCCTGGTTGACACCGTGAGTGTGATGCTCCGTCATCTCCAAGCCCTCAGAGCATGCTCTTAGCATCATGGCTCATGCCTCCTATAGATGTCTATACTTCTAATTTCCACCAGGGAAGACTGCATGATTTACTTAGGTCTCCCGAGTACTCTACTTGTTTAGCATTTAATTCTCTTATAACTTTGCTGTAGTTTTGAATGCCGTGGTGGACTTCCTCAAACATACGTCAACTTTGAACATCTCCGGTTATTGTCTATGGGGAAAATGTCAAAATGTCAAGATTGAGAACTGTTGGGCTAAGAAATAAGGTCTGTCTGTCTATCTGTCTCCCGCTTTCTCTCTCTCTCTCTGTGTGTGTGTGTGTGTATGTGTGTGTGTGACAGAGAGAGAGAGAGAGAGAGAGAGAGAGAGAGACAGAGAGAGAGAGAGAGAGAGAGAGAGAGAGAGAGAGAGAACACTTCCAGGAGGTGGTTTTTTCCTTCCACCTTGTTGAAGCAGGGTTTTTCCTTTGGCCATGCTGCGAGGCTAACTGGCCCATGAGCCTCTGGGTGACCCATCTCTCTCTCTAGCTCTGGTCTCATTGTAAGGACATTGGGATTGCACATGTACACCAGCACCTTTTTTTTTTTTAAAGACATGTTTATTTCTTTTTCTGTGTATGTGTGTGTGCCTGACTGTATGTGCACCACTTGGATCTGCTGCCCATGGAGGCCAGAAGAGGGCACTGCATCCTGTGAAGCTACAGCTACAGACATTGTATGCAGCATGGTATGGGGGCTGCGAACAGAACCTGGGTCTTCTGGAAGAGCAGTTAGTCCTTTTTGCTCTTGAGTCATTTATTCAATCCCAACATCTGTGTTTTTAGAATAGAGTCTGGCCATCCAATTAAAATCAATCAGGCTTGTATAATAAGTGCTTTTGCTCACTGGACTATCTCACTGTGACAGAGGCCACTATAAGGTTTTTGGTGCACATTATTACATGGAGACAAATGTTCATGTATTTGAGCTATGGACTGCGATTATAAAACGGAAACAAGCAAAAGCAATGCCAGTGTGCTACGTCCACACTTATTCTGCCGCTGGCTCAGTTGGTAAAGTGCTTGCTTTGGGCTGAGATCGAGATTTTCACCCACGTGAAAAAAAGACATGTCCCTACAACCCCGGCTTTCCAGAGAGGCAGAGACCTCTGGGTTAATGAGAGATCCCATCTCAAATAACAAGGATGTGGGCTGGCTACAGCTCAGCAGGTAAATACTGCCAAACTTGCCGATCTGAGTTTCATCTCCAGAACCCATGTGACAGACAGAAGAAGACCTGACTCCTACACATTGACCTCTGACCTCTACACACATGCCTTAGCACACATGCAACCCACTCTCCCCTAAATAAATAATGGTTAAAAAAAATTAAAAATAACAATTGAAGAGGACATTGACCTCTGACCTCCATGCATTCTCACATAGGTCCACACTCATAGACAGGCACACATGAGCAGAACATATACACCCACATACAAATCTATACCTTGTTTTAATTTGTTCTTTTTGATATGATTTTGAGTTAGAGAACTTCCTTATGTTTATAATTTTATAATTATAGATGGGCATTTATCCAATCCCAGTGAACCAAAGGGGTTCTAGTGAAATATTAGAAGCAGCATCCTCTGCAGGACTATGCAGACATTTTGAGTATTTATCTATCTAAAACCCTATGAGTAAAATTCATAGAAAAGTATCAGTGCCCTCACAAAATGTGTAAGACTGTTGCAGGGTAACTATCCATAAAACAAAATAAATTTGCACCATTATCAGGAAAGGGCATACTTCCTAAAACCCAGGCAGCCAGGGATATGAATAGTTAACTTACCAAAGCCATCGAACAGATAATGCTCAGTGCTTCTCCCATAGCTTATGCTCGGAGTGAGCCTGGATGAACGGCCTCAGACCGTGTCCATGCTGTCCGTGTCCGTGTGACCAGTGTGGAGCCAGTTCCCATATCATTTGCTTTATATGAATTTTCCCCAGGGGCTGGCATCTCACAGGGTATACCTGTGGGCTTCATATTCTCTTGCTTCAGATCTGTGGCTTGTCATTCCATTTCTGATCTATGCTTTTCACAATTCATAACACGTGTTTGTCCTCCCATAGAATGGCCTTTTGGCAAACTTTTTGAACTATCTGTAGCCAATCCATTCCTCCTTGTGTATGCTCATAATGGAAGGCAAGTTTTCCCAGATGTTGAAGCATCTTTGAAAAACAAACCGTGAAGGCAAGTAAGTTGACAAGCACTGGGTCACTTGGAAAGACCCATAGCCTGTCCTTACAGGACCGCAGCTTTCATCCCTGTAAGGTCTTATTCTTATACATGTTTCTCTTTGGACACTGTGAATGGTTCTCATTAAGTTCAGAGTGTCGGCTGTAATTGGTAACTTATATTTTCAGCTTATTATTAGGCTGTAGGGAAGTTACTCTGTGGATATGTGCAAGTTCATGTGTTTGCAGGTACACTTGAGTGCGCAGGCTGGAGGGCAGCTTTGGATGTTGTTCTTTGATCACTGGTGCTGTTTGTTTTTGAGACAGGCGTTCTCACTGGGCTGGAGCTTACCGAGTAGGCTGGACCGGCTGTGCAGTGAATCGTGGGCCCTGCCTATCCTGTGCTTACTTCCGCTGTCCTTACAAGTATGGACGCTGGTGATCAGAAGTTATGTCCTCGAGTTTACAGGATGGTCACTTTACTGTGCTGTCTAAGTTTCCTCCCCATTGCCCCCATTTTCCCTCACTAGTAACCCAGCCTAGCCTTGAACTCAAGCTCCAACTCCCCTAGCCTACTTAGAGGACAGGTGTGTATCACCAAACCTGGTCCTAATGTGCTTTTATGTAGTAATTTTTCTGATCTGGCATTAACGTAAAATACTTCTCTTTTTCTAGAAAAAAAATCTGACATCCATATTTTAAGCTTTAACAGGGCACCAAGCATAGGACATTATTTTAAAAGCATTTCCTTGCTGTCTGTGTTGTGTGTGTGTGTGTGTGTGGAGGGGGTAGTACAGAGTATGCATGACACTGCAGATGTGCGGAGGTCAGGGGACAGCCTGCGCGAGTGAGTTCTCTCCCTCCCCCATATGGGTCCTGGGTCCAGCCCTGCCCACTAGGCTTGGTGACCGGTGCCTTTCCCTACTAAGCCATCTTGCCAGCCCACATACTCTTACAACTCAAGGTTATCATTTATATTTGTGGGTTTTTTCACTCTTCTTTTTAAGTTTAATTTGGATCATAAGCCTAGCTACTCATTGTGTTTTATTTCTTATGTGTTTAAGGCCCACCTTTCGACGAGTTTTCTATGTACGTATTTATGGTTGTCATATTTTGTACACTTCATGTTCTTGTTTTAGTTTCTCGGGGTCTTTCCTAATTTCTTGAGCTGATCTTTTAAATGCTTATGAATGATTTAAAAAATACATAAGGTGGCTTCTCCTAACTAAGCCCCCCACACACACGCGCGCACGCACACACACACACACACACACACACACACACACACGTGATTTCAGTTTTTCTCAGCCTGCAAATCATAAACCTCACGAGACCTTACATGTGCTTTGAAGGCTTTTTAAATATGCAAATTGATTGTAATACCATTTCCAATTGTCCGTGGATTGTATTCTGCTAGGTCGTTCAGGTGGCATTGGGATGCCCCCATACACAGCTTCTGGTGGTCTTGCATGTGCTCCCATGCAGAACCTGAATGCTGCAGAGATCAGGTTTCTGCCAGCACATGAGCCATGCTTATCACGGCACCTTGTCCAGAACCTTGTTGAAGTTTTATCTGACTGCTTTCCCAATTATTGAAAGCGTATGGCAGGGACCTTCTTTTATCTGAATCTGGGCTCATTTTCCTCAGCCTATGTCATGCTGCACCACCTTGGCAGGTCAGCTACTAACTTTTCTTTCTAAGACATCCTTTGTCTGTAAGACGTTCACCCCTGTTAAGCGTTTTAGCTCTTTAATTCTGATTTTAAATGAACATTGTAGCTGTCACCTTCAAGTGCAAAGCTTCCTGGTATCCCTCTGCCCCGATCTCTCTTCTTTTAACTTTTATGTGTTTCTCAAAGATGTTAGGAGGCCATTCTTAATTTATGACCCCATCTGGGAGTCTTTTACTTCTTAAAAGATAATTAATACCTAGCTTCTGTGTTGACAGACGTGTGTGGACAGCCTGGAATTCTTTGTACTTTTGTGGTTCCTTGCTATTCCCACTGTTTTCCATGGTATGTGTATGTGTGTGTGTGTGTGTATGTGTGTATGTGTGTATCTGTGTGTGCACGTGTGTATGCACGTGTGTGAGCATGTGTGTGTGTGTCTGCATATGTGTGTTCATGTGTGTGTGTGTCTGAATATGTGTGTGCATGTGTGTGTCTGCATATATGTGTGCATATGTGTGTGTGTCTGCATATGTGTGTGTGTGTGCAGTGTCACAGATCTTGCAGACCTTAGCCACTCCTTGTGTAGAGGAGGTTAGCACATTTTTATTCCTCCTTTAGCTTCCCTCTCCCCTATGATGATAAAGGTAGACACAGAACTTTCCCTCTAAGAACTGCCTAGATCTTGTGTGTTCTCAGCATAGGCAGACACGGCTGCTGTGAGTTCACAAAGGCAGTGATGGTGCCACATCAAGGGGACGCATTTCACAGCTCTTTTCCCCATCCCCCATCTCTTCTCCCCATTCCCCTTCTCTTATATTCTTTCTTCCCCCTCTTCCAAGATGGTCTCTGAGCCTTAGAGGGAGAGGGCTGGTAGATTGATGTCCCGTCTGTGGTTGAGCATACACAGTTGCTAATTCTCCGTACTTGGAGCAAAATTAAGCCAGTTACAATTCCAGCACGCACAGGGTTGGGACTCCTTTGGCCTCACTCTTAGCTGAGGAGTTCCTGGCAGCTGTTGACTGTTGGGGAATGGAGCCATTTCTCCTTGCAGGGGTCGCAACCGGTGGCTTTCTATTCTCCAGGGATGATATTACCTCCATGGCTACCGCAGACTCAGGGGTTTGGTTGACTTGTTTTTTTTAAAAAGAGAGGGGCTTGAATTTGGAAGAGAGATGTTAGGGGCACGAGGGAGACAGGGGAGAAGTAGGGACTAGACATAATCAAGATACTTTATATGTCTACATAGCTATATCTATCTATGGAGAGAGACATATGTGACTTTATCTATGTCTATCATTTATCTATGTCTACCTATCATCTATCTATATATGTCTGAAATTATGAAAAACTAAGTTTTGTAATGTTAAAAAAATAAACCTTGTTGAAATTTCCCTAGATAACCCAGATAACCTAGATATTATTTTAAAATATTTTTCTTATGCATATAGCTTTATTGCATATAGAAATGTTTTAAAACTACTCCCTTTTTTTTCTTTTTTTTCTTTTTTTTTATTATTCGATATAATTTATTTACATTTCAAATGATTTCCCCTTCTCTAGCCCCCCCACTCCCCGAAAGTCCCGCAAGCCCCCTTCTCTTCCCCTGTCCTCCCACCCACCCCTTCCCACTTCCCCGTTCTGGTTTTGCTGAATACTGTTTCACCCTTTTTTTTCTTACATTTATAATTTAAATTTTGTTTGATTGGAAGTGTTTCACATCAATTTGTGTGTGTGTGTGTGTGTGTGTGTGTGTGTGAAGTTCTTTGTCTCTTAGATCCTTTAGATCCCCTGGGATTTTGCTATTTTAGCTTTCATGCCTCCGTAGAAATGTGACTACTCTCCACCCAGCCGTGTGTCACCAGGGGCACACACTTACTTCCTTTCCTCTGTCACCCCGAGTACTCTTCTGGGCTTTCATCTTGGTGGCCTGCTTGGTCACATCCATGGCCTGCCTCACTGATGCTTATAACAATCATTTCTCTGGGCTTAAAATTCACGTTTTCTTAGGAAATCAGCACATGTTGTTTTCTTGTTTATTGGTCATCTTACACACATATGCATAGATATCCATTTTCATTCTTTTTCCTTAGATAGATTGAAGTCTTTGTTCATTTGTCTACAATACTGGAATACAGTGCTCCTTCACTTCAGAAAAGTTTTCTTCAGTTATATCTTTAAGGACCGTTTCTTCGGTCTACATTTCCATGACGTCATGAATCACAGATGCCTGTGTGCTGCCTTCTTTGTCTCCTCCCACATTGCAGTTTGCCCGGCTCTCCCCCTGTGCATTTTAGAATCATTTCCCCAGTGTGTTTCTTGCATTGTTGAGCTGACTTTCTCCCTTGTGCCCGTTTCTTCCCTTCCCACTGGTCTTCATGTAAGGGACAGTCAACACGTCACACAACTGACTTTTGAACAAAACTTTTTACTAAAAGATTAACGTGTGTGCTTTTTAGTCCACTTCCTCTTAAATTTAGCTTATCCGTACCATTAGCCAGAGTTCTTCAGTCTTTATATACTTATTTAAGGCCCACCTTCTGAAATTGTCTTATGTACATTTTTCTATTACCCGTTATTTGTGTGACCTTTTATCTTCCTGTTCCAATTCCATAATCCAGTCGGTTGGTCTTTGTTCTCTTCCTCTGCTGTTCATGTCTACATCGGAACTTCCTTCTCTCTCCTTCAGTTTCAAAAACACGGGTGGGATCCTCCAGCCTTAAGACCTTTTGTGAAACAGCCGCTTGTCTTGATTTCTCGGGAGCTTTCTTCTGTCACCGGGCCCTTGCTTGTCCTCATGTGGCCTGTTTTGGGTGGGTCTATGACTCAGTGACGAGAGGGTTTCTTTGGCATTGGAATTGACTCTCAAATGTGCCTTCAGACAACAATTAGGCTCTGCTCGATCTCAACCTAGAGGCTTGGTTTGAAGACCAGTGCAGGAGCCAAAAGGCCAACAAGCCCAGGAAGAAGCTGGAGTACTGGACGTCTCTGCCTTTCTCTGTTGTGGTTGGTTTCCGGTCAGGGTTGGGTGAGATCACCACACAGGGAGAGCCTTCTGATCCTGAATTTCTCCTGCATCCTGCTTTCACTGCTTGCTGCCTGAGTGGCTGTGGACAGATTCCTTTGACACACAGCCCTACTATCCAAAGAGACATCCTTCACCCCACCCATAGTCCCAGGACCTAGGCTTGATTCTGAAACCTGAGCCACTCAAATACTGGTGACCCAGACTCCCTCTTGCTTCCCAGCCTGTCCCTCCCCCACACAGTCCAGGCCCCCTCCCCCGCAGCCTGCACTCTTCCAGACTGGGATTCTCCTTCTTGAGATAGAGAATCAAGTGTCTCTCTCTTTCCTTCCTTCCTTCCTTCCTTCCTTCCTTCCTTCCTTCCTTCCTTCCTTCCCTTTCTTTCTTTCTTCCCTTTCCTTTCCTTTCTTTTCCTTTTCCTTTTCCTTTTCCTTTTCCTTTCCCTTTCCCTTTCCCTTTCCCTTTCCCTTTCCCTTTCCCTTTCCCTTTTCCTTTTCCTTTTCCTTTTCCTTTTCCTTTTCCTTTCCTTTCCTTTCTTTTCCTTTCCGACAGAGTTTTTCTGTGTAGCCCTGGCTGTCCTGGAGCTCGCTCTGTAGACCAGGCTGGCCTCGAACTTAGCAATCCACCTGCCTCTGCCTCCCAGGTGCTGGGATTACAGGCGTGCACCACCACTGCCCAGCTAAGTGTCACATTTCTGGTCCTGCCTTTTGCGTGATTATTTCTCTGGGCTATGTAACAAAATAGCTTGAGGTTTAAAAGTCTCTTCCCTACTCATATCCTTGTGGTGCTGAAGTATTCGTAGAAGCTGTACTCAAAGCTCAGAGCTAGGCGCTCATAAAACACAACCGGAGAGGCTTTCAAATTCACAAAACCACTGATACAATCCTCTTGAATAATGACCCCCCCCCTCCCCAGAACATTTAGCATAGAAAGCAGCCTGTAGAAGGTAAGCGTGTGCCCAGATTGCCAGACACAGAACTTTTATGCACGGAAGCCACACCTGTATCTCTGTAATGGTCCCCAGGAGTGCCCTGATACCCAGCCCAATTAGGGGCGCAAAACATCCCAGCCAGCAGCAACCCACTCTGCCTGCAGTAATGTTTACAATTCAAAGCGTGGCCTGAGCCGCTCTTTGCACTTTTCCTCGTGGCCTTTGCAGCTGGGTTCTGGTTGTTCAGCAGATAATTGCTTCAGCTCAGAAGCTTCAGCAAACCTCGCAGGCCTTTCTCTTACTGGGGATGGCAAGAAAGCCAACAGATTTTTTTTTTTTAAGGAGACAAAGAACAATAGCATCACATGTCTTTGAGTAAGAGGGAACAAAACAACTCTCTTCACGTCCCAACACAATGCAGTCAAATGACAAAGCAAGACCGAGGTCAAGTGCGTGCAGGCAGTGGGAGGGTCACAGGTTTAATGAACCCAGACAAGGCATATTGAGTGTCTTGTGTTTTCTCTTCTCGCTGGTCGAGAGGCAGTTGTTGTCCTTAAAAGTGACTTAGAAGAAGAAGAAGAGATGTTTTAGTCCATTGCGTGTTTGTGTAAGTAGCAGAGGGTCGATGCTGACCGGAGCACTTACTGGAAAGTCAAGATTGTTCTAGAGCAGAGGCAGGGCTGCCGGGGTTGTGTAGAGCAGCCCTCGACACATGCTTACTTGGGAGATGAAATTGGTAGCTCTTGTTCTGCCCATAGTAATTTCAAATATTACTACCTTGCCTTCTAATATAGAAGCCAGGAGGAATGAGGCATTATAATCCCAGCTCTTAGGAAGCAGAGGAAGGAGGATCAGAAGTGGAATTTTTCCTCAGATATATAGCAAGATTGAGAGCAGACTAGATTGTATGAGGGTCTATCTCAGAGAACCAAAACAGAGAGCAAAATTTGAAGTAAGTAGGGCTGGGTCATGTGACAGATGTAGATGTCAGTAGTATTGCCTTGGGTTGAAGGGCTGTCATCTGCACACCAGGAGGCTGTGAGCATTTCAAGCTGGTGCACAGATGATCCACAAACAGGCGGTGTGAGCTGTGCGCCTGGGACCAACCAGGTGATCTAATATTTAGAGGCTAAAGGTGACAAATGAGAAAAAAGCCATTAGAAAGGAAGGGCATGGTTTGTACAAACAAGAGTACTCTTGTTTGAAGGTCTCCTTGTTCCCAACTGGTACATTACTGTAGTTCAAGAGTTGGCTTCCGGCAGGCGAACACGGTTGCTGAGGTAGGAGGGCCCAGTGGTAGGTGTTTGGGAAGCTGTGTGGAAAATGGACACCCCTAGCCTTTGAAGGGGGCCTAGGGAAACAGCTTGTGTCAGGTCCCCATTGCTACCTCCTCATGCTCAGACCTGGGCAGGGGGCCTTACAAGATGCCCGGTTTACAAATTTCTAGCCTAAGAGATTGGGTTTCCATGTCCCATCCCACCATACCTCGGCTCTTCTAGTTGGGATGGTACTTCTGACGCCAACCTGGAAAATCTTGGCAGAGGTAGGGGCTTTGTAGAACTGGCTCCTCTGACCCCCATGCCATCTCCTGTTGTGATCCAGGGAGACTCTTGGGGGGCAGGGGGGTCTGGCAGAAGCAAGACCCTTATGAATCCTTTTCTAAAAGCTTCGGATATATTTATCTTGTGTCTTGTGTGGGAGCAGGCAAGCAGACACCTCGGGCCATGTGGAGAGTGGAGGAACTTGTGGAAATTGGTTCTTTTACTACGTGGGTTCCAGGTGATCAAGCTCAGGTCGCTGGGTTGTGCTTGTTCGTCTTCCAGCTCTGGCTTGCAGGGCGTCCGGCTCACTGAGGTGAGCCACCATTTCCATCTCATTTGTACTTGGTTTTTAAAATTCAACCTCTGAACAAAGCCGGGGTCAGCAGCAGGCTTTTGCGAACTTTCCCTCTTATGGTGGGGACTGAGGGAGCCGTGTGTTTCTCTCCCTTCTTTGGTTACCTGCTTACCTCAACACCTGCCTTTCCTTATATAATATTCTTCCCTTACTTACCTGGCAGGGGAGGGGAGGCTGTGGGGGTGGGGGGCAGGGATGCTGGCTATCCATGATCAAGGGATTATATTTTCCATCACTTTCTGACAGTCAGAGTTAATTAAGGCTTTGTATACTCTGCCTAGGGATCATGAACAGTTCCGGCTTGAACATTTGTAGCTGGCTCAAACTGGGTTCCGGGATGAATGCCTGGCACTGTATCTGTACTGCTGGGCCATCCTTAGGCAATGGGCTGCAGGGAGAAGAGAGAGGAGAATGGTAGTTAGGATTTTAGGTAGGATTTAACAGGAGAACAATACTCCAAGCTGCCTGTAAGGGGTGCATGGCTGCGGGGTGGACTCAAGCTCTCAGGCATTCCAGAACTGCCCTAAGAGGGTTGTCCCTCCTGAACTAGATTTGATTCTGGGGGTGCAGAGCCTTAGCAGAAGTAGTCAGTCTATCCCCTGGGCTGCTGTGAGTCCCTGCACTTGGGCTCTTCTGTGTCCCAAGAGTGGTCTTTACGATAGTGTGGCCGGCCAGGATGTATCATTATCTCATAATTGGTACACGGATGACATCACACCACGTCCACGCATCTTCTAATTTGTCAGTGAGTAACACACGCTCAGGCCCTGTCTGGAACATGACCCTGGTTGGTGATTTCAAAGCATTTCCATCCTTCTGACAGGCTTTAACATGCACTGAAACATTTTGAAAGCACAGAGCATGACTTTCCCTGTTTACCCATTCGGAACCTCCACTGCCTACCCGATGCCAGAGAGGAAAGGAAAGGAAAGCTTTTGATGTGTTGCTTTAAAAATTAAAAGGTTTAAAAGTAGCTTTTTTTTTTTTCTTTTTAAGGAGGCAAACAATGAGTGAAGTGTATTCCTAAGGAGACAATAGGGCGATTCAAGACTGTTAGTGGCTTGGGAGGATGGAAAGGGTGGAGAGGAATTAGGAAAGGGAGACCTGGGGGGCTTTAGGAGGCCCCTTTGGGGAAAGGGAGAAACTCCCCAAAGTAAACTTCACTTTCCCCTTTAGTCTGCATAAAACAGAGGGTGCCTATCCATCCATCAGGGCCAAAAGAGACCTGTGGGAGGCCTAGCCCTGAGCACACTGAAGGTGTTTCTCTGTGGGGGTAACAGGACCTTAAGTCCCTTGGCATGGATTGGGAAGAGCTGTAAGATGTTTGAGGACCCTGGAACGCATGGGGATCTGCTACTGGCTGAATAGATTCCACCTGCCAACAAGACAATTTTCTACTTGCGTTGCCTGCGAGTTAGAAATAGGTGGGCCAGCTCTCCAGGTGCATCCTGGTCTAAGGTCAGAATGAGGGTACGAGGATGGTTTTTATCAGTATTATAGGAAGACTAGGATTAAGCCTGAAGCCTCAGGGAGTACTCCTGCCCTACCTCCCATCCAGGGTCCTAAAGGCACATGTCTTTCTTACTATGGTATCAGAAAGATTTTGGGTAAGCCTTTTGCTCCCTGTTCCTCCTGGGCCTGGAATGCTAACATTCTGCTTTAGCATCAAGGTGGAGGGATTTTGCCCCTTTCTGATCTCACCAACTACCCTCACTTTGCCGAGATGTTCTAATCTTATCTCGTCTGCCCTAGATTTTCAGCTTTCCAAAGTGTACAGAGACTGCACAGAAAGGCAAATGCGGGGGGTCAATAGACACCCCCTCACCTCCCCACCAAGATGACTCATTTTGTAAGCAGCAAAGGTATGCTGCGGGCTCCGGGCCTCGCTTCAGCCCTCGGAACCATGGCTGCCATTTCGCTCTGATTGGCGTGCGCGTTCAGGCTGTGATAGAAGCTGTTTCTTGATTCATAGCTTCGAGGTGATTAAGCTTGTGAAGCACTTCAAGGCCATTACTCTCATTCACTTATTCCAGACAAACATTTGTTGTTGAATGAATAGTGACTTTGATTTTAAAAACACCACCCAAGCATAAAGCACGGGCAGCCTGCAGATAGCAATTTTTTGATTTGCGCTCCTAAAGGAACTTCATTAGCAAACTCTCATGAATCTTGAACCTCCAGGAGAATAATCCCTGCCTTTGTTGGAGTTTTAAATTTAGAATAATCAGACAATAGTGAGACATTCTGTTCAAAGCCTTCCTTCTAGGCTACCCATTTATTATCCCCACTCTTAAGAGGAGATGGATTTGATTAGTGAGGAACACTCACTCGGGGGGATTTTTTTTTTTTTTTTTTTTTTTTGCATAGCTAATACCAGGGAGGCATTTTCTTAAAGTTGTGTCTGCTGCCTAATATTATTAGACAGGCAACTTTTAATTATCTGTGTTAATGTAGCGTAATCAGCGGTGTGTGTACTCCAGGTTCATTTCCTTTGGCATTGGAGGGTACAGTAGGATGCTTTTGGTTTTTGTGTGGTTTGGCATAGACATTAAAAATGGTACTGCATTCTTTGTGGGTGCAGTTCACCCAAGCAGAACAGAGACCGGATAGGAAGGGTCAGCTGGCTTTCTAACATGTGTTGCCTATAACACACAGCTTGCGTCCTTTGGGGCTATGAATGGAGGTGTGAGGATGCTGTTAGTATGTGTGCGCTTGCTTGTGTGTGTGTGTGTGCATATGTGTGAAGGCCAGAGGTCAGCTCCAAGTAGCATCCCTCAGGACACCCTCCATTTTATTTTTTTGAGACAATGTCTCTACGTGGCCTGGAAACCTGCCACTTAGTTAAGGCTGGTTAACTTCCAGCTGCCCCAGTGGTAGGATAACACTGGGGCACCACCCCAGCTGGCTCTAAAGGCATTATTTAAGTGTGGGCTCTAGAGGTGGCACTCAGAACCTCTTGCTTGCAAGGCAAGTATTTTACAAACTGAGCTATCTTTCCAGTCCTTTTAATCTTGGTTATTGGTACAAAAATAACCATGATTCATTTACTATAGTTTCATAAGGAAACAAAAAAACAAATCATACCATCACATTCAAGATTTCCATGTATGACATGATACTCATTTTGAAGGTTGTTTTGCTTTTGAGACAGGGTCTTAATATACATCTCCTAGTGTCCTTAAACCATCAGGGATCCTCCTGCCTCAGGATATACTATCCCTAACTCCACTAAAGTTTCCTAATAGTGAATCTATTTACCACTCCAGTGACATTTAGCACTGAACACTGTCATTTTAGTAATCCCTGAAATGTCCCCCCATCCCCTGAAATGTCACTGGAAAAGAGAAGGATCTGTATTTGGACATGCTAATATTTATAAATAATGCCATCTTTCAGTGTGACAGCTGTTTTTGTTTATTATTAAAAGGCATCCGCTGTCTTTTACCAATTCAGCTTGTATGTTTGTGTGTGTGTGTGTGTGTGTGTGTGTGTGTGTGTGTGTGTAGGCCAAAGATACACCTCAGGTGTTATTCCTTGGAAACTGTAGTACAACTTGTATTTTGAGACAGAGTCTCTCATTAGTTCCTGGGGCTTGCTGACCAGGCCATTCTGGTTGGCAAGGAGCTCTCAGGATCTCTCTGCTCAGGACCTTTTCTGATACCCCAACACATGTGTGCCAGCATGCCCAGCTATTTACAGGGGTGCTGGAGATCAAACTCAGGTGCCCGTGATTGCCAAGCCAGCAGGCTACCAACTAAGCTAGCCTATTGGACCTCCGAGGCTTGTTTATAACATAAATGGCCACGGGGAACATCATGTGGAAGCCTTTCAGAGTCCCGAGTCTCCTCGGTGTCAGCACATATTTCTGTATCCACTAACCATGAGGACTTTTCATGTCTGCCTTGATCCATCCTCTCTGTGCGCCCTCCTGCTGAGCGATTGGTGAGACTGCCCACTTAGCTATCGCCTTATAGGCAATGATGACTGGCCCGTTGAAAGCTAGAGAAGGGTGAGGTACTAATGTGTTACAAAGAGTTGGCTTTGAGATTGGGTAAACTATGGACAATCTTGTCAGGTGGGTGGACACCTCGGAATCTTTGGTTTTTGATGGGGGTGGGGTGCATTGGCAACCTCATCATTGGCTTCTCCTGGACTGCCCACCAGTCACCTGCTAGTCACCTACCTGATCCCCTCCTCTGCACCTGTCCCTGTGCATGGCTCTGCTGTGGCTGGGCTGACACTCCAGTATACCTTTTCCTCATCTGGATAGCAAACAGGGGGAAAGGGGTGTGGCTCCCGAGTAGAGGCCAATTTCTCTGCAGGATGACCTTGCAGCTGAATGGCAGGTTGAGCTCCTCCGACCTCGTTTGTGAACGGATACTATCATAGGGCCTCATTTTGCTGGTGCCTTTCAGGAAACCATCTGCTTTTGTTTTCAGATCTGCTCTTAGTCTCTGCTAGTTGAGAGCAGAGACACCCATACATGGTTTTATTCTGTTATTATTTTATTTTGAGGCCAGGCTACATAACCAAAAGATAACCTTGAACTTCCCAGGTGCTGGGATTCTTGTAGAGTTTATATATATATAGTCCTGGGGATGGAATTCTGGGTTTCCTGCATGTTAAACAAGTACTCAGGAGCATGGACTTCTACTTCTATAGCTGAACCCAGCTGCATGCTAACCTTCTCCACAGGCCTCAGTGTCTCATTTAGTGACTAATGAACCTGAGAATCAAGCCAGCAAGCAGTTATCTCCGCTAAAGGAAGGCATGTATTTATTTTGAATATTTGAGTGTTCCATTCTGGGGAACAGGAGGCAGAGGATACTGAGAGAGGGAGATCAGGGGAGACAGGAGAAAAGAAGGAGGAGAGGCAAAGAAGAGAGAAAAGATGACGGAGAGCAAAACAAAACGAAATGACATCACCTAAGTATGGAGGTTCATCGGAAGGTTGTCTTGTAGATGTGCCACAGTGGTCACCAGTCCCTACAGCCTATGATGAGAGCACGCCCCAGGGCGTGTATTACCAAGTTCAACTGTTTCATTTCTATCCTAGGCTGCTCAGTTGTAAAGCTAGCCCACCTCAGAATCTAGCAGCTCCTGTTTGCTGTCCCAGCCCAGAGACCCGTGCACCTCCCCACTTAGTCAAACTGAAGCTGTGTTGGGAGCCCACATTGTTCCCACGGGGCCTTCTCTCCCACTGTGGATTTCACAACGCTACCCAGCCTTCAGGGATATGTTTTCTCCTGCCTTGAAAACAGCTCTGTGCAGCTTGTTGGGGACCCGCAGTGGTCTCTAAGGTTCGGGAAGCGTTCTTTGAGCATGTGAGGTAATATTTTCCTGTATGGGCGTTGTTGCCACAATGGTGCCTGGGGAAGAAAAAAAATGGGTGGCCTGTGCATGCCTGTATCTTCCCTTACAAAGCCTAAACACATTTTCTCCCTTCCTCTTGGAGATGCTTATAAAACTCAGTTTGCTGCTCTTGCCTCTGGCAGAGAACAGAAGCTCCCCATCTGTTAGGCTGCTCTTCTGCTGTGGGCAAGGCTAATGGGGTAGGAAGTGGGATGTCATAAGGGCATCTAGTTGGCTACTCCACGCCCATGGTAGATGAGTGAAGGCGAGGGCAGCCAATCAGGGAGCACAGGCAGTTTGATGTCACCGAGACTTGGCTGGTTGGTCCAGCTTGTCCCAACAGCTCCCTTGCAAGAGTTCATAATAAATGTTTAGCTTTTTGGTGAACAGGCCTGGCCTGTGGAGGGCGGGGCTCTTGATGAAGAATTTTTAGACCTGCTTCGTCTTTGCAAAGAGATCCCCTGCTACAAAGGCTGCTGGTGGGTTTGATACAGACTCCAAAAGGTAATTGGGTGGGAAGTGGGTTCTGACCTCATTTTCCATGAGTTCAGATTGGGTGGGGGGATGCTAATTAGTTGCTCATTAAGCACTTCAGTGAGCCCCCACAACTCTCCCCCAAAGAGAGTCTAGTCACTGGATAGCAAGCCAACATACTTACATATTATACCGGACAAGAAAGTCACTTGTTACTGGATTTTTGTACTCGTGGAATATAGGTGTATTTAAACAGGATCTTTATGCCACACTGTTACAAGTCTCCTTTACAGTACGGTGATTTTCATGGCCTTCCTAGCTTGTCACCTGAAATCACAGACCCCTTATTCTGCCACATGCTCATGTGCACTAGTACCAGACACAGAATCCCACTGTAAGGTGGCTTTCATTTCTTTTAAGACAGGGTCTCCTGTATCCCACGCTGACCTCTGCTATTCTGAGTAGTCATGAGTGAGTTTGATCTTCTCACTCTACTGCCTTCACTTCCCAGGTGCTGGGAGACCAGGTGTATGCACCACCACGGCTGTTAGACGTGATGCTGGACATTAAATCCAGGGCTTTGTATAAGCTAGGCGAAGCACTCTGCTGAATGTGCTACACCTGCCCCAGGGTGGCTTTTAAAATCACATTTTTTAATAGAAAATAAACAAGGTAATTAAAGCTTCCCTCGCCAGGAAGGAAGAGCTCACTGGGTAATGCCTGCCTGGGCTCCCGCTTACTATCTATGAAGTGCCAACAAAATAAAGGCTTGTGGTCCAGTGAGCTGGCTCAGCAGGTGAAGGTGTCTTTAACCCAACATGGCTTCCTACCTTAGATTCCAGCAATCCATGTAGGGGACAGAGAGAACTGACTGCCACAAATAGTCCTCTGCATACCACACATGGACACACTGAGAAAGCAAATAAATGAATGAATATATAAGTAAACACATCTTAAAAAGCAACAAAAATGAGATCTCTCTCAATGTTACCCAGTGTGAGGGCCTACTTCACTGGTAACTACCAAGAGACCCCAAACAAGCAACGTAAAAGCATTTAATACCATAATACCATTTAATACCATAACTTGCTTTTCTTAATTTCTTTTAACACCCAGTTTTCCAGAAATATCCCTGTTTCTGCATAATTATTAATTAGCCATTTCTTCCCTTACCATGATACTGTGATTCAGGCGTTTCCCTTCAGATTAGGGTTCTAGTCAAAAGGAGACTGGGGAAGATCTCAGTCTCAGATCTGAGAAAAAGGGGTCTGAGATCTATGAGGAAGACCACTTACTGTTATGGCAGTATAAACAGAAGGAGGGAAGGACTGTGAGATAATGTCTGTTGGTTGGTGCTGGCGGAGTTCCACGTTTAGTGAGCTTTGGTGGCTCACAGCCAGTGACCATCAGTGTATCTTGCCTCGCTAAACCTTCATCTGCTACCTCTTACTCAAACCCAGCCAGGTCCACCATGTTCCTAGAGGAGCCCTGTAAAGGTAGCCCACCTGGGGGTCACTCTGTAAACCAGCATCAAAGGCTTAGGAGCCTTACCTCCCGGCCTTGGCCTTATGCAGAGGGAAGATTTTTCCCATGAAGGCTATATTCAGCAAAACAGAATTACAAGGTGTTCAGTTTAGCCTTTCTAAAATAAAACCAAAAGCGTTTTTTCTCATCTAACATGGCTCACTGTTTAGCTTCTCTCTAATAATGAAAACATAAAGAAATGCCTCAATTTTTCACCATTTCATTTTTATTACTATATAATATATAATACAAATATAATAAATATATAAAATATATAACTGCCCAGTGGGCAGTGTTGGTCCTAGAATTTCATGTGTCTTAGAACTTTTTTTGGGGGGGGGGGGTTTGGATTTGTTTTTTTTTTTTTCAAGACAGGGTTTCTCTGTGTAGCCCTGGCTGTCCTGGAAATCACTCTGTAGACCAGGCTGGCCTCCAACTCAGAAATCCACCTGCCTCTGCCTCCCAGAGTGCTGGGATTACAGGTGTACACCACCAACTGCCCGGCTTAGAACATTCTTTTTATTTATTTGTTATTTATTTATTTATTTTGGTTTAGTTTGGTGGTTATTGAGATAGCGTCCCATATAGCCCAGGCTGTCATGTAATCTATGTTGTGACTTAAAATGTCCTTAAACCTCTGATCTCTCTGCCTCTGCCTTTTGTGTGCTGGGATTCCACACCTGAACCATCTATTAGAATGGCCTTTGCCACCACCTTAAGAACTGCGTGACTGAGAAACAAAGCCACGTGGGGCCTTCAAAATCTTCACACTCACTCCAATCCAAATCATTAGCTAATGTCGCTTTTCAAGGTGGTAAAATAAACCTATCCTAGCGAGTAAGCCACTTCCCAGTGTGTATGACGTGGAAGCGCACCTACTGTGAGAAAAAGGCATTGCATGTGCTCAAAACTTCCCCAGAGCAAACACATCCACCAGCTGCAGATGGGACCCATCTTCTTGATTCTGAAATGATGGGTCAGTTTGAAAACATAAGCAGCTTACTGCCAAGAGGAAAGAAAATTGATATATTCATGTTGGAAACTACTCTGATGCTGTTGTGGAATAGTGTGTGTTCACATACTCCCAGCCTGAACCCCAGGGAAATGTGTGCTTATGCATATTGCTTCCAATAGACATAGTGTTTCTCACAGGGGAAAAAAAAAATTGAAGCTGAAAAAAAATGTGAAAGTCCATCAATAGAAGAGAAATATATATATACACACACATATATTTTCACACTGTGAAACTGTTAAAAGAAAAACTGACATGAGTTAAATTTAACAAAGTTTACTTAAGCGAGGAAAAAAGGTTCTAGAACCGGGCAGCATTCCAGAACAAAGACGGGTTGGGAGGCTCCGCCCTACCACTTTTACAGGTTATATTAATAGCCTAAGAAAAGGAAGTGACAAGCAGACAGGAGGTGATTGGCTGCAGTTACCGTTGGCCTTATGTAGACATGGTCTGATCAGTTGGCAGTCTATGATTGGCTAGATCTTGACTCTTGTGATTGGCTGAGACTTAGATGCTTGGTTATATGCCTATACTCTCCTCTTAAACTAGATTATGACTTGTTTATATATCAAGTTAGGGATACAGTTGTACCATGTGCAAAGGCTCTGTTGGGCCAGATTTTACCACCATGGTGCAAAGCCAAGTTCAAGCCAAACTGATTCAGCTTAGCGACACAATGGAATCATACTGAGTAAAGGTCAGCAAACCCAAGTTACTCTAAAACAAAAAAACTTGGTAAATCTCAACAAAAACATACTGGGGATCTAGTTACAAGAGATTGCATATAGCACAGTCGAATTACTTCTATTAGCAGCTGAGAGTATCCCTCAGTTGGCAGGGTTCTTGCCTAGCATTCTGTAATCCAGATAGGCTGGTGTATGTCAGTCATCTCAGAACACAGGACGTAGAGCCTGAGAATTGATTTTAAGTATAGGAACATTTATGCAGTAAGTTAAGCATCAGCCTGGACTGCATGAGAATCTGTCTTTATTAAACAAACAAGCAAGCAAACAAACCAACCTAAAATTACATCCCCCCAATAAATGGAATGATTCCATCAGCAGGGTGGTAAAGTCCCCATCAGTCCTTTGTGCTGAACTTTCAAAGATGATGTCTTTGTTATAGACATTCTCTGGCAGGCTTCAGATTTTTGTATAAGACAAATATTTTTAAAGCTCAGGCTTAAGTCAGAGTCTTCCCTGTGTATTTTCTGTCTGTTGCACTTAATCATCCCTTGTGTGTATGTGTGCATACATACATGTATGTTCATGTGTGCACATGTTTGGGTACATATGTATGCATGAGCCTATGGAGGAAAGAAACTCCAGGGTTGTTCTTCAGAAGCTCTCAACCTTGCTCTCTGAGAAAGGGTCTGTGGTTAGTTGAGTAGCAGCCAGGGGATCTGCTGGCCTCTGCCTCCCCTGTATTGAGATTATAATCATGGCACCACGCCTGACTTCTTCTTTTTTTTTTAAAGTGGTTTCTGAGGGTGGAACTTAAGCCTTCCTGTAATTGCACAGGAAACACTTTACCAGCTGAGCAGTCTTCCTGACCCCCGTCATTTTCTGTTCAGAGGCAGTGTCTGGAGATCACACAGGAGCGGTCAGAAGCTTTGATCCCACAGTGAAGCCCCCAGGTTCATTGCTGGGAAAGAGGTCACAGGGAGAGGCTGATGCTAGGAGCTCCGTGGAGTGGGTTTTACAGGCCAGCCATGCTGCCTTTTCCTGCTTAAAGCCAAGGAAATCTTGCAGTGTGGATGAAAGAGAATCTGCCAGAGCAGGCTCTGTGACCGACCTCTCAGGAAAATCTGAATGTATTGTCCCAACAGTGACTAATGCTTCTGAGGTGGGTCATTTGCCAAAGATGTTATTATGAAAAGCTTTTTCCTTGGCAGCCCACTGTTCCTTTTTTGAGCAACATGTAACCTTTGGAAGCCAGTGAGGCAGGAGTCAGCATGTACTCGGTGTTGTCCCAGGTCCACAGGCAGGCGGGTTGTTACAGCCTTAACACTTCGGTCTTAGACAGATTCACGGTGGGTGAGAACTCAGGGTGTGTGAGAATGAGGGTTACAATCAAACAGGAAAGATGGTGGCTGGGACAGGAGGTGCTGTGTGCCTGAAATGCAGACCAGCATCTGAAGGGAGGCCCAGCGGTGGGTTAGTTTCTTACACTCACCTAGCCGGCTAGGTCACAGCAATCTATAGTTCTGGCCTCAGGGTATCCAGCGCCCTCTTCTGGCTTTTGCAGGCACTGCTCACACTGCAGACACACACACATACACACACACAAACAAACACACAAACACACACAGTATACGTACATGCAGACAGAACACACATGCATAAAATAAAAATAAATAAACCTTTAAAAAAAGAAGAATTCTCATTAAAAAGTTCCAGTTGATCATGTTCCCAGTAGCTTCTGAGAGTGAGCTAATAGCCTTGTATTTGATTCCCTGAAATATCAGAATCAAGGCAGAGTCCTCTACTAATTCAATTCTTTTTATTTAAAAATCATTTTTGTTTAAAAATTACTGTGTGTGTGTGTGAGAGAGAGTCTGCATGAGTGTGCATTTGTATAGGTATGGGCAGACATGTGAGTGCATGTGTGTGTTTACACACATCCGTGTTTGTTGGGGGGGTGTTTATATTTTTGGTGACTTCAGATTATGTTAAATAGGGTCACAAAACTGCCTAACCACCAGTCTCGGTTATGTATTCACAGGTTCAGGCCTCTTCCACTGAACTTCGCTACTGCCACCCTTTCTACACAAGCAAAATCTTCAAGGAAAGATCTCCCAGGAAGGAAGTGGTTGCTTGTGGCTTTGCACTGTGATGAAGGCAAATGGTACAGGTGAGTCGGTCCAAAGCCTGTGCCATCTGGAAATCCTAAGACTATAGTGGGCACACATCAGTAGGTCTTCTGGAAGATTTACATGTGTGTGCATGCTCATATGTGAACATGCATGCATACTCACACATATGCACACATGTATACAAACACAGGTACACACACACAGGAACAGTATATATCTACATATATAAATATTATACCTCTACCTATTTTTCTGGAATCTTTTAATGAAAGGGAACTGTTACTTTTATGCACACACATAAACACACACACACATATGCAGTATGCATGTTTGTGTGTAGGCATGCTCACATGTATGTGAGTTCGCATGTTTCTGTGCATGTAGAGCCCAGAGCTTGACCCTGGACGTATCCTTCAATCACCTTCACCTAGTACACGGAGGCAGCGGCATCTCTCAACTGAACCCAGAGCTCATAGGACCAGTGTAGTCAGCCAGCTTACTCAGGGGAAACTGTCTCTGCCTTCAGTTGGAATTGCAAGTGGGTTACCCTACCCGTCTGCTTTTTATGTGGGTTCCGGGATCTGAACTCTGGTCCTTTATCCTCACACAAAAAGTGGTTTACCCACTGAGTCATCTAGCTACTCTGTTGAGTTCCTTTTTGTTTTCTTTCCTTTTTAGTAGAAAGAAAAATAATTTTTACTTACTTTGAGGTGACTGGTAAGATGTGTGACAAGAGAATGCTATTACGTAAAAGGTAACTCTGACGCTGATACTCACCTGCGGGGGCAACCATCAGACCGCAGGGAGTGCAATGTAATCTAGAGGTTCCTCTGATGTTTGTTTCTCTTGACAAATCAGCATCATCCAATGGCAAAGTATTTTTACCATGTAACTTTGATTATATAATTTTCCAACACGCAGACATTATTTTACTTGATCCTGTTCATCTGGAATTGAAGTGTGTGTGTGTGTGTGTGTGTGTGTGTGTGTGTGTGTAGCACGCACACACTCAGAAAACTCTTGTAATTATAGTAGTTCCTGTTATTAATGGCTTCCTTGAGACAATTGCCTTTTGGTGAACTGCTAAATGGGTGAGCTTTCAGATTTGAAGAGTTTCAATACACGTTTCAGAATTACTTTCCAACTAAACAGTAGTAGGTTCTGTTTTCAGAAGAGACACAGAAGCGGTTCCCTGATCCTCAAAGCCCTGCATGCCTAGAGCACTGGACGCTGAAAGGTGCTTGCTCTTGTTCACTGATAGTGAGACATGATCTGTGCATGTCCACGTGTGCTATATGAGAGGACATGTACGCATGTGCGGGAGGGGGCTTGCTTACAGATCATGTTGCACTTTAAAACCTGCCTTCTGTAGACAGAAGCACACTTAAAGCTTGCTAGATTTGGACATTTTAGAAATAATACTAAATCAAGGAGGAGTGTGAGGGCCCCGGGGAGATATGAGATCCTTCTTTCCAGCCAAGTATTTTTAGGCAATTGTGAAATCACTGAATAGCCAGCATTTTCCAATGAAAAGTGAAGTTTTTTTTTTTTTTCACCGCTTAAAAAGAATAAGGAGGGATTTCATAAACAGCCTCTGGGAGAAGCAGTCTTAAGTTGGACTTCTCATTATTAAGAATGCACACGTACCTATGACTATCTAGCATGTGTACGTATGCTGTGCCCAGGATCAGGACACATTGGTTGCCATATAGGACATAGAAGCTACTGACTCCTCAGATTGCCACCAGGGTCCCGCTCTCTTCTTGGGGATGGTTTTCTAAGTTTGCATTTGTCAAATGCAGATAAAATAAATGTTGTGTGAGATGATGCTTCATGGGACTGTATGTGGCAAGTTTATTCTCATTAAAGTCTCCTGTTGATGGGACATTTATTGATACTAGAGAATGATTGGCTGTGGGTTAGGTATGGAAGTGCACACCTGTGATCCCAGTACCCAGGGGCAGGAGGATCAGGAACTCAAGGTCTGCTCGCCTCACATGAAACCTTATCTCAAGAGAGCAGAGAGAAAAAACCAAACCAATACAAAACAAAAAAACCATGAAAGAGAAAATGGAGGCAGGAGAGGTTGGCTCAGCAGTTAAGAATGCTTCTTCTGCCGCCCTGAGGATCAGAGTTCAGACCCCAGCATCCTTATAAAACACCAGGCATTCTGGGAAATGTCTGTAGTTTCAGCTCTGAGGGGGTGGGGTGAGGCAGGATTTCAGCCCAGTCAAGAAGATACAAACCTCAGATTTAAGGAGAGACCCTGCCTCAAAGGAGTGTAAGGAGAGTTATAGAGGATACCTGATGTCCTCAACTGGCCTCTGTGGGCACATACCCACTTTTAACCTGTATACACGCGTGTACTTACACAGATACATATACAAACAAGTCCTTTAAAAACAAAAGGACCATGACAGGAGCTAACAACACTATATTATAGTGCTTGCAACAGTAGAACTCTGCCTTATGCAGTTACGTTTTTCCTTCTTCCTCTTCTGCTTCTGGTTCCTCCCCTGGTGTCTGAAGGAATTTTATGGCGTATTATTATTAGTGTGCCCTGAGTCAGAGCTGTCCAGGAGAGACTGTCTACTGAACATCTTTAAGGAAGATAGCCATTTTTCCCCAGGGTTTAAGATTTAAGATTGCTACTGTGTTAGCTGGCCAGGCTGCCTTGGACCAGCCTGTGTAATAGCTTCTCATACCTACCCAGGTTGCTTTGCCATGGTACAGAAGATGACTCAGGCCAGGGAGATGTCAGGTCTTTTGCAAGCCCCACAGCAAGAGTCCCTGCCCTTCTGGAGCTATCTGTGAAGTGATTCGCTTGGCTCTCGTCCTCCCTACTATAGCCAAACAAGCTTCATTTCATGAACCAAATGAATGGAAAGAGAAGGGGAAGAACTTCCTCCTCCCTGATTCTTCACAGTGTGCACTCCAGCCTGCAGATGCACAGGAGGAAGGAAGATGAGCTGCAGAGAAGGCTCAGCAGCTAAGAGCGCTGGCTGCTCTTCAGAGGACTTGGGTTCAATTCCCAGCATCCATATGGTGGCGCAAAACACGATGTACCTCCCGTCCCAGGAGATCTTACGCCCTCTTCTGGCTTCTGAGGGCACTGCACACACTTGGTGTATAGACATAAACATGCAAGCAAAACAGACACATAAAATTAAAATACATAAAATCCTAAACAAACAAAAAATAAAGGTGGAGATGGGGAAAGCTCAGTTCTGATTCACTCCACCCTCTGGCCATATAAGAAGATTGAAAAATGGGAAAAAGACAGCCCAAAGTAATTTTTCATCAACTCCAACAAACACAGGACCACTTGAATGGCTTCAGCTGCTGCCTTCCACTGACCCTTCTACGGCTGGTTTGTGTATATTCGTACTGTATTCACTGAGGCCCTAATTTCCAGTTTCATTCACATAGCTTTGTACTTGCAGAAGAGAAACATTTAAATCCCCAGTTAAGGTATTTTAGCTGAAGGCTGCCTCTTTAATGCTCATACGTGAATCTCTCTTCAGTAATAGTGAGAATGTATAAGAAAACAAAACATGTATTTTAGGCAAGTGTGTGTGTTGGGCTTAAAGGAATTACAAAATTTATGGGAGAGAGGACAAAACATCAAGAGCCTTAACAACTACACGTTACACAGAGAGGTTGCTGTGCTCTGCCAGACTCCGATGAGACACTTCATGCATGTAGGTAGGAAGGCTGCATGGAGATGCTGTACAGGTGGTAATGATGCCACCATATGGAACGTGAAGTGTTTGGATACCACCTAGTCTCCTTATTATAACCAAACAGGAAGAAAGGAGCCTTTAGCTGTGACTCCCAGGCTGCTGTGCAGAAATGCAGGCATGGCAGTTACCCAAAGCTTACCAGAATCTGTTCCTCCAGGGGGGGCAGGAGAGCAGGCACTGTTATCTCTAATGGTGTGATGATTCAAAGCTGAGATCCCGTAGGTTTTTTGCTGTTCTCTGTTCATTAGGTATGGCGATGCAAACCATTTTTTCTCCCCATAGCCTCGTAGAAGAGCATCTTTAAAATCAACAGAGTATTGCTGAGAAGTTAATCCTCAAAGTCCCCTATGGAAGTTAGGACACCCTAGGGTGTGGCCAGGACTGAATGAAGCCATGGCCTTTGGATTGTGTGAAGTAAAGCCTGTGTCTTCCTGTTGGAGTCTCATATAGTCATTCATCACACATTCATTTATTTGACAGATGATTTATGGTGTTAAGCACTGTAAACATGGAAAGGATCAAGGTAGACATGGGCTGGTGGTCCTCATGGAGCTGCCCAGACTTAGGTTGATACTATCAAAAGCACAGAGAGTGGCTGGAGTAAACAGGGAGACCAACTGGACTGTTGAAAGGGAGCCTGGGACGAGATTGAAGAACGACCTGTGGGTGAGGAAGGCAGGAAGCAGAAAATCCAGAGTTCATGAGGACTGGAGCTGGATGGAGCGCTCTCGGCAACAACTCCAAACTGGAAAATGATAAAGATAAGGACAGGAGTGTATACAAGCATTCTCTCCGGTGGACCCGGCTGGGGCATGAGTAATGTGTACCTGCCTCTCAAGGGAAGTGATTTCAGCAGAACATCTCTCTCACAATTTGCCAGTCTCTGAGAGACTGGACAGTGAATCTTCTGATTCTTGTTAAGTGTTTACCACATTAAAAGCATAGATGCACCCTGCATCTGTCTTGGTGTGTGCTAATCCCCTGGAATTTTTCCTCATCGCAGGAGATGCTCCAAGGTACACATTTCAAAAAGCAAATAGCTCTAAAGCAAATGCATAGTAAATTTTTCTATACATGCACATACATGACCAAAGTTATCTTTAGATTATGTATAATAATATTGAAGATGTAAATTGTGACTATAGGTTGTGATGGACATTGGTGCTTTGGGGAGGACTTTTTTCATATAAGCAGCTGCAAAACCATAGTAATGGAACTGAAAAACCAAGATGGTTGTTGAGTGACTAACAGGAGGGTAGCAAATACCCTGTGTATACACAAGACACAGGAATAATGCATGTCTCAAGTATGAAAGAGTGAGATAGCTGGGCAGTGGTGGCGCACACCTTTAATCCCAGCACTTGGGAGGCAGAGGCAGGCAGATTTCTGAGTTCAAGGCCAGCCTGGTCTACAGAGTGAGTTCCAGGACAGCCAGGGCTACACAGAGAAACCCTGTCTCGAATAAACCAAACCAAAAAAAAAAAAAAAAAAGAGCAAGATAACATGGGATTTCAGGATGCTTTTCAGAATTTGTCAGTTGTATGGGTGTAGAATTTTCTTTTTAGTATTTATTTTTAAATAATCTAGGTAAAAAAAAACAATGGAAAATATACCTGTAAATAGTTGGGGGTGCTTTAATTTCATTTTTTCACTGTGAAGAATTGAGGTGATTGTTTCACCAGGATGCATTTATCTTACTCCTTTATGAGTTACAGCTCTCTCTCTCTCTCTCTCTCTCTCTCTCTCTCTCTCTCTCTGTGTGTGTGTGTGTGTGTGTGTGCGCGCGCACGCATCACATATGCAAAGAGAGACAATGTAAAAGCTAGAGGTTGACATCTATTGTCTTCAATCACTCCCTTTATTTTTTATTGGTTATTTTATTTGTTTATATTTCAAATGTTTCCCCCTCCCTGGTTTCCCCTCCACAAGACCCCTATCCTATTCCCCCTTCCCCCCTGCTTCTATCCTATTCCCCTACTCACTCCTCCCTCACTGCCCTAGTATTCCCCTACGTTGGGGCATCGAGTCTCCACAGGACCGAGGGCCTCCCCTCCCATGATGGCCATCCTCTACTACATATGCAGCTGGAGCCATGAGTCCCTCCATGTATACTCTTTGGCTGGTGGTTTAGTACCTGGGAGTTCTGGGTGGGGGTCTGGTTGGTTGATATTGTTGTTCTTCCTGTCGGGTGGCAAACCCCTTCAGCTTCTCCAGTCCTCCCACTAACTTCTCCATTACGGTCGCCATGCTCCGTCCAGTGGTTGGCTGTGATCATCTGTATTGGTCAGGCTCTGGTGGAGCTTCTCAGGGGATGGCTGTATCAGGCTCCTGTCAGAAAGCCCGACATCTTGGCATCAGCAATAGTATCTGGGTTTGGTGTCTGTGGAAGGGATGGATCTGTAGGTGGGTCAGTCTCTGGATGGCTTTTCCTCTGTCTCTGCTTCACTCTTTGTCCCTGCATTTCCCCTAGACAGGAACAATTCTGTGTTAATATTTTTGAGATGGATAGATGGACCTATCCCTCAACTGGTGGCCGTGCCTAACCTCTGGATGTTGTCTCTACAGGTTCTCTCTCCTCTTCGTTGGGTATTTCAGTTAATGCTATCCCCATTGTGTACTGGGAGCCTCTTGCTTCTCTGGCATCTGGGACTTTCCAGTGACAATCCCCAGTTCTCCCTCCTCTACTGCTACACACCTCCATTCAGTTTCCTGACCCCCTACTTTATTTTTTGAGAAAGCATCTTATACTGAAGGCAGAGTTCATCAGTTCAGTTGCACAAGCTGGCTGAGGAGCTGTCTGGCCAGGGTTCTGTCTGCTTCAGCTCCCCAGCGTTGGGACTGCAGGTGTACCCCACCACATCCAGATCTCCTGTGGGTACTGGGGATCCGAACCCAGGTCCTCATCGCTTAGCCAATGATTTAACGACTGCGCCATTTCCCTGGTCCCAGCTCTTTCCTATTTTATCTACTGTAATCTACCTTAAAGTATACTATAAATCATATGATTCAGTCCAACACACACACACACACACACACACACACACACACACAGAGTAGATAGATATATGTGACTAACAACATTTCCAGATCAAAGAGATCTGGAAATGTTGTTTTATCTTGGACTTTCCAGTATTGATGTCCGTCTGAGCGTTTATGGGCTTATGGTTCTTTTCCCCAACTTCCCTACATCCCTGGATGCTTGTAACAGTCTTTTACGCAATTACATCCACTCAAAGATTCCTCTTCTTTGGTCTTTAATAGGCATTAAGTAAATGCTGTGCTTTTTATTTGGGATATACTATCATTGATGGATACTTTTATATTGTCATTTGTCCTCAACAACTGCTCCAGTAGGGTGCAAGAATCCAGCATTTAATATGAACTGTCATGTTTTATTCTCTTCTGTGAGAAGCCCAGTCTAGCTGTCCATCCCACGAGTAGATACACATATCACAGGCAAGATTGGGAGTGCACATCACACACGAACACACATAGGAGCACACACACAGACATAGAGACACATATAGAGACACACACACATACACACAGACACACACATAGAGACATATACACCAACACACAAAGACACACTTATACAGAGACACACTTATACAGAGACACACAGAGACACACAGAAACACACACACACAGACAACAGAGACACACGCAGAAATACGCTCAAACACACAGAGACACATGCATAGAAATACACTCACACACACAGACACAGATACACAGAGCCACACTCACATAGAGACACACACAGAAACACACAGACACTTACACAGTCACACAGAGACACATGCACACACAGAGACACACACACAGAAACATACTCTCACACACAAACACATACACACACACACAAACACACACATAGAAACACACTCATAAACACAAACGCACACAGACACATACACAGACATAGTACATTCTGGAACATAGGCCATTTTCCTTTTAAATTTATAATGCACATTTCTTAGTGAAGGAGACCATTTTTGTTATCTATTTAATATTTAAAATAGAAATCTCCCTCAATTTTATCCTTCATCATAAACATGTTCTCCCCTTTTGACTCACTGCCTTTCGATCTGGAGATAGTATCCATAATTCATACCCTGCTGGGGAGAAGGCAGCATTTTGAGACACTTAATGATGTTTTTTTGGTGGCAAAAGGAAAAACACGTATGGTCGGAGATTTAAGAGTACTCGGTATTTTATATGTCGACATAGCTTTTTAAGGCTATTTTGGAGCACATTAAAATTTTGAAATGATTTCCCAGCCTTCCTTGTGAAACACTTTATTCTTAATAAGTTTTATAAATAACATGACTTATGGCGTTAGTGTGGAGACATTCACATAGCGTGGGGAAAACACAGTGGAGTACTCTGGTATCTGGAGAGGAAAAAACATTACAGAAGGTTTGATTCCAAAGCTTACCATTATATGGGTCCATACAGGAACCTCAATGCTCTAGAGACCTCACCCCAGCCCGCCGTGATGCTTGTGATACTGGGATTGGCCTATCCCAAGTGGAAGCCAACATGGGAGATAGGGCCTAATGCCTACACTTTTTCTTAGAGACCATCAAATGAAATGAAACATTTAAATAATATTTTCTAAGATCTGGAGAGGGTGAGATTCTAGCTTTTGATGTGCTAGTAGAGATGGAAGGGAACATATCCATCAGGTAAGCCTTCTGTTGAAACTTTTATAAGATTTAGGGGAAAAAATGTAAAAAGCATCTTGGGGGCCAGTGTTCTGGCATGGCAGCATTTGGAGGGTGAGGCACTGGGATTGCCAAGGGCTTGGGGTCAGCCTGGGCTATACAGAGAACCTGGACCATCCTGGGCTACACTGTGAGAGTCTATCTCAATTAAACATGACACCAAAAATGAAATAAAAATGGGTGAGTGTGCATAGACTAGGGTTTGGAGTTAGTAAGAAGCATGCCTGTACCGTGCAGTCTGTCATCACCAAGGCTTCAGTGAGGAGTATATTGTTGGGATTTATTTGCAGAAACTTGGGATGTGGTTTTTGTGCTTTGGGAGTTATATTCTGCCCCTCATCTTCCCAGAAATATTTTTTTTATTCTTTGTTATTCCAGCCCCTCCTCTTCACAATGGAGGAAACAATTTAGAGCGGCGGTGGTTTTAGCCAGCCCGGCACACGGCTAATGCTTCTTCAACGCTGTTGCTACTGCCTTGGCTGTGCCCTTTCCCCCTTTCCCTTTCCCTCTCTGTTTCCCAGTGTTAACTGGGTTGAGTATCTAAAACAAGCAAATAGAACTGAATGAAGCACAGTTGCCTGGCTGGCGTCTGTTCTTTTAAAGCTGGGGCTAAATTTGGCCTCACTGGAAGAGATGTGATCTTCCCCTGCATGTGTCTGTGGAAGAGCCCACGTTCAAGTGGACCTCCCTTGGACTTGAGAACCAGGGAAGCAAGCATTTGACAGGGTGCTCAGTGATGTCACACCTCTGACTTCCCATCTGGAACATGCGTGGGTTACCCCCTGAGGCTTCCTCCACTTCTAAAAAAAAAAAGTCACCTTAAATCCTTGGTGCTTTGAGACATATGAGAAGCCACAGCCTCTGTTAATCCAATCCTGGCTTGTTTTAGTAGCTTTTTTGGTTTGTGTCTTCCTTTGTGCTTAGGTGGAGCTAATGACCTCCCTACCCCTCTGGAGATGTTGGTAAAACAAGATCAAAGGAAAGGAGGTAGTCCCAGAGTCAAGGTCCTTTCAGATGCTTAACCCCATCCATTGGTCTCCAGACGGAGCAGAGGGACCATCACTTTGCTTGGCTTTGAGATGGAGCCATCTCTGGAGTGAAATCTGGCAGCTGTGTCATAGTCAAACTGCAGAGCTGATACGGCAGTTTGGGGAGAAGGGGCGAGACAGAAATAGCAGATTTCAAAATAATCCAATTACAACAGCAGGCCGAGCACAGTTAGGCAACAAGAAGGCAAGAAGATCGGCCCCAGAGCCGGACTCTGCACTGTTGCTGGAGCACAGCCGGGTCGAGATGCACACCTCCACGACCCCCCCCCCCCCCCCCCCCCCCCCCGCCAAACGTGCCCAACCCATGTTATAGCTAGAAAAATACCCCAGTCCCAACATTCTCAGCAGGAGGCTCACATGATGTTCAGATACCATTAGGACTTTTCTCTCTTTCCAGTTGTCTATATCAGGCTGTGTTGTCATACACATAGATGTATTTTTCAAAATGTGTGTGTGTGTGTGTGTGTGCATACATATGCCTGTCCATGATTACATACATGTTTCTGAGTGTGAGCACATGGATGTCACAGAGCCGGGGGTGAGGACAGAGTGCTGTTCCTCACCTTTGATCTTGTTGGCGACAGGAAGTCTTGCTCGGGCAAGATGGTCTGTGAGCGTCCGTGGATTCTCTTGTTTCTGTCTCCCATGTCTCCTCAGAAGCATGGGCATTGCAGATACGTACCACACCAGGTTTTATGTGTCTTGGGCAGGGGGGATCTGAACTAAGGTTCCCACACTTGGGAGACCTCTCTGTTATTTTAAACCCTTTCCTTGACTTTGCTCCTGTGTAGGAGAATGTCATAGGTAGGTATTTGTAGATCACTAAGCAGAAGATAGCATGTTGGGGCTGCCTCTGCAGGGACAAACACCCTCATCCGAATCTGTGGATCTTGACAGTAACAGTGGCAGGGAAAGAAGAAAACAGCCCATGCCTGGGGTGCTGCTCAGTCGTATTGTACTTAATATATAAGAGGCCCTGCATCCAGTCCCCAGTTCCCCAACAGTGCAGTGTAAGACTGCAGTCAAGTGTCTGTGGTTGTGTGAAAACGGAACCTGTGAATGCATGTCTTCTTGTAACAAGTACCAGAACAGGAGCACAGTCATTGTGGATTAAGGGGGGAAAGTTCTGAGTGCTGGACACAGCAGGGATGGCGGTGGAGTCGAGGACAGAGGGAGGGAGAAGTGAGCACACTCTCATACCGCACCTACATTTTCTCAAAGGGAGATTCCAGCATACAGTGTTTACAAATGCTGACGCATCCCCATGCGCTAGTTAACCAGAAAAGGGAGCACTGGAAAGGAATTTAGGAATAGGAGGGGTTTTTTAAATTTATTTTATGTATATGAGATATATGTACACCTGGGTGCCAGAAGAAGGCATCCGATCTCATTACGGATGGTTGCAGGCCATCATGTGGTTGCTGGGATTTGAACTCAAGACCCTCAGAAGAGCAGTCAGTGCTCTTTACCGCTGAGCCATCTCTCCAGCCCTGGAGGGTTTATTTCATTCAGAAGCATATCTTTAGGTAATGAGCAAGGTTCACATAGAATTATGAATATGGTTCTGTAATAAAATAGAAAAAAAAAACAAATTCAAGAGAAATGGCAGGAAATGCATGCAGTGGGAAATCAGAAATTCTGGCTATAAATTTTAGGTCTAAGGACTGAGGCTATAGCTCAGTGGGAAAATCCTTGCCTTATACCCTTAGATTTAACCCAACATTGCCAAAATAGCCATAATCATAGTAATACTTTTAGTTCTGTAATTTATTAGCCCTGTGACATTAGGGTAGTCAATTAAAATCTGAGAAGTGTTTATTGTTTGTTTTTTTCCTTCTGTTGATCTTAAAATAGATGTAATTATCGTATCTGTCTCAGGGTGTTGAGATGATTACTCAGTATAATGTATTCAGATATATTTTGTGAATTGAAGAGGCCTGTGTTTATGCTAACTCTGGAAACCTGCCTTGATGTTATGGTATGGAGTAAGGCTTGGGTATTCACAGACAAGAATAATGTAGAGAGTCATCCATGCAGAAGAAAGACCCATCCTGTAAAAATTATGAAATACACACCCATTACTTCTCTTCCTGCGTCTTATTTTCCTGGCCCAGAAGTTGTCCGTTTATAGAGTTTTTCTGAAGCACTCTGGCCAGCTGCAGAATTCCCTGTCCACCCTCCACCGAGCTTTAGGAGACATTACTTGATAGTAAATACCGCCCTCGAGCACACCACCGTGAACAGACTACAGAGAAGTCTTCCTTCTTTTAGTCACCCTACCTTGGGAAGATACCAACAGAGGGGCAAAGAATTGAGAGTGCCCCCAGTAAGACCCTGAGCCCTGCGGGAAGGCAGGGAGGAAAGCAACCTCCCCCAGGGTGTCGCCCTTCTCTTCCCTTCATGCCTCAGCCAGTCTAGCTTCTGCGTCCTAATCACAGACTCTACCAAGTGTCCTCTTGTGTTTCGTTTTCCCTGAGCTTCTCATCTTGATCTCCTGAAGAACCCAAGGAGGGGAAGCCGACCGGATTATCTGCCGCTTGCACATATTTGCATGCAAGGGTGGGTGGAGCACACTCTATTTATAAACGTGGGGGGGGGGGTTCCCGTTTGAAGATGGCGCTGTGTGCTCAGGGATGTGGCCATGAATATGAGTGTCTGTGAGTGAGTGCCCACAGACGTGTTGTGGCCTCATTAACATGGAGAAGACACACACACCCCACACACACACATTAATTAGGAGGTGTGATAGGAGCAGTGACAGCAGAGCACTTTGGGCATTGCCTGTGAGTGCAGGGATGATGTCACCGTGTGCAGCAGCGGGAACTCGCTTGCTCATCTGTGGGAAGAGCAGTGGGAGTTAAACGCGCATACGCTCAAATGTCCGATGTGGCTCCTGTGAGCTTCTGCTGTGTGCCTGCCTGCTTGCAACTCCGAGGGTTCTGGGTAGAGAGGGTGGCTGAGTGTGATTCGTGGCAGACACTGTGCCCTCTTGTTTGTTTATTATTCCCAGGGATGTGTGCAGGGCTGAGCTGTCTCACTCAGAAGAGAACTGCTGTGTTCGGAAATTGTGGTAGAAACAGCACGGGGAAAATTGAATTAAGAGAAGACACCCAGAGAGTCCATCGCTGATGGATGGTATTTCTTACCTGATCTCCATCATTCCCCGTGAAGGAATAAAAAAACTAAGAAATTGGATTTGGAAAAATGGATTAAGACAAATGACTACTTGGGGGGCTTTTTTGACCTTAGCTGTTGCCAGTTTTATTAGGACTATGTAAAGAATCTGTGTTCTCATGTCAAATGCTTCTAAAGGGTGACCTTGGCGTTCAATTTCAATACTATGTGATTTTCTAAACTGCAGGAGTAGTGTGTCCAAACTCTGAGTGTGTTACACACTCACTTATTTTATAGAGCAATAGAATAAAAAGAACAGAACACTCTCTTGTCTCAAGAAAGTCCATGTACCAGACTGTTGCTCAAGGTATAGTTGACCGTGTTCCCATTTGGCCCATCCAGACTGTGTGCCTATGCATGGTGGTTTCTAACAAGGCTCTAAAGCACAGGAACAAATGAATGACTTCATCTGCGGTTGTGACTCTTAATGCCTAGGACAAAGATACGAATGTGACTTGTTAAAGAAATGGATGGATGATGAGTCTGTCATTATGGTAGACACAAAAGGACAGTATAGAAAGACACAAAACATGTGGTTACCTCTGCTCTGCTACCTGAGGCTCAGAGCAACCTGTCATGAAATACGTGGGGCTGTAGAACAGAGGGAAAAAAATGTCCGTAAGCCCATCCCTCTACAAATCTTTTAGACAGGTTTGAAAGCACAGGAAATAGGACCACTGTTCCTTACAAAGGAATTCCTTCCACGTCCTAAAAATGGAATGAAGGAGCTGGAAAATGATCACTCAGAATCTGTGGTGGTTGTAATTCTCACAGGAATGTTCCAGTAAGGGGTGGTGAGGTGACTACATGTGGATTGGAGGGGGAGAAGCACGCATTTGGGGGAGAGTTTCAAGTCATCTCTCCCCCAAATGCAGTCAGTACACAGAGAAATGGATCGCTTCCTGTGGAGTATCCTGACAGACAAGACAAGGCCTTGACTGACAGACAGACAAGGCCTTTACTGAGTCTTGTGGGCTAAGATATAGTACCAGGGAAACATACACACACACACACACACACACACACACACACGGCCTTTACTGAGTCTTGTGGGCTAAGATATAGTACCAGGGAAACATACATACACACACACACACACACACACTGAACTCTTTTGGGTTTTTTGGATTTCGTTTTTTCGAGACAGGGTTTCTCTGTATAGCCCTGGCTGTCCTGGAACTCACTCTGTAGACCAGGCTGGCCTTGAACTCAGAAATCTGCCTGCCTCTGCCTCCCAAGTGCTGGGATTACAGGCGTGCACCACCACACCTGGCCCACACACTGAACTCTTGGTATGAAACATAGAGAAAGACCTATATTAGGCTCCCACAGTATCCTTCCTCATAATGTAGAATCAAAGGAAAATGCCAGAGAGGAAGGAGGATGCAACTCCATTGGTAAAGCACTTACCTAGCATAAAGGAAGCCCCGGTTGAGTTCCATTCTCGGCACTGGACACGGTAGCACCTACTCATAATCTCAATAACAAGGAGAATAGGAGCAGGAGGTTTAGCAGCTCAAGATCACCCTTGGCTACATAGTGAGTTTAAGACCAACTTGGGATATAGGTGACCCTATTGTGTGTGTGTTGGGGGTGGGGATAGAGAGAGCCAAATGAAAGGACCTTTTAAAAAATAACTGATACCTCATGTTCCAAAGTATCAGAGTCTTTAAAAAAGAATGGACTGGAGAGATGGCTCAGAGGTTAAGCACCTTGGCTGCTCTTCCAAAGGCCTCTGGTTTTGATTCCTAGCATCTATGTGTTAGCTCATATCCATAATTTCAGCTCTGGGAGATCCAAGGTTCTCTCCTTGGCCCCATGACACTCTATACATGTGATGTGCATGTATGCATACATACATACATGCTGGCAAAACATCCATATATAGAATATTTTAAAGGGAAAAAAAAACAAAAAATGTTCCCAATAAGTGGAAGACAAGGGTCATGATGATGTAGTGCTGTTTAGGGAACCCCTGGGCAGGTCTTTAATGAGAGAAAGATGTCCTGGGAAAGAACTGATGAAGTCCTGGCAATGCCCACATAGCTAGTGTAGCACTGACTGGAGATAACCTCCAATTTTGATCCCTTTTCTATGATGTTGATGTTAATACACAGTGAGTCCGAGGGGAGGGCCTAAAGGGGCTCTGCTGACTCTGCATCTTATAAATCTCCATCCTTGGTTTTGAGGAATGGAGTCAAAGGGTCGATGAAAACACTTTTCTAAGACATAACGATAGGCTATAACTATAGGACAGGGAACTGGTGAGGGTGGGAACAACCTCAGATGCAGCTGATGGGAAGAGGAATGAGAAAAGGGAGGAAACGGAAGTCCTGGACCAGTTTCCTGTGAAAAGCAAATGCTCACCTTGAAGGGAGGTAGAGTTTGTGGGTGGAGGACACTCTCACTCCTGGGGCAGGAGGGTCGAAGGGTTAGGGAAGAGGGGAGATGGTCTGTGCTAGACGCATTAGAGATTGGGAGTGATTGTATTTTTCTGAAGGTCAGTGGGAAAAATGGTCCACAGCTGTGTGAAGGCAGAAGATGATTAACACCAGGCAGAAGGAGGATGGAGAGCTGGCTCAGCAGTCAAGAGAACTTGTTCTTACAGAAGATATGAGTTCAAATCCCAGGACCCACATGGTAGTTCACAACCAGCCAAAACTCCAGTTCCAGGGCAACAAGCATGCATGTGGTATAAATACATCTATATGGACAAAATACTCACATATAACATAAAAGTGAGTAAGCCTAAGAATTTTTAAATTGCTTGGTATAAGAGTTCAGGAACAATGGACAGGTGGAGGAGTGTTATGGATTCTTATTTAGGGAAGTAGTACAGGGGAACAGAACCGACCTAGGTCTTCGCTTTACAGTGGGATAAACCCAATAAACCCACAGTCAGGTGAACACTGTTGAGAATCACATAATCCACCTAATCTTTGGAACATCTTAGGTTACTAACATGACGTCCTGTGGTGGATGGATGGTTACCGCTCTACCGGGAGGAGTTGGGGAAGAGGTGGAACCAGTGGGTTAGGAGTTAGGAGCTCGTGACAGCCTGTTCATGTGGAGCGTGGACTAAGAAAGGAAGCCGAGGCAACCGACCGTAACGCATTTGAAAGAAGTGGATGCGTAGAACTTTATGTCTGGTGGTTTTGAAGGATGAAAAAAGATCTAAGATAAATCTTGGGTCTTGAAAGTTGTGTTCATGATTAGGCGAATATGTTCAGCAGATATGTGAGTGCCAATATGAATGATCAGTTTAGGTTGATGATGGACATTTACAAAGTGTGTGTGTGTGTGTGTGTGTGTATACACACACACACACACACATATATGTATATGTATATATATGTTCAATGTTTGTGTCCAATAAAAATAGATTGGAAAGCTCAAAGATTAAGTTGGAAGGACAGTGAGGTGAACCTATAGGATCCCTACCCCACAAATAAAAGGCAAAAGAGAGGTTTCTATACTCTGCTTTTAATAGCAGCCGTGAACAGTATTAGACTATCTTTCAAGTTGACACTTCTTTCCCACTGGATAGAGATGTCAAATCTACTCTTGAGCTCTCCACACGAGCAAAAAGCAGACACTAAAACTGTGCAATCACCTTTCTACTTGGGAAAAGCTCATTGGCAATCCCCTAACACACTAGTCTCTGTCCCCAGACACACCAAACTTGCATGTTGAGATGCTATAACTCTGGCTTTCGAAATAGAACAAATAAAAGATGTGTGGGCATGGGTGCACTTAAGTTTGAAGCTCTCATTCTCCAGGCACTGTGATCACTACTGAGCTTGTTTTCAATAATCTTTCCCTAGAGGTAAATTCCTAATTAACAGTGTTTTGAGTGGGGGTGGGGGGGGTTAACTGTGTCTCTTACTGATTGTTTGGACCTGTCTCTTATTCTGGGTCATTAAGGAAGCTTCCCTGTAGCTTTGACCTCTTGCTTTTGACAGTCATAAGTTTCAGTGCTAGCGTTAGGATGACAATATTATAGTTATTTTTAATCTCTGTCACAAGCTAGCAACAGCTCCAGCAGAAGTTATTAAACATAATTACAGTTAGTTTGAAAGACAAATGGCTGGGAGCCATGGGTGGCATGAGGTCAGGGGTAGCACCCGGGGTGCGTTGACCTTGATTTGGGGGTTACAGTGACTGGGTCAACATTTTGAGAGGTTCGAAAGGTGCCTGAGACTTTCCACTCTGTTCCCAACATCATATTGAGCCTTGACAATTAAATTCTTTTGCCTTACTTGATTTCAATTATGCTAAATAAACATTTTGTTGACAACAGACAACCGAAAGAACATTAGCCTCTTCTATAGTTAGCTCTAACTGGAAATGTCTTGATAATCATAAACATACAAAACTGGGGAGGGGGAACTGGAGAGAGAGCTCAGCTGTCAAGAGCTCATACTGCTCTTGCAGAAGAGTGAGGTTTGGTTCCTGGCACTTAATATCAGACAGCACACACTCCAGCTCTGAGGAGTCTAGTGCCCTCTTGTGGCCTCCTTGGGTACCCGCACATACGTGCACATATCTGACATAATCACGCAAGCGTACACGTGATTTGAAAAAAAAAATACATTTTTTTTTCCCAGAAATTCAATTGTGAGGTCTCTCTCCTGCAAGCTCTGGCATGACTTGGCTTTATTCAACTTCCAGGATCGGGTTCACTCAGGATGCCATGATCACAGATTCAGCTAGAGAAGTTCTAACGAGGTCCAGAGTTTGACCACCAAGTACAACCTTACAACATGCAAGCATCAACATTAAAAAACAAACAAACAAACAAAAAAAAAACCAAACCCACCCTGTTAATGAGAAGTCTCCATGAGCTGCAAGTTGTCTGGAGTGTATTTAAAACATAGTCGAGCCAGCATTGTGCCATACGGTGTGAATTGATGTTTTGTGAACAAGGTTAAAAAAAAAAAAGATTCACATCTTTTGTGGAGTGGACACTGACAATTGTAAACAAGCTTGTGAAATGGCCCCCAGGCTTCCTGTGGAAGCAGATACCTGGAAACACGCAGGATAAAGGCTCCTTTATGTGCTTTTAAACTAACGTATTGAGTGCACTATTTTTTCACAGGGAACATATTTTCAAGCCGTAATGGCAGTCAGTGGCTCCCTGTAAAATTTCTATAGAAAAGGCTTTGTCTAAACGTTCTCACCACAGTTCCCCAAAGGCGGTCAGTTTCCCTCTTGTCTCAGAGTGCCTTGTAAATACAGTGCATTTGTCACCGTGGACATCTCGTTTACTTTGGGGGTTAGTTTGGGAGGAGTGGAAAACAGGTACAAGACAGGTCCTAAAGATTCAGGGAAGCAGTTTGCTGTTACTACAATGGACTTTACTGGTTAGAGGTCGGAGAAGCCTCACTGTGTGACCTCTATCCATCTTGGAAGACCAGAAAGCTTCTGGACCCATCCTTTAACAAAAAGATAGCACCTAGCCACCAAACAGAGGCACGTCACCAAAGTGCACCTCTCCCCTCAGGTTCTCTTAGATTAATAAGGAAATAAGGGCAGAGAACACCAGAAAACTGCACTGGGAAGGGCAAGAAAGTACCAGAAGCTGCCTTGGAATCACACTAAATCCACTTAAAATTGCATTTTAATTCAGAATTTTTACTTTGCCCCCTGACAGTTCAGTGTTGATCTAAGTAGGGTGGTTACGGACCAAGGCTGGGTCAGTTGCTGTGTTCCCTTCCTGGCTCTTGTCTCCCTTTCTTGGGTCTCTCTTCTTTTTTCTTGAAAAGTAAATGGGCCCAGCTGTGGCAGTGTGTGCCTCCAATCCAAACTGAGAGGTAGAGCTAGAATTGCTGCAAGTTTGAGGCCAGCCTGGTCTATGGAGAGTTGCTAGCCTGGTCTATGGAGAGTTTCAGGTCAGTAAGGACAGACCCTGGCTCTAAAGTTAGTCAGTACCATAAATAAATGAAGCAAACAGCTAGTTTCTCTCAAGTTCATGGAATGTCATATCTGTGTACTTACATGCACACACATACACACATACATACATATATATAGATAGATACACATAAATATACATATACCACACACAAACCACATACCACATATATACATATGCATATCACATACAGATACACACACATATACCACGTGCATATACACAGTACCACATACCACACACACATATACACACACACACCATACACACCATACACATACATACACACCACACACATGCCATACACATACACACCATACACATACCATATACATACACAGACAATATACATACACATACACACCACACACATACCATACACATACACACCACACACATACCATACACATACACACCATACACATACCATATACATACACAGACAATATACATATACATACATATCATACATATAACCCCCACACACATACATACAAACACACACACACCATACACATCATACACATACATACACACCACACATATACCATACACATACACACCATACACATACCATATACATACACAGACAATATACATACACATACATATCATACATATAAACACCCCCCCACAACATACATACCATACACATACATACACACCACACACATACCATACACATAAACACCATACACATACCATATGCATACACAGACAATATACATACACATACATATCATACATATAAACACCCCCCCACATACACACATACACACAAACACACACAATATGACCTGCTTTCTTCTGGAGACCAAATATTTCTGAGTATTGAATCTGCTTATAGAAATGAAAATACTAGGAAAGTGCCTTTTCAGGAAAGGGGAAATAACTGGGGGAAAAATGGTCAGAAGCAATCACAAAAAATCCTTTATTTTCCTTCAGATCTCTTCGATACTAAGAGCTCTACTGACTTAGGATGCTACAGGGAGGAGGTTAATGATTTAATCTGTGTTTTCCCTGATTCCCAGCTAGTTTAAAGATCCAGAGGGCTCTCTAGTCATGAGGGAAGTAGAATGCATATCTCACACCTGCAGTTCTAGCCCAGGGAGGTGGGGGATCAGGAGTCCCCCACTGCCTTGGCTGCATAGTTTTTAGACTAAGCTGGGAGTACATGATCTTGAAGCTTATGTCTAAAGACACAAGAATAATGAGGCCTGCGGAGCTGTGGCTTAGCAAAAGACTTGCCACTCAATCAGGAGGACCCAGGTTTTGGTCCCAAGCATCCAGTTGGTGAGGCGGCATCTTCTTGAATTCTAGGTCAGGGGATGCTGGGATAGGAGGATCATTGGGCCTCACTGGCCAGTCCTCGAGTTGAATCAGTGAGCTTTCCAGGTTCTCTCTCTGGTGGGAGAGGCTTTGAGGGAAACAGGTAACATTTACCTCTAGCATTTATATGAATGCAGATGTGGGCTCATGGGCCCACATATGTACACACACGTGGACACATTCTTTAGTGATGTGTTTATAAAAAGATAAAGAGGTAAAGAATATGTTCTATGGGTGTGTGATGAGGTATGGGGGAAGGGGGTGCCTCAGTGGGCCCATGCTGAGGCATCCCTTCCCCCTGAAGGACCACACACACACACACACACACACACACACACACACACACACAGAGTTTATTTAGGGCATGGTGAAGGGAGTTAAGAGAGTAGTAGAGGCAGAGAAAGGCAGAGAGAAGGAGAGAATAGAGAAGTAGAGGCCGGCCATAGACCATGTGGAGAGAGGGGGGAAAGGAATGGGGAGAGAGGAGAATCTAAGAGGGCAAGAGACAAGAGAGAGAGACAAGAGAGTGAGAGAGAGAGGAGGAACCGAGCATCCCCTTTTATAGTGGGCCAGGCCTACCTGGCTGTTGCTAGGTAACTGTGGGGAGGAGCATACCTGGCTGTTGCCAGGTAACTGTGGGGTGGAGCTTAGAATCCTAACAATTAGCTTATGGCACCTATACAATAACAAGAACAAAGCAGAATTATAAAATCTCAGCAGCATAGGGCTTATCGTCATTCAAGTAGCTGAGCGCAGAGGGTGCTTTTCCTGTGGTGGTGGTGGGAAGGACCAGGGCAGCAGCAGCTAACAGCCTAGCTCTTGATGTCATGATGGCAAGAAAGGTTTCTTTTTTTGGTCATGTTACAGCTAGCTTGGGGTGGGGGAGGTCTCCAGCCACAGTGAGATACATTTCTGAGGTAGCAATTTCCAGACCCAGAATCTTTCCTCTTGTGGCTCTGCTCAGCCTTTCCTTAGGTGTCGGAAGAACTCAAGCATCTGGAGGAAGAGAGAGGGAGGTTTGTTAGTGGACTTGGCAGAAACTGACCACATGGATGTAGCTAGCCACAGGAAGCTGGGAAATGTCAGCTGTACAGCAAAGAAACAAGGGAAGTTGGGTTGCTAGACACCTTACCAGCATCTAGCAAGACCAGATAACTTCCTGGTGCAATACCTTTCACACCCACTGGCCAGTTTTCAGAACATCACAACTCTATTCCAGGTACATCGGAGCCCACTCTGCTTCTGTTGCCATCTTTCTCCATCTTTCAAGCCATCTATATCTGAGCTTCTGCTCCGCAGTATTATCTATTAGGAGGGGAGGGCAAGCAGTCATGGCAGCTCTGCGTAGAGGAGCTTCTCCAAATGCCACAGCTGGCGCATGGCCAGCACAACCACCCTAGCCTTGGAGGGAAGTCCTGCCTGTTATCTAGCCTTCCTATTGGTCAGGGACCTCCCTGTTCCTCTTTCCCTTCTCCTTTCCTTCCCTCCCTCCCTCCCTCCCTCCCTCCCTCCCTCCCTTCCTTCCTTCCTTCCTTCCTTCTCCTCCTATTCCTTGTTTTCTGCCCTTCCTCTTACTCCTCTTCTCCATTCTCTTCCATATCTTCCTTTTTCTCCTCTTCCCCTTCCGGTCTGGGTCCTCCTCTTAGTCATGTTGACAATGTTCCAATGGAATTCCTCCCGTTATCCCAGTCCTCAGCATCTGTGATGTGTTAGCATTCCTGTTCTTTAGGATTAGGTTCACCTCCGATCTACTCTTTGTATCTGCCACCGGAACTGCAGGAAGATTTCACTGGTGTGAAGTTTTGACTAGCCTTTGTTTGCCAGGCAGCTGAACAGAGGATGTGGACCTGGAGGAGAGGGGTTGAAGGTTCACTATCTAAGATTCTTGACACACATGTTTTTATCAGTCTGGGAGGGAAACCAGATAGATCCTGTAAGAAGCAGAGTGAGACCAGTGGATGTCCAGCAAAGAGCTTCTTGCTCAAACTTCCTGATCAGCACGGGAGTAGCATGCACAGGAACAGTATGCTTGAGAGTACTTGGTCCAGGCTACACATGGGTATGCATTCACTGTCTCTTGATCACCGTCCTATAGAAGTAGGCTCCGGTTACAGCATGATTCCCCAGTAAAATGAGCTTGGAGTTCCCAGTAACTGATCTACAAATGAACTTTCCGTGCAAGACTCATTCATAAATCGAGGCTGGCCTGTCCTGGGCATGTTATTCAGAGATAGCATTTATCTGGGCTTCATCAATATGAGCTTGTCAACCTGACTTATGTGTACTTTTCTCTACCCTCGTTTTGATGATAGCCTTGCCTTTAAAATTTAATAGTCTCTCTCTGTTTGGAGAAACATTCCCTTTTGGAGGGCCTTCAGATGCTCTCGTGAATCGGAATAGTGATTTCATTTTATCTTGCAATTTATCTTTAGTAGAGCTCACAGCTAAGAGCAGCTTTTATGCTCAGGCAAAGGAGAAACTGTAGAAAAAAATGGCAAGCTATGGAAAAAAAGGAAGAGGAAGAAAAGGGCATTCTCCTGGTATTATAGACGGTTAAAGAACTCTGAAGTTTATAATTCTTTGTGTGTGTGTGTACATGAGTTTATGTGTTCTGCATGCAGAAGGGAACAGTCAAAACCATCAAAGCAAAGTGTCTAATTAACATAAAGTTGTGAGCATCTTATAGTGTGTTGGCACGGCGACATAATTCACAGGTCTCTTCCCTTGGTTTTTATACATCTCAGGAGTATGTACAAGTCAACCTCCAGGTCACATACTTCCGTTTACTCCTGATCTGTGTGTGTGTATAATCTGTGCAGAGACGTACTCTTGCCTGCATTGGGCTATAAAGTAAAATAACGTTGAACCTCGGTTCTGGAGATGTTCCCCTTAGGAAACTCACTCTCCACATACAAGTCAAAAATTCCCCCATTATTAGCAGAGCAGCTGACAGAGTATGATCACAAATCTTGCTGACACGGTTCTGGGGAAAGGTAGAGAGAGAAGGCAGGGATGATGTGGGCTTGTCAGAGAGCAAGACTGTCAGAGATGGCACTTCCCTGTTGCAAAGAATATTTCGTTCCCCCCCAACCCTGCACCAGCAAGAAACATTTTCTCGGCCTCTTATTCTGACTTGCGCAGGCAGAGTCAGACTATAAAGCCTCTGTAGTTAAAAAAAAATCTAGTGAATAGAAGTCATAGTTAATGGTCTTTCCTTTCTGTATTTAAAACAATGCTGCAAGCGTGTGCAAGAAGCATCTAATTTGATGTGTTTTGTTGTATCTCTTGATGGCTCGTTGTTTCTGTCAGAACTGTGAGGATAATTTTGGCGTCAACAGCTCTCTTCCATCTCCCGTCGGGGATCATCCTCCCGGCACTGTCTTCGTAGATTGCAAGTCACCTTTGTGTTTAATGTTCACTAATTGGCAAATACCTCTCTGCAAAGGGTTTTGCAAAAATTGGATTGCAAAGGTGTGGCTTAATACAAAGAAGCATACATTTGCATGAGCGTGAACCGAAAGTGACTTCATGAGCTGAAGAGCAACACTGTTGTTTAAAGTGGGGCAAAATAATGAAATACTCTTCTGTTATCCTGAGCATTAGATGCTAAAGCATATACAAGACAGCTTACATATGCTCCTAACTACACTGACTAGATTTTGAGAGCTGCTATAAAAGTAACCTCGGTGCATTGGCGTGACCTGAAATTGCAAAACGCCAACAGGGAAATCGAAGGGATGGGGAGACGGCTCAGTAGGTAGGAATGTTTTCCTGCACAAGTATGAGGACCTGAGTTCAAATCCCAGGCACCTAGTAAAAAGGATGACGTCACAGTTATAACCCCAGTGCTGTGAGCTGGGAGAAGTGCTGGGGTCACTAGCTAGCAGCCTAGCTCCAAGTTAGTGAATGGGTCTCATGGGAAAGAGATGATAGAGCGAGATACCCACATCCTCTTCTGACCGTCATGCATGTACAGGCATGCCTGGTGCACATACCTGTATATATACATGCCTATTTACCACATGCACATAATTTAAATGAAAAAAGCCATCATTTAAATCCCAGGAGTTGTCTTCTGACTCTTTTTTAAACACAAGCCAATCAGGGCATTGTATTTTATATCCGGATTTAAAAAAAACCAACCATGAAATATGAAGAATAATGTATAAATCATTAAGCGCATAGATCAATATTTTATAAAAATCTCAAACTTACAAGTTTCCAAGCTATTTTTTTCATTTAAAACTTTTAAAATTTCTTTTATGTGTATGGATGTTTTGTCTGCATTTATGTCTATGTACTGCATCTGTCCCTAGTGACCAGAGAGGCCATAGAGAGAGTCAGATCCACTGAGACTGGAGTTAGGGACAGTTGTGAGCCACCATATGGATGCTGGGAATCAAAGCCAGGCCCTCTTCAACCATTGAGCCAGCTCTCTAGCCCAACGCCTTTATTATTACTATTATCATTTTACGTTTTATTATTACTATCTCTATTTTAACATCTGGAGAGCTGTGGAATGCTGGGTCTTGGAGACTTGCGTTTCTCTGTCTGGAAGCGTCCCCCACAAACACTTTCTAGGGTCCCATGGCTGTCCTAGTGCTGATGCTCGGGGGTTCACTTGCAGATGACACCCGTCAAATGGAGCCAACCCCTCTTGATGGGAATTGGGCCCAGTGGGTTCCTTTACGGCCTCGGAATGTGCTGCGCCTCTGTTGGACTCTCCGCTTTATTGCTGACACTCTGCTGACCGCCAGCATAAACTGCTGTAAACGATGATGCTTTATCGTCTGTTTGGGGGTCTCCGGTGCTGAGCGCTTTATGAAGAGGCTTTAATGGTTACAGAACCTTTATAAGAGTCCCATGTACTAAAAATGCTTTACCTGGAAATTCTTTGAGGAATGCTTTCATATTTAATTTCTGGGGGCTTCCAATAGCGAAGGCAGGTCTTTTATTGTCCTATTTATTATTATATTTTTATAATATATATAACATAATAATAATCCTATATTATTTCTGTGGTCAAGAGCCACTAGTTCTGTAGGAATTATTTATCTGGCAATGCTTATGATTGGGAGTTTAATTATTTTTGCTAATGAATTGAACTAGCAGCCTTAAAAATAAAAAAGGTCAGCATTTCCATAAAGACACAGCTAGTTTTGATGAAGAAGTTTGCTTTCCTGGAACTCAACTGATAGTAAAATGTTAGAGGTAATTTGTATACAACTATTGGCATATTTCTTAGAAAAATCGAACTCCTGGTGGAGCACAAAGTATGGCTTTTCAATATCCCCCTTGTAATTTGTTCCCAAAACAATGACATTGATGTGTTCAGTGAAGTTTTTCCTCCAGGAATCCTGTCCTCATCATAAGGCCAAGTGAAAAACCAATGCATCAGAAACGCCCTCAAGGTCCCGGCTTTAAACGGGGTGGGAAAGATTCGCCCACTTCCTGGTGCTTGCTTGCTGTCGCCCGGCAGAGATTGAGCTGACTGCCAGGCTTATGTGAGGGCAAAGGGTGAAGGGACAAGGCCAAAGAAAGGAGAAGACGAAATCCGAATCCATGTGAGAATATCCCCAGTGGAAGACGGAACGTGGCTCTCGATGTCCCTGAGTGCTGGAATCCCTCGCTGTCTGCCTCCTCCCCCAGGGAAGAGGAGTGTTCTTCCTTCAGTAGACGTGAATGGGCATAGGTAGGGGCAGTCAGGGTCATTTAAAATATATAAAGAAGCAAAAAGTACAATGCAGCGCAACTCTTGATGTGAATTTTAGAACCTTCCGTCACCCTAAAAGGAAATCCTATACCCATTAGCTGGCTCTTCTCGCTTTCCCCAGTCTATATTGTTCGGCTCCTGGCAACCATGGATCTGCCTCGGCCATATATATATACCTTTGCTTACTGCGGTCATTTCACACAATAGAAGTCCTGCGACCACCTTCTTTCTCATGGTATGCCGTTCTCAAGGTGAATCTGCCCTACAGCAAGCGCCACCCCTTGGCCGCAATGGCATACAATGGGCACTTAGGCTGTCTCTACTTGTTAACTCTTCTGGAGGAGTATTCAGAGATTAGTTCCTTTACTTTACTTTTAGATTTATTTGTTAGATGAATATGAGTATTTTCCTGCGTGCATGTATGTGTGTGTGTGTATGCATGTATTTATGTATATCACATGTGTGCCCACTTACCCCAGAGACCAGAAGAGTGCGTTGCATCTCCTGAAATTGGTGTTACAGATGATTCTGGTGGGTTCTGGGAACGGAGCTCATGTTGTCCTCTGCGTGAGCAGCAACTGCTCTTCACATCTCTGCAATCCCCTTGGACTAATTTCTAATCTAGACATGTTTTCGTTTCTCCGTGTAGCCTACTTTTAAGCAGTTACAAATTAAGATAGTAAATGCCCCCCCCCTTCAATTTTACACATTTATTTGCGTTGCAGCTGCCGCTTCTTGCCTTTCCCATCTCCCCCAAAATAATTTTCGGTGGCTGTAGAAGAGTATTAGCATCCTCTAACTTTCACTAAGCACCAGATGCTCCGCTAGGCATCGAGCAGCTATGGTAAGATTTTTCAGCCGGCCCACACTGGCTGCTCGGAGGAGGCGTAGAGAGGCTGTGGAAAGCCTGGTGTCACTTTACAAGAAAGATGGAGTAACTGGCACTGGGACCCAGGTTCTGAATTGCTCAGTAAGTCCCGGGCTCTTTACTGCCGCTCTCCAGGAGTCACGTGACCCCAGGCCGTGCCTCTGTTCATGTCCTGGAGAATCTTCTATCTATGACAATGACCCGGATTCCATGGAAAGTGAAGAATGCGAATCAGCGCATCTTCATGCTGCCCTCAGGCTGGGAACAGCGGTTTGTACTTCTCCTCTCTGAAGCAATGATGAGAAAACATTCCCTTCTGAGTAAGGGAGGTCACCTGGCTGGAGGTGGGGCTTACCCTGATCCCTCCCCCTGACCTCCCACCCCTCAGGCTTCCCATCATGAGCATCCATTTTGCTCTCCCTGACAGCATGTATGGACGCCACCCCGTGTAGGACCTGTCGTGTGTCAACAACGGTTAGAACTTTCAAAATCTCACAGTCATAAACTTGCAATTCCTCTTGTGAGTCCCTACTTTCTTTTTTCTCAATGCACATGATCTGATCCTTTGAAGTGTATACAGTATACACGGTGCCTAAAGGATCAAATGAAGACAGTTAATGTTTCCATACCCTGAAACATTTTACCTCTTATTGCTGTGTCTGGGTGTGTGGGCCTGCTTGTCTCTCTGGGTAGCATGTGCTTGTGGAACCCATGAAGGTCACCAGAGGACATCAGGCCCGAAACTGAAAGTACAAACAGGATGTAGGTCCTGGGCATCCAACCCAGGTCCCCTGCAAGAGCAGCGAGTGATCTTTAACTACTGAACATCCCCCTCCCCAGGACATATTTTTAAAATGTCCAATTAACATGTAAAACTGGGAAGATGGGATGTAACTCAGTTAGTAGAGCACCTACATAGTGAGCAAAGTCCTGGTTCAGGCACCGGTACCATATAAACCAGGCGCGGTGGTATAAGCTGTATTCCCAGATGTGGGGAGGTAGAGGCATGTTAAAAGGCCAGCCTCCATTATATATCAGGTTTAAGGCCCATATGGACTGCAAAGAAACAATGAGCCCTAAGAACTAGTTACTGGGTGCAATGCTATTCCAATACACGCATACAAAATAAGAATGACTATATGGTTGTCATAGTTTTGTATTTGGGACTTTTGAATTCCTCTCGCCCTACTGGTCCAGATCTCATGGGAGAGAAACCTCTTTGTTCTTTTTCCGTAATTCAGAGCCATGCCATCCTTTCTGTCAACAGCTCTGCAACTGCTCAGTATTCTTACCAGTTCTCCAGTAGATGTCAGTCACACTTGCCCTGAGGACGCGCATTCGGGTCAAGTCCAGGGCCAGTCTCTTGGAGACTTACCCTCATCCCCACTGCCCGCAGAGGGACATATTCCTCTTGCTTCTGGACTGTCCCTGACAACTCTGATAGAGACTCTTCACCGCTCTTCCCCTCTGGTGTTGTGTGTGTTGCTTCCGCAGGGTTAGAGGTCCATCTGCCCACTCCCTGTTCACTGGTCTCAGAGGAGAGAGAGCATCTCCCTCCATGGGGTCATTGCCTCTGTGCCTGTCTGTCTGGACTCTGCCTTCTTGGTTCCTGTGTCATCCATATGATCTTCCTCTTCCCTTCCCCTTATCTTCACATTAACCTCAATTTTCTCTTCAAGTTCTTAGTACACCCACTGGCCTCCTTCTAAAACAGAGTAGACATGTTCCTTTAAACTCTTTAACCCTAAACCCTGTTCATTTCTCTACTGCTTCCTTAGCTTCCAATTGTTCTGCAACCGGGCTCTCTATTTTTATTCCAAATTTGTAATACCACTGAGGTCTCAACTGCTAAAATCTCCAGATCACATTAAACATTTTCCAAGTATGAGCACTTTCACTTGAGAAATATCAGGGATATATAAGTATATAAAAGGCATATACAAACCAATACCCTACTGATAGTCAATCGTAAAATTTTATTTTTGAACAATCTTTTGGTGCGCATGCAATTTTACCATTTATTACAGCTGAAAAACCAGTCTGCATGCTAATGAGATGATGTGTTTGATCATTTTCCCATACAGAATGAAATATTGGCTAAATATTTGAGACTTCAGAGTATAGTTGATTCTTATTGTAAGTTTATAAATTAATGCTTAGAGCACAGCTTGACATAAATAAATACATACCAAAAATATCAGAAATATGGGTAGAGTATCTCAGACATTGTTAGACATTCTGACCTTTTCTCAAGCAAATAATCATCAAATAATTTTCTTAGGAAACCCCAGTCAGCATTCAAACAGCAGCTTTTAAAACACAATCCACCCCGAAGATGAACTAGTTTCAGACTTACTTGATGAGTCATGGCAGCGGGAAGAAAAGAAGACTTGTTTTCCATAATGAAACTACAGTATTTCTATAAGGGCAGGGTGGGGGTTGATTTATAGTAAAAACATGGTAATCCATAAAGAAAAATGGATTGTAGATCTTCACTAAGTGATCAAAATAGCCTTTGAGTCATCTATACTCTAGAATATATATATTGTACACATGCATACACATTCACATGCACCTACACACACACATACACACACACACACACGGCACATGGATGCTGGTAATTTTTTAAGATCCAAACTATTGTTGACCTGTCATCTTGGTGTACTGAAGGACAGTGGACTAGGAGAAAAGGAAACTCTGCAGCATGTGGGGATAAGGTAAGCAGGTCTACTATAGTCAGTAATTATGTTGGTTTAATACAGTGGCTCTGAGATCCACGACCTTACTATCCTGAAGTAGTTTGCTATGTTTCCAATACCAGGCATCATTTCCCTCCTGTTGAGCAAACCTTAAGTCTGAGAAGGGTTTTTTTTCCCCTGTCAGTTGTATCCAGTCCACAGTCAGTTGGTGCTGGTTGGGAGTGAGGAGGCACACCATCCTAGGAGTAGGTGGTAAGCAGAGCTACCCCACCACAGCCAGGATGCAAAGGCAGATGAAGAGAAAATCTTGGAAGCCTCAGGGCATGCTGGCAATCACCTATAATCCTAGAACTTGGAAAGTAGAGGTTGAGAAATGAGGAATTCAAGGATGGACCCATCGGCTTGGGATTTCCAGGCCAGCCTGGGCTACATGCAATCAATAGAGAAGAGTAGAGAAAGAAGGCAAGGAAGGCAAGGGTCCTGCTGGCTCTCTTAAGAGGCCCCCACTGACTAAAGAAATTCTCACTAGGCTCTACCTCATAGATTCCATCACTTCCCAATAATGCCAGCCAGGGATATAGATGGGCTCTGGGGGACATTTGCTATCCAAACTTCATACCCTCTAGGGACATTTACTCTAGGAACTATAGCACCCCAAGAGGAAATAAGCATGCCTTTGTCTACTCGTAACACTTTAATGAGACCTATTTTAGTTTTAGGGTTTTCAGTCTGTTAAAAATACCATTTTTTTTCTAAAGTAAATATCTATGGGTCAATATATTTAAAATTGAATGAATCTGTTAGTTTTAAGAAAGTGCTAGATGGTTCTTTAAAGTATAGGGATGAGGAACATGGCTGTATGTGACTCAGAAGCAAACCATGAGTCTTCCAGGCTCTTCTGTCAGAGAGACTATTCCCAGATGCACAGGGCATCAGGAGTCAGGGGGGGAGGTTTCGAAAGCTAGCTGAGCAGGAAATCTGAGTTTGGTTCATTGTTTCTTTAAAACACTTGGGGGTGGATGTCTGGATGTATAGCTCATCTGGTGGGAGTGTTTATGTAGAGTGCACAAGGCCTTGACTTCAAAGCCCAGCATTAATGTGCATTTGTAATCCTGGCACAGGGGAAGCAGAAGCAGAAGGGTCAGAAGTTCAAGGTCATCTTCAGCCAGACAGCAAGTTGTAAGTCATCCTCGGGTACAAGCAATCTGGTCTCTTTAAAAAATAAACCATAATATTTATTCTTTCTTTCTTTCTTTCTTTCTTTCTTTCTTTCTTTCTTTCTTTCTTTCTTTCTTTCTTTCTTTCTTTCTCTATCTATCTGTATGTATGTATTTATGTATGTATTTATTTTTAATATATGTGAGTAAAGACAGACTAGTGGGCATCGGACCTCATTACAGATGATTGTGAGCCACCATGTGGTTGCTTGGAATTGAACTCAGGACCTCTGAAAGAGCAGTCAGTGCTTTTAACGCCTGAGTCATCTCTCCAGCCCATTTTTTTGTTTGTTTGTTTTGTTTTGAGACTGGGCTTTACTTTATAGCCTAGGCTGACCCAGATCTTGGTTACAATAGTAACCAAGAATGCTACCCCAACTCAGGATAATTCTCCTGCCTCAGCCTATTGGATATCTGGGATTAGAGGAATTTGTGGCGAGCTTGCTTTATTAATTTTTTCAATTTTGTTATTAGTCCTTTGAGAATTTTGTAAGACGTATTTTGCTCTTATTAACCCCCTCCTGAAAATCTTCCCAGATCCATGCCTACCTTCCCAACTTCCCAGCTCTGTGTCCTGTTCTGTGTTGTTTTTAACCCCTTCTGGGTTCCTGTCTCCTCAGAAACTGTCAAAGACTGAGTCCGACGTGTGCTACTTTTCATATTCTTGGTGGTGTGGCTGTGTACTAGAGTGACATTGTATCAGGGTCCATGACCTGAAAGAAAACTGGTTCTCCCTCTCTCATCCTGTCGGTTGCCCATAGCTCCTTAGCTGAGATTGGAGCTCTTACCCACCTCCATCTCTCTGCTGTGGTTCTGCCTGGCTGGGACTTGAATAGGTCCTGTGTGTGTGCTGTCACAACAACTGTGAGTCCATATGTGCAGCCTCCCTGCTATGTCTGGAAAATACTATACCCTTGAATTTCAGAATCCCCGTTCTCTGATCTCAGAAAAGCACCCTGAAAGCCAACGAACTGTAGCCAGGAAGGTCATGGTAAGGGGACAGCCCTGCTGCCTGTTTAGTGGTGACCAGTGTATCTTCCAGAGGATCCTGCCAGTCCCTACTTGACAGAAGAGCTGAGGTACATGGAGGTTTTCTACAAGAATCTCTGGAAAAGTTACAATAGGAAGAGTCCAGGATCTTTAAGCAGCGGCAACCTTCTGGCCCTGAGCATTGCTCCCAAAAGTCAAGGGGGCAAGAAGAGGCTGGCGAGGCAAACATGGCTGTTTCCTTCTCTTCAGAACTTCATTTGAGCACAAGTATACTAAATCTTTATTCTAGATTAGTATAGGAAAGGGCACTTATTTTTTTTTATTGAAATAGAATTTTTTTCCATATAATTCTGATTACAGATCTCTTCTCCTGACTCCTCCCAGCTCCTCCTCCACCCCCTACCTATCCAGATGCACACCATTATTGCTGGACACTAATCCCAGCATTTAGGAGACAGAGACAGGAAGATCATTACGAATTCAAACCGGCCTGACCCACATAGCAAGGTCAGCACAGACATGCTCACCCAGTCAGGTAGTGCATGTCTCTAATCCCAGTTTCCCAAGAGGCTGAGACAGGAGGATTTCTATGAGTTTAGGGCTAGCATTCTGGTTTGCTATAGTGGCTACAGAGTAAGATCCCATCTCAAGAACAGAAAAGCTATAAACATTCTAAACTATCCCAATGTTAAAAGCAACAGACTATCCAAAATTAGACAGCTCACTTTGTTTGCGCCACCATCTTTTTTTTTTTGAAACAATTTCGACTCGAATCAATAAAAATCCAAAAGCACGTGAAATTTTTTTGCCAAAAAAAGAAATGTTCTTGTAATTTTGTTCCTATGTAGAGGCAAGCACTATTATTTTCTTGCAGGCATGTTGGGTGATATTTTATAACTATATGATCAATAATTCTGGGTGAGATGGCTCAGTGGATAAAGGCACTTGAGGCTACGCCTTATGACCCAAGTTCAATTCCTGGGACCCACATGTGGAAGGAGAGAACAAACTCCAGTAAACCATATAGACACAAATACACGCAAGCACGTGCGTGCGTGTGTACACACACACACACATGCACACATACACATGCACACACACATCACACACACATAAACACATGCACTCACATATATACACAAACATATACAGACACATGCACACACATTCACACTTAAAACAAAACCCTTAACAATCCTCTTAAATTCTCTTTTAAAAGAAATGTCACATTTCATGTGCCTCACACCATGTTCTTTTCTTTACAGTGTATCAAACTTGCTTAGTCAGAACACAGCAGCAGCTTTTCATTTCTAGTGTCTAAATAATATTTTCCTATAGGCTTTGTCATAATGTATTCAGTCGCACATTAGTGGACCTGTTTTTAATTGTTTGAAGTCATTTGCTACTACGAACAATGCTTCAAGTGAATAACTTCTTAAAAATAGCAAGTGTGTCAGCAAGCCTCTCTGGAGGAGAAATCACCCCAGGGATATTGTTGGATCAAAAGGAATATGCAGTTTTCATCTTGACGAGCCTTGCCAAATCGGCCTCCAGTTTGGCAGGCCGGGTAGCCAGGCTCCTGCTAACTCTGCTTGAGTGTGTCTGTCCTCCGTACGTGGTGCCATAAAGCTCCTCAGTCCTTGCCATTTTGAGAGGTGGAAATCGCTCACTTCTTGTAGTTCTACTGTGGACTCCTCTGATTGGAGCTGCCCGTTTGTCCGCTGGGTTTTGGATTCCTCCTGCCTGTAGGTCTGGAGGGGCACTTAAGCAATGCAGAAAATTACAATGTTTGTCTCAGAATTCTTTTTTTTTTCCCCACTTCACTCTTTCATGCAGGGTTTTCTTTAAAAAATTATGTTGTCAGATTCCTTTTGGCTCTATGGCTTCTGACATATTTAGGCCCTCTCCACTGGATAATTATATTTTTTAAATTGCCTCATCTTATTAGTGCCTTTAAAATAATAACTTGGTTGGGATATAACTTACTCTGTAGTCTGACTTGGTGGTTTCTTTTTTTTATTTGTAGTTATACAACCATTACCGCAGTCTAAATGGCAGAACCTTTTATTATCCCCCAAAGAAACCTGTACCCAATCAAGCAGTCACTGGCCATGTCTTTCTCCTCCAGGCCACTGCATGCCCTGATCTGTCCCTGATCTCTTGCCTGTGCCCACTCTAGATGACTTAGACACAGTGAACCTCTAGGGAGCGTGTAGCATCCAGTGACTGGCTTTCCCTACTTGACATAGCACATTCAAGGCTCTTCTTCAGATGTGTTTGTTGCCAATTTTTCATCTGAATTTTCAGTCCTCTGGCTGTTATTCCATGTTAGATTGGTAAACTAGGGATCTAACTATATGGTCTTGTTTTTCCTAGACGGTAGGAAAAAGATTGTTATTGAAAGTCCCTCTTTCTCGGATAAAATGCAATGCTAACGTTATTAGGCATTGAATTGCAGTCTGTTTGGGGATCTACTTGGATTGCCTTGGTTGAACTGCCGTCTGTTTGGGGATCTACTTGGATTGCCTTGGTTGACCTGCAGTGTGTTTGGGGATCTACTTGGATCTCTTGGTTCTACTAGCCTCTCTGGCTCATGGATACTCTATTTTACTTTTCAGAGTCATGGTGTCGTTCAGTGTCTAGTAAGCTAATCTTTCGTTGTTTCTTTTTACATTATCTTCTTGTTTATCTTTTCTAAGCTTCCTTGTAGGTATTTAAACGCTGTGCCAAGTTTATATGCTGACTTGGGAAGAACTGTTCTCTCGGCACCAACTCCTTCTTCTAGGACCAGGCAGGAGTCTGCTGTCGCGTCTGTCTTCTCTGTCCACCAACAGTATTTAATTATAGAGATTCTTACTTATTTCTCTTTAAGTGTATCCCTAGGGATTTTGTAAGTTTAATGCTATTAGAAATGGAATATGCCATCTAAACCAACTACCGTTTAGAAAAGGTCATTTGCTCATTGTGCCTTTGTTTTGTTCCCCTTGCTGAATTCTCAGATTAAAGTGGTCCACTCTCACTTGCCCAGATTTTAGTCATTTGGTATTTACAGGTAACTGATAATTTTTCTGCCTCTTCCTTCCTTTTAAACAACAACAACAACAACAACAACAGCCACCTCTTCTTTCTTTTTCTTACGTAATTAAATTGGCCAGGTCTGCCTGAACAGTGTTCAGGAACAGGATTTGGGGCGTTGCGTGCTCGTGTTGCTCCTGGCTTTAATGGGGTCTTTTCATGTTCTGCATTAACAAGGAGGCAGCCTGTGGGGCCCAGTGCATTTCTATCCAAGTGGCTTTCAGGGGACTTGGAAGGATCAGAGAGCATCTTAGAAATGCCAGAGCTGGTGGAATTATTTGCAGACAGGTAAAACAGTGCTGTGCTGCTTCCCCCACAGTGAGAAAATAGTCTGAATCTTCTTAGTTGTGTGGTCAGAAGCATATGCATGGGGCATCCAAGCTGTACAGGAAAAGCCAACCTTTGGATTTTGAGCCCATGCCATCTTTTTGCCAATAAAGTGAGGCTAGAAAATTAGAGGGGTGGGTGGTCCCAAGGCATTCAGTAAAGCTTTGCAAAGGGAATATAGGAAAAAAGAAGGGACACTGAGGGGGAAACTATATGATATTAAAAGTATAATCTGCTTTCCTTTCTGACCTCCAGAGGCAAGTCCTGTGACAAACTTGACTAGTTCTAGAACAGTCCCAAAAACATAGCACAAAACACTCACTGTCAGTAAAAGCGATGGAGCCTCAGAAGACAGTAAGAAGAAAATAGCGTGTGGTGCTTCCATTTGGAAGCAAAGGGAACTAATAAAGAGTTCCAAATATTAAGAAATCACTGGAGAGGAAAGAATTTTTATTGAAACGTGTTTACATGTTGATTCTGTTTGATGTTGCCATTTTTAAAAAATGTTTTGATCTCTTGCGAAGAAAGCTACACTGAAGAGGTATTTTATGTGCTAAGCTGAACCTGACATTAGCCTGGTAATAATTACTAGGACAGGCTGTCCCTTGTATTAGCAAAACTGGAGAATAAAAGGAGAGACAGTATCAACAGAGGCTTTGAAGCTTGTTTAAATTGTCTAACATAAAGACCCCGTGTGTTGTAGTTAGAAACAAAAGGCGTTTAGGCTGACTCTGCAAATTAGAGACATTGATAAAAGCTGTCTGGTAACTGCTAATAACCACCTAAATGACAGGCTGAAATAGGGAGAAATCCCCGAAAAGCCAACAGACCTCCACACCTGTGCCTTCACTACCTGATCACACACACTCTCTCTCTCTCTCTCTCTCTCTGCAGGGATCTCTGAATTCTAGGAGAGTATACTAGGAGAATCTTCCTAAAGGTTGAGTTTAGTATGATCTTAGAAGGTGTGCTGAGGACCGTGATGATTAAATCTCCATTGTCCAGTTAATTAGTTGGAATTGTCCTGGAAATCATGAGCATCAGCAGCCTGCTTCCCTGCTATGAATTCAGTATGATGGGCTCTCTCACACTCTGGCCACTGTACCTGTCAACACGATGGGTAGTTCAGACCAGAAACCATTAACAACCTCCCTTTCGTATGTCAAGCATTTTGCCCTATTAATTAGAAAGGAAACACAAGAAGAAACCATGAAGGCCCTGGAGCCAGAGGCAGCTGGCTCTGCCACTTGGCAGATGTGTGAACTTGCCCAGCGTGTGCAGGTTCCCAGAGCCCTTGTTTTTCATCTACAAGTACTGTCTGTAAATCAAAATGGCCGCACGCACTTGTGAGAGACACTGTAGACAAAGGGTACTTGGCATGGAGCTTCACAGAAGCCAACAAAGTGTTCATAGATGGGCCAGCAGAGGGATGTCAGGAAGGAGGAGGAAGAATCCCATGTCTCGAGTGCCTCTGTGATATGCAAATGAGAAGAGCATCTTGTCAGGGCCAAAGATGAAGGAGTGGTCATAGGAAATAGATGAGATGCTTGAGATAGGTCGTGAAGAACAATCTGGAGAAGTGCATCTGAGCAGAAAAGGATGACATTGTTTGGTTTTTCGAGATAGGGTTTCTCTGTGTAGCCCTGGCTGGCTGTCCTGAAACTCACTCTGTAGACCAGGCTGGCCTCAAACTCAGAAATCCACCTGTCTGTGCCTCCCAAGTGCTGGGATTAAAGGCATGTACCACCACTGCTCAGCGGAAGGAATCTTTTCAAACCCCAGTATATTACTAACTTACCTCAGTGCTCTGACAAAATACACAATAGAAGAAACTTAAGAAAGGGAGGAAGGGCTTCTTATGACTCAGGGTTTGGGGGTACAATCCACCATGGTGGGGAGGGCATGGTGACAAGAATGTGAGCATCAGCAGTCAAGAAGCAGGAAGAGGTAACAGCTGGTACCCAGTTCACTCTGTCCTCTACTTTCGGTCTAGGATACCAGTCTTTGGAATGGTGTTACCCACATCTGATCAGCGTGGGTCTTCCTTCCTAGGTTAACCCTGTTGGAGATGCCCTCACCTGCTTATAACTGAGGTTTGTTCCAGAGGCAATTCTGAATTCTGTCAAGTTGACAAAGAAGATTACCAAGCACAGGTTGGAAGTGAAAAAGTAAAAAAATCTCAGGCTGGCTCTGAGCTGTTTAGGGTGGAGAGAGCTTTTAGTGTTTCGTACTACAGGCCTGGTATAGCTGCTTAGGCTGTGGTTAGATGGTAAAATGCCATTAACGGTCTGTTGGGATGAAGAACATTTTGGGTAAACCATGGTGCCTGTGGGGTGTATGCTAAGCGCCTTGTGGGAGGAAATGAGCTGTAAGCCAGGGTAATGATGTCTTCCTGATTCCCTCCAGGTAGCAGTGGAACGTAGAGCACATAGCAGGTTTTCAGGAAAAAAAAAATCCCCGAACCTTGAGGGACTTGAACAAAAGCTATTGTTCTGGTGTCACTGTTTATTCCGTGCTTCCCCCATCTTGGCCGTTAACTGATCCCTCTTGTGTGGAGTTGATCACCCCTGGTCTCTTTCTAAATTGTGTTAAGTGAGCACAGGCATACAACATAAACATACCATAATCTATGAATCATTATAAGACTTTTTAATCTTCAAAAAGCTCTTGGTGATTTGAGCTCAGCATACCTGGAAAATCCGGCTTCGCAAGGCTGCCTTGGTATCCAAGGTGGCTTCTTATGGGTAGAAATCATGGACAAACCACTTGTCCAAGCCTCGGTGCTTGGGCCCCACCTGCATTTCAGAATCTTCTTGGTAATGGGTCTTTCGAGCCTCCTGCCTCTGAATGCTCTAAAAGCCTTTAACTCTGACTGTCTCCAAGGAGAGAGCGAAGCATTTGGGGATGAGGCCGAATGCCTGACTGACGGACAGAGTCAGCAGCTGTGGCCCTAGGCTATCAAGAGCCAAGTGGGATCCCTCATATGGGGGTGGGGTGTCAGGTGGGATAAGAGACCACTGTACCCATCGTGGACCAGACGGTGATGAGCAGTTACTTAGAACCATGAATCCATCTTCAGTCTATCAGAGGTTATTGTTGAGGGCCTACTGTGTGGTGGCAGAGTGCTACATACTGGATAGAAAATGGTCCTAAGCCATGTGTCCTAAGTATTTTTAAAAATTATATTTATTTTCATTTTCTTGTCTTGTATGTATGTTTATCTATCTAGGTATATATGTAGATATATATCTATGTATGTTTATATACATATGTGTGTATCTCTGTGTGTGTGTGTATGCCACAACGTATGTATGGAGGTCAGAGGACAACAGCTTGTAGATGTTGGGTTCTCTCCTTCCACCATGTAGGTCCTAGGTCATGAAGAAACTGAGGTCATCAGGCTTGGCAGCAAGCGCCTTTATCTACTGAGCCGTATGGCCTGCAATGTACTGCATTTTAGTTACTGTAGTAAAGAGAATGCGGCTATCCAGTTGTGCACTGAACTAGGTTACAAAGTAGGCAAGTGCAGAAATGACAGCCACATCTGGAGAGACACCAGACCCAGACACTCCATTCCAAACCTAGTGTGGGCTGCCATGACCCTGAAGCTTCCTAAACAAGACCAGGAGCTAATGTATGTTAGATGGTTTGTAGGCGGGTGGGGTATAAAATAATCCCCAAAAGAGATAATGATGTAATCCAAAGGAAAAATGGATTGTAGATCTTCACTAAGTGATCAAAATAGCCTTCGAGTCATCTATACTCTAGTATATATATATATATATATACACACACACACACATACACACACACACATATATATGTATATATTGCACACACACATGCACACAGACATGCACGCACACATGACAGAAGGATGCTGGTAATTTTTTAAGATCCAAACTGTTGTTGACCTGGCATCTTGGTGTACTGAAGGACAGTGGACCAGGAGAAAGGAAACTGCAGCATCTCCAAAAATATCTGAAGTCCTGATGTTCACTAGCCTGTCCATCCAGGTGATGCTCAGCTTCCCAAGGCTTCTGGCTCTCTGGGATTTCAGTGGCTTAATATTCTGTCATCTGGAGTACATGGAGCCAACCACATCCTCGGAGAGGCTAAGTTATCCTCCTCAGACAGAAATGCCCAGGCTAAGTTATCCTTGACTAGAAGTCAATATAAAGACAAGTACACATGTGGACACTTTAGGGGACAGTTGGGAACAGCTGTAGAAACCAGCATAGTGCTGGTTCTCATGTAAGTGTTCCTCTGAAAGGGTCACCTATTACAGAAAGCATTAGGGCAGCAGGAAGCCAAAGACTGAGGGGATGACTCCTTTAACCTCTCATTAGATCACACCTCTTAAAGGTCTCACCAGCCCCCACCATGCTGCCACCCTGAGGACTTCATCTCCCAACACATCAACCCTTGTGAGGCAAGACATATCCAGACCACAGCAAGAGCTCCATCCAGAGAAGAGAGGAGAACTTTTCTGCTTTTGGAAAGGACACGGAAGGCACACTGCGAATGGAATTAGCAGCTTCATCTCACCTCTGTTAAAGCCAGCCATTGCCAAATCTTGTTACTTATGAAACATCCAGGAAGCTTTCACACCAAAACACATTTGCTCCTTTTCTGCATGTATGTAAATGTGTGATATGCCTGGGTGTATGTGTGGAACACATGTGAGGGCACACATGAGTATATCAGTGCATGGGCATGTATATGTGGAGGCCAGAAGTTGACATCAGGTGTCCTTTTCTGTTGTTCTGCACCATACATGCAGAAGCAGGGCCTCTCACCTTTGAACCTACAGGTCATTGACTCTGATAGATGAGCCTACTAAGTTGGACCAGGCATCCACACACTGCCTCTGTCTCCTTAGAGGCCGGCTGCCATACCTATTACTTGTGTGCCTGCCTTGGCTCTGAACTCCAGTCCTCAGGTTTTCACAGTAGCGGCCACAGCCTGACCCCAAAACACATTCACTCTTGGTAAGTGGACATGGTGGTGGATCTTCCGCTGTTTGAGGACTCCCCCGTTATATAACCCCATGATGATTTGGCCAGCCCATCTTGTTGGATGCATATTATGCTGTTTACAAAAGAAATGCACAGAGTGGGCTGACAGTGTGGTTGAGTGAGTAGAGAGAGGGTACTTACATGCGCAAGGTCCTGGCTTCGATTCCCAGCACCACACAAACCAAGTACAATGTATATGTAGTTGTACTGCACATTTACTATATGTTCCCCCAGCACTGGTGATGTGGAGGCAGGAGCATAAGGTTATCTTCATAGTGTAAGACCAGGCTGGAAAAGATGTGTGTGTGTGTGTAGGTTTTACTGCCTAGCCTTAAACACTGGGAACTTCTACACTACCGGCACTACCAGCCCCCCCCCCCCAGATTCCCTTAGATCCATGGATAAACAACAACAACAACAACAACAACACACACACACACACATACACACACACCAATTAATAATCTCATAATATGTTTGCTAACTCAATGACCGAACATACTCCTAGACCTCCCCTGCCACCCCAGACATAATTGGATAGAGTGGGCATGACCACTCCAACTGAAAACTCATATGACTGGTTGATTTTATCTCCCATAGCTACTGCCTCTTCTCCTTTCCCTGTTCCTGCATCCTCCCACTCAACTCTAAGTGCCCCTCCCCATCTTCAGTCATTGGTCACTGGTATCTTTATTGAAAGATGAAGAACCAACTGGGGAACAGGACCTTAGCATCAGAACCACCCTCTACATGTACTGATTGCTTTGGACCTAGTGTCATGGAATGCTAAAAACAGTTATGACTTTTGTCCTGTACTTCATTTAGTCTTTTAGAGAGCAACTCCATGTGCAAGGTAGCAGCTTTGAGTGGCAAGAAGAACGTGTGTCCTTGAATGCTGGTTTAGCAGTACCTCCCAGGTATCCCAACACATGCAACCCCTGTGCGCACATGTGCAGTGTATGATACATGCACAGATACATTTTATACTTTAAAATTTTGGATACAACTAAAAAGCGGTGACTGACATAGATCTGGTTTTGCTTTGCATTTCTTCTTGTGGTTGTTTCGGTTTGTATGTTTGTTTGTTTGTTTGTTTTTCAATTCAAAGATATTGCATTCAAAATATTGTTTCTCAGTTCCTTGTATGTTTCCAGACATAATATTTTCTACAACCACAGACAATAGAACTCTAATTTAGTCCCACTGGAAGTGTTACAGCAGGAGTTCCTTGTAGAGACAGCCAGCAGGCATCTAAAGCCAAACCAAACCAATCCAAACCAAACCAAACCAAACCAAAACAACCAGTAAATGTTGGAAAGGGAATTCAGAGCTAAACCTGTGGGAGTGCCAATCACTGGACATAGTATACTTCAGATAAGTCCACTCCTCTGCATAACCCTTCAGAAACAGTTTAGACTTTCCAGAGTCAACTTAGAAGTTCCCTGTAGCCTCTGCCCATGACCTCTGACCTCTACTTGCTTTCCCACTCATCTCTGCCACCACTGCTCTCCAAACCCTTTGAGACCAAGAATGATTGCTACAATGTCTCTCAAGCTGATAGTCCCCAGTAGTAAGTAGCTCTGAAGCTGCTTCCTTCTGGTAACTTTTTTCTGAACTCCAGTTGTAGAATACCACATGGGGCCTGTAATAAAGCAGAAAATATATTAACTGCCTTCACTAGTCCTGAGTCTTGTGTTTCCTACAGCACCGTTTTTCCTGTTCTCAGGGATACTGGAGGCCATCTTGACTGCCCCTCTCCCTGCTACAAATGCAGGGCTCTACAGCAGCCATGAAGATGGATATGTGTGTTACTTACTTTCTGGTTTTATTTGTCTCCAAGGACAGGGTGCTGGATTATTCTCTCTGGGAAGTCATGCCAATTCTAGAATTAAGGCAGGATCAGTTCTTTCTCCAACCCTGCTGTCAACTCAGTAGTTTATGTAGGAAAGTTACAGAGTTTCCCTTCTATTTTATCATCCCGAAAATGGGGCTGGGAAAAACTCACCCAATTTTTCTAAGGGTAAATAAAACCTAGACTTAAGACATTTTGAAAAATATATTTAATTGTGAAATATAAACATGAGGGGCTTTTATTATTCCCCTGTTGGTTACAGTTAAGAAGAAAAATGCTTTCATTCTGACTTGTTGATCTGACAGATTGTATCCTATTTGGCAAGTGCTCTACCACCCGCATACCTCCCCAGCCCAGTTGTATCCTGTTTGATTTTTTTTCTTTACTCCACCCTTCCTGTTGTAGTTTCTTAAAATGGAAACCTTAAATCAGGTATGGTGGTGTACATTCATAATCCCAGCACTCAAAAGACTGAACAGGAGGATCATGAATTCCAATTTATCCTGGGCTTCAGTGATACAATCATAAAATAACAATGTATAGAGTTGAATGTCCAAAGAGCTATTCTTTATTCTGTGTCTGGAGTTAGTAGCTGCATGGCTGTGTCTGACTTAGCTAACCTTTTTGAGCTTCTGTTTCCTCTCCAGCTAATTGAGAACAGTGATGATGTCACTGTCTGTTGGGATAGCTGAGTCCTTTTACTCTGCAGTTATGAGTCCTAAAAATAAAAATTAAAATGGCTAACGAAGCTGGAGATGTAGCTCAGTTGGTAGGGTGCTTTGCATAGTGTGCACAAAGCCCTTGGCTTGATTTCTAACACCTCACAAACTGACCATGGTGAGCTATGCCTCTGTAATCTAGCACACAGGAGGTAGAGGCAGGAGGATCAGAGTTCAAGTTTACTCTCAGCTGCATTAAGATTCAGAGCTAGCCTAGGCTACAAGCAGCTGTAAATAAACCTATGAGTCTGCCTGCTGGTGATAAACACAATGGTTTCTTCCATTGACTAATAATTGTCCCAAATGTAGACATAGGTTAAAATATATTTTGATGATTCTTTCAAAAAGAGCTTTTAATTTTTTCCCTTCCCCTAAATGCACAAGATACAATAGCAAGAGAAATGAGATGGACTGAACATATGATGAGGGTATACAACCAGCAAGTCACTATGTTCAGAAGGAACTATGTTGCCATGTATGTTACATGGTATTTACATGGCCAAAATTGAGAAGGGATCTAGGAAGGACACAATATAAATGAGCTTGATGTCACAATAAAGCTAGGCGATGACGTACTAAGGTGTGTCCTTACCTGTGCTTTGATGTTCAACCACTGAGTTCTGGTGAATCCCTTGGGCATTGGTGACATATTCCATGAGACAGCATTCATCCCCATGGGAGTTATCTTCCCTTGCTTTCTATTCCTGAAATAAGTCTGAATGAATTAGTGTCACTTGCTAAACTATGCCCCCTGCAAAATGTTAGATCACCAACCCCTAGCACTTACAAAATTCCTAGTATCATGTGTAGGATCTTTAACCTCTAACACCCCCAACATCCCTAGTACCATGTATGAGACCTTTTCGGAAGTAAAGTGTTTGCAACCGGAGCAAGTCAGCATGAGGCCCCTGTTCTTATGAGAGAATTTGGACACAGAGAAAGCCACTTAGAGACAATGTTATGTGAAGGAAGACATCAGGCTGCCCCGAGTCTCAGAACATTGGAGATGGCAAGAAGATCATGGAAGTTAGGAAGAGGCTTGGAACAGCCTACCCCCCAGTCTTCCTTGCTCCCATTACATGGTGAGAAGACTTGCTGAGACCGCATTATGGACTTCCATTTCCTAAGACAACTAGATGATACGTTTCCATTGTTGAAACCACCTAGTTTGTGGCCCTTCATTGTGATCAGTCCGTGTTGGCCGACCAATTTTCTGTACCCAACTTTGTCCCTCGTGGCTTTATGGGTGAGCCTGCACGTGGTATGCAGGAGTTGGCAGCATGCACTGCAAGAGATGACACTTCCTGTGGTTTGGCTTCTGAGAGCAAATGCATTAAAGTCTAATCTTAAGCCTTGGGGGTTATTCAGAACTGGGCTTCTTCATGTTATAATTACCTCACTCCGCCGTCCTTTCCCCTAAGACTGTACCTCTGAGCGTTTGAGGAGTAGAAGGAAGACAGTTGAACAGCAGACTTTTAAAGCTCACTTATGCAAAGCCCTTCATTTTCTGATTCTCTCTGCAGGCTTGGGCATTTCTTGTGAAGATTTGGCATCTATTGTAAGCCTGCTTTAGTGGGGAGTTTGGCAAGTCTGTAAGGAGAGGGGGAATTCTTGAATTCTTCCTTTAGCTTCTCTCTCTCTCTCTCTCTCTCTCTCTCTCTCTCTCTCTCTCTCTCTCTCTCTCTCTCTCTGTGTGTGTGTGTGTGTGTATGTGTGTAGTTTGCATGTTGTTTCTCTGAAGGATGCTGAGACCTCCCCAGCAGGGAAGATCTTGTCTCTTTTCTCTTTCGGGGATGTTAATTTACATCATGTGAAACATTTAGGTTGTTGTTTGTTTTTTTTTAAGAAACTTTCAGTGTAACATGTTGAGAAAGTTGGTTTTAGTTTAGATGGGAAAAAGAAACTCGACATGCAGAGTTATTGGAGAGAAGTTACAAAATCATGTGTGCCCCTGACTCATTAACATATGACATCCTATCTTACAGAAAGCACCTCATTTCTTTCTTTCTTTCTTTCTTTCTTTCTTTCTTTCTTTCTTTCTTTCTTTCTTTCTTTCTTTCTTTCTTTCTTTCTTTCTTTCTTTCTTTCTTTCTTTCTTTCTTTCTTCCTTCCTTCCTTCCTTCCTTCCTTCCTTCCTTCCTTCCTTCCTTCCTTCCTTCCTTCCTTTCTTTCTTTCTTTCTTTCTTTCTTTCTTTCTTTCTTTCTTTCTTTCTTTCTTTCTTTCTTTCTTTCTTTCTTTCTTTTGTTTGTTTGTTTTTTATGGCTCCTGAGAACTTTTTTGTGAAGTCCATGAAAGCACTTTTGAAATCTGCTGGAAGACCAGTCAACTATTATGACTATGTCACAAGGAATTGTGTCCTGTCCCAGGAATTCCGTGTCCTTCTTTAGCAGTAGAGACAGGCTTCAAGGGGGTTGGGAGGGAGTGACAAAGTTAAGATCGAATTTCCAACCTCTATAATATGTATTTTCAGAGCGAATACTGGGGTGCCATGGTCCAATTCCAAAGACCAGAGGAAGGGCCAAAAGGCAAAGAGGCATGGGGGTGACTGGAGAAGACTTAGAAGAGAGCCCCTAACTCTAATGAGAAGGCCTAGACCTCAGCCAGGCTTCAGCCTAGTATCTCCTGAGTTAGACCTCAGGATGCTGGGTGAGTTTACAGTTGTATGCATCCTACTGAAATGCCGAGGACTTCAGAGATGGGCCAGGGATTCACCTGGAGGCATAGGATGGGGCGGTGAGATGAGTCAGCACTTCACTGATGCTGAGGAAGGGCAATTTGGTGTTCCATTGTCAAGCTTTGTTTGAAATTTCACATGAACCAGTGTTGGGTTTCTCAAATGCGCCTCCTATTCTTCCCCTGTTCCTCTTCCCCTGGGCTCTATTGTTCAGCCTGCTCCTTTGTCCTCAGCAGCAACTAACTCATCCCTCTGAAAGGAAGCTAGCCCTTCCCTTCTGTCTGAGCCTAATAAATAGACACTGGTGGGCCTCCTAATACCTTGCCTCATTTTTAATTTCTTAGCAGATCATATGATGGGTGGCTGTACTTTTGTAATAAATTCAGAAGCCTCCCTTTAGTCCTCATCAGTTTGAATTGCACAAAAGAGTATGAAGATAAGAGCGCTTTAAAATAAATCTCAGCTAATTATACATACAACCACATTCACTAAATGGGAATATTTTCAGGCCTTTCTGTGCTACCCAGTGCCACCTGCTCCCAATGTAAATGGGCATAAATTTAGTTCCATTAAACAAAACAGAGCAACTCTTCTCGGGTAGCACACAGACCTTCAGTGCTATTTTGGAGTTGGGAAACTAACTGTTGTATTCCCTTGTCTGTGCTGGGCCTGTGTTAACCACACCACAAGGCTGTTTACTTGCATAGTTTGCAATCTTGCCTTAAAAACTAGCAGGCAAATAGGGTTGTGTCTTAGAAGGGTCCTTACAGGCTTGATGGCATCTGAATTCCGGAGTTCCAGCAATTATGAGTCTCCATGAGTTGAGGGATACACATTGGATTCTTTGGCTCATTAGGATCTTTTTTAACTAGACTGGCATCTTCACTTTGCTGGGAACATAATAAGGTCACTTAGGAGGAATCCATTCATCTGTTAGTGATTTCTGATGTCTGTTAGTCTAGACAGAGTGTTTCTTTGAGAACATGAAAGTTAGAACCACATTCAAATCAATCTCAGTTGTCAAGCTCTTTCCATCACTGGGCTCCTCTGCTGTCTCAGACTGAATGTGATAGCTTGAGTAATCCCGGCACTCAAGAGGTCGAGGCTGGGGTCTAAGGCCATCTTAGGCTACATAATGAATGCAAGACTAACCCGGGCTATGCAGTCAAACCCTGTCTCAAGAATGGGGAAGTTCAAAAGTTACACATAGGTAGTGTACACTGGCCATGTTTCAGATAAAGCATTTCCTTTCTCCAATTCCTTTTTCACTTGGTGTCTGAACCAGAAGACCTCAACATCATGTCACACAAGTCAGGAAGCCCAACTGTGCTCATCTGTCAAGAAAGGAGGAAGCTGCCTATCTGTCCCCGATGTCTGAGTTTTTCCTGATCTTCCCACCCCATTTCCACAGCGCCCCACCCGACTCCCACACCCTTGCCCTGCATTCCTTTCCATTTCGTCCATTCAAAAACTCCTTCCTCCCTTAGAAAAGCTAAAAATACAAGCCATGCTTTCCAAGGAGCCTCCCTTATTAGGATCGCATAGTTCAGCTGCTGGCGAAAGGGAACCCTTCATTATCCTGGCTGCTCAGGGCTGTGTCTTACAAGTTTCCTGTTCTCCCCTCTGAGATGGTCACCCTCACCCCAAGCTCTCTATATATTATGGGGACCCTATGGCACTACAGAGCTGTGTGCGTAGGTTCAAAGATCTTAACGTCTCAGAACCTTCCAGCCATCATTAGGTGGGACATGTCAAATGATTACGGCTATACTCTAGCCATGAATCCCCCAGGATCACAGACTCATGCGTGGGTTGCCAAGAGCGTGCTGACTTGAAGAGAAAGTTCCAGGCACAGAGGAGTCTGGAGCTGAAGCTCCCCGAGCAGAGAGGTCCTGTTGTGTATGATCCTGAGGCACAACTTGGCTGGCCGGCCTGGACAGCTGGCTCTGGTTACTGTGGGAACAGTGTGAGGAAGGCCATTGTCATATTCCTCAGGGCTCAAAGGCACCACCTTCTTAACACACTTGGTCCCTGCTGGCAAGGAAAGACAAGGAACCGAGGAATGTGGGATAGACATCGTGGAGAAGGCCAAAGTTTGGAGCAAGCCGTTACCTCCTGGTTTCTCTTGGTTTGGAAGCAAGGCTCAAAGCTGTTCTGTGACCCTCTCAGCATGGTGTACTAAGATTGAAAGTCCCCAATGCCCTCTGTGCCTCTATGATAACGTAGTTGACAAAAGCAAGCTACAGAAGGAGGCATTACGGAGGGATATGAACCATCATACGGAAAAGGCATGGTAATAGCAGCACAGCAGTTGGTTGTGTCATGTTGTGTCTGCAACCAGGAAGCAGGGAGCAGGGATCAGACCAGAAGTGGAACTGGGCCCTGAAATCACAAGGCCTGCCCCCCAATGGCCCACTTTTGTCATGGAAAATCAGTCTCCAAAAAGCTCCACAGCATTCCAAAGTAGCATCACCGGCTTCAAACCAGTGTCAAACACATGAGCCTATGAGAGGCATTTCACACTCAAACTGTAATGTTGTCTCACTCTTAATTCAGTATGGCTTTGAAGTTCAGATCCCCCTGCCTCAGCCTCCTCAGTGCCAGGATTACAGGCGTGAGCTACCATGCCCAGGAAAATAGAATTTCTGTACAATTTCACATGCCACAATCAAGTCCTCTGGTTCCAAAGCTTCTTGATGCTTTAGGCACACAAGGTCTCTAGTGACTTTCTGGGAAGTAATTGGTGTTTTAGCCCCAAGCAACCAGCAACCAGCTTTAACTCAAGGACAAAACTCTAAAAGCATTAGATAGTGATGCTTGAGAAGGTGTACACTCCAGAGAGCCCTGACTATGCCCAAATTTGGGGGTTTTGAGAAAATAGTTGAAGATCAGAGAGATGATGGCTCAGATGGTAAAGGCCCTTGCCACCAAACCTGATGACTTGAGTTTAAAATTGAGAACATAAATGAGAAAAGGAGAGAAACGACTCCTACAAATGTTCCTCTGACCTCCACATGCCCCTTGAAGCATGCTCACCCCCACAAAAGAATAAATGTAAAAGACAAGGTTTAAAATAAAATAGGGGCTGGAGAAAGAAATGGCTCCGCGGTTAAGAGCATATTTTCTTGCAGAGGACCTGGGTTCAGTTTCCGTGATCCACATGGTAGCTCACAACTTCCTGTAAATCCAGTTCCAGGAGACATAATGCCCTCTTGTGACCTCCTCAGGCACTGCAGGCAAGCAGATGCTCATAAGGATCTAAAAACTTAATAGTTGACATCGTGATGTTCAGAACACTGAAAAATCGATGCCTAAATAACACTTGCCACAGGCCTGTGATTCAAGGCCCATTGAGAAGGTCACCACATAGGTAAGCAAGCGTCCTTTCGCTCCCAGCATGCTCTCCCATGGAGCTCACAGGACCTTGGTTTAGGGTTTCATCTCAGACTTCTGTGCTTTCCTTTGAACTTCTTCCTGTTGTGACCAGCTGCATGGTGGGTTGGCTTGTCCCATTCCAAATGAAAAGAAGTGGAACAGTGCTTCTGCATCCCAGCGTAGTTCCAGTGTTGCTGCTTTTCCATATGTGGGAAAAGGCACCATAAATGACTGATCCTCGGGAAATAGGCGCCCAGCCACAGCTGCTTACCTCTGCCCCGCCCAAGCCCCCGCCTGGGAATGATGTGGTGGCCTGGGGACATGGGAAGAAATGAGCAGAACCGAAGCCACAGCTCCACTCCGTGTACACCCCTTGCCCTATATTCCTAACTCCCCACCCTTTCAGTCCAAAACCCTCTGCATTAAATAAATGCTTCATTTCTGTGAGGAGTGTGTGCAGCTCTGGGTGGACCATGCGGGTTTACACTCCAGAAGCGGCAAGGTGTGTGTGGCTTGGCATTGTTGGTGTCTTTCTTTGCAGGAAGTATACATGTGTGTGAATGTGTGTCTGTGTGTATATGTGTGTGTATGTATGTATATTATTAGCATATGTAGGTATATGTGTATGATGTATGTGCATATTTGTGTAAGTACATATATGTATGTATATATGTGTATATATGTGTTTGCATGTGTATATTTGTGTATCTACACATATGTGTGTACATGTGTGTATTGTGTTCATGTATGCATGTATGCATATGTATGTGTGTGCATGTGTGTAGGTATGTATACATGTGTATGCATGTGCATGTATGTATGTGAGTACACACACACACACACACACACACACACACGGGTGTATGTGTGTGTGTGCTTGTGTATGCATGGATGTAGTCAGGAACAGTTTTAAGACACCCTCTAGTGTTGTTTCTCAGGTACCACCCATCTTATTTTTTGAAACTATGGACTCTCATTCGCCTGAAACTCTTGAGTGGCTAAGCTGGTGGCCCAGTGAGCCCTAGGGAATCTCCTCCAGGCCTCCCCAATGCTGGCGTTACAAGCGCATCCCGTGCACTTAGAAACAGGTGTTCTAAGCTGAACTCAGGTCCTCATGCTTGCAGAGCCTGACGTTGTTTACCGACTGAGTGGTCCTAAAGTGTGTCTCTCTGCAATACACAAGGGCTCCCCGACACAAGACTTACTGATGACCCCCTAGGGGTCCAGAACATGGAGTACTGCTGCTTGGTGTCCCCTCTGGAGAAAGCCTGTTTACCCTGAGTCCGGGGTGAGCTCAGTGAGGTATATAAGGTAAGAGGATGACGATGGCGTGGAAGGCAGGGTGAAAATGCAGCCCGGCTCCTGATGCCATCACCACTTCTTCCCTTGCTGAAGCTTAGCACGCTCTGTTATTTGAAGAGAGCAATTTAGATTTATATTAAGAAATGCATAAATAGGTTTCTGTGATGGAATCTCATCTGAAGTGACTGTGGATAGCGTATGCTAATGAGCATGCACAGGGCCTCCCTTCCAGAAGCAGCTTCCCCCCTCCCTCACCCACTAGACATGTGGAAGGAACTCAGAACTCAATCTGCGGTGAAAGGTTAGCCCCCTTTTCCTGTCTCACAATATCACACCTCTTCTTGTAGAGCCTTAAAGCACTTGACAAGCCTTCAAGTAATTCCAGGTGATGGATTCCCCCTCCCCCTCCCCCATCCCTGGGAGAGCTGTAAGAGCTGGTATTACATAGAAGCACATATGACTTCAGTTTCAATCAGAGTATTTGACTATCTCACATCCTTTGACATCACCAGAACCCCCCCACCCCATTCACACACTCATCCTTCTTGGAGTTTTGGATGCTCGCTGGTAAGATGTCAGGAGCCTTTTGAGTTAGCCACGCCAATGCACAACTTTGGTCAAGGCACTGTTCCTGGTTGGGACACAATTTCCTTGTCTAAGTGAGGAGTCTGGCTGAAGACTCTCGGGAGCTAGTCCCCCTCTCTCTGATATTCTGCAGCCTCCGTGGCTTTGTGCCTGTGGGGAGTCAGCATGAGCCTCTGGTACTTGTATGCCTTGCATAACTGCTCCATCTTCCTGCTCTGAAAGGAAAGCTTCCTTGAAAGGATCTCAGATTTGGTTCAAGGTGTCCAGTCCCAGTAAACAAGCACACAAAACCTGTGGTCACTTTGGCTTCCACCCCAACTGCTGATGAAAATTCAGGTCAACAAAGGTTGCGGGTTTGTGGAGGTCAGTAGGAAAATCCCTCAGGGCTGGAAAGGAACAGACACACAATAGATCCTTAGAAAGAAACAGAAATGCTGGAGCAAGGAGGCTAGAAGCAGGTGCCATGAACTCCTGAACCAGGCCAGAAGGCTCTTCCCTATCTACCTAAGGTCAGAGGTACCAGTGAGATAGAAAGGAAGTTAACAGGTTACCCCTCTCTTCTAGTTTCAGTGGAGTTAGGGTCAAGGCCAACCCTACTATTTCTCCTTGCTGTGGATAAGGGGGTCCTAGAGGTGTCGAGGATGCTACCACAGTCCCCAAAGACTTGATACAAATCCCATAAGCCTTTCAGCTTCCGGCTCCTTCAGGCTCTCCATGAGATCAGCTGCCTATTTAGCTCGGCTGTATGTCACAGCTATATAAAGGATTTTTCAAAAGAAAAATAAAACCATGGGTTTTGTATTTTTGAAAACCAAATGTGTGTGTGGAGCAGGAGAGGTTGTGTGCAAAGCAACCTGACTTTATGTGAGTCACGTGACCTCCTCACACCTCATCTCCTTTGCCTGGAAATAAGGCTGGTCAGGGGCTCTTGCTCTGTTGAATGGGATGACTTAAAGGAAGACTTAAAGGCAGCTCCTTGTCGAATTTATCCCTTCATCTCACACACAAGCACGCATGGATCTCCACAGAAGCCTCCATTGGGAGAGGGATTACACATGCAGAGTGGTTATTACAAGCTGATCTATAAAGCAAAGACAAAAATATATAGTTTTTAAAGCTGCGAACATCAGCATCAATGAGATTGCAGCAGTTGTTAACTAGACAGTTTAATAATTGTGTGTCTAGTCTCTTGGGTTTAAAAACAGCCATGGTCCCTCCTCCATGCATCTCCTGTAAATGTTTCTTACTCAAGCCTCTATGCCTTGGTGTTCCTGTCTGTTCAATGGACATCAAAAATGCAGTGTTTCCCTAGAAAGTTGGAAATGCTAAGCCGCTTCTCATTTGTTAATAGACTAGAGTCTACCATACGGGAAGCACTATACAATCTACTCATCGCTGTTTCCCTGCTTTATAATGGAGACCCACGCTGGAGGGCAAGTTTTAAAATGGGGAGGGGGGTCTGGTTTTTAGTGATCAGCATGAGCAGTCATTTGTGTTTTTTTTTTTTTTTCTTTTCCTGAGACAGGGTCTCAGGTATTCTCAGATCAGCCTCAAACTCACTAGGCAGTCAGAGGTTCCCTTGAACTTCTGATCGGTCGTCCAGTCTTCCCCTCCCACATGCTAGGATTACAGAAGTGTCCCACCGCACCTGACTTTTGTGGTGCTGAAGATTAACACCCCCCCACCAGGCACTCAAGTGGAAAGCTAGTCAGGTAGAGGAAAGAGAGTCACCCTCCCACCACACTTCCCCTGCGTGGATTCTCTCCTCCCTCCCTATCCTGAGCTGGATTGGCACCCCTCACACAGAACAAAGGCTTTACTTTGCAGAAAGCATCCTTCTGTCTTGGTGTGTCATCTGCCTTTAAGGGGTATAATTTGCTTCTGATCTGTGCAGGAAACTCCCTGGAGAAGGCTGGGTGGATGTTATGCAGAGCTCCTATATCGATCAGGGACACCGCTGTGCTATAGTGGGTGGCTGAGGTCATTCTTATCAAGTTACTCTAATTGTTGACCTTGAGGCCTATCAGGTGACAAAGCCATACAGGATCCCTGGTTACAGAATGCCCTTGTTTAGAGGTAAGTCTCTGAGAGGGTAACTAATGGGTTTAAGGAAATGACTGCAACCTCTTCACATGCCCCTGAGTGGAAGGTAACTTGTATTAATAAGCTCAGAAAACCCCTAGGTCTTGGTGGCACTATGTGGGGCTGATTCTCAGGACCCCCTTGCTCTGTGTTCCTCTCTTATCTTTTCTCGTTAGATTCCAATTTTCCTCTAAATTGCCATGACTGTATAATATTGTCAGTATAAAGTTCAGAGTAAAACACTTGGACCTTGAAGCTAGTGGGCTGTTTTCCTGTTTGCCTCCTCTCCTCTCCTCTCCTCTCCTCTCCTCTCCTCTCCTCTCCTCTCCTCTCCTCTCCTCTCCTCTCCTCTCCTCTCCTCTCCTCTCCTCTCCTCTCCTCTCCTCTCCTCTCCTCTCCTCTCCCCTCCCCTCCCCTCCCCTCCCCACCCCTCCCCTCCCCTCCCTTCTCCTCTCCTCATCCCTCTTCTCTCTCTTTCCCCTCTACTTCTTCCTTTCTTCTCTCCCTCCTCCTTCCCTCTCTTCCTCCCCCCTTCCCTCTCTTCCTCCCCCTTCCCTCTCTCCCTCCCTCCTTTCCTCCCTTCCTTCTTTATCCCTGGGCAGAGCTAAAAATGAAAAGATGTTTACCACAAGAGAGGTAAGCAAGGAGATAAAGATGGGCCTATGAATCTCCTTATTCATAAGGAGGCCTTGGAAGGCACCGTAAGCTTTGAGATGAGTTTCTGGACTCTCTGATAGCATTTCTGCTGGCCTGCCCTGGCTTCATCCATAGTGGAAGAGGTGGAAGGCTTCAGAGGACAGACTTCCAGTAGGTGGCAGATAAAGGGTGTCCTAGGAGAGGGAAGGGGACAGACAAGAAGGGTTATTTGGGACATAGTAGGCTGCACTCAACATTTGATACTATTGGCAAATACCAATAAGAATATATGTTTTACTCCCCAAATCACAAGTATGATTTTTGACTGTGTTGTGGTTGCAACAGTGCTTATGAAATGCTACTGATACATAACTCCTTGTGCACTGGAGCCCTTCTTGAGGCAAGCTGAGTTGGCTTTTACCTGGATGGCGGCACATAGACAGAATTCAACACTTGTATCCTCTGGCAGTTGGCAAGAGCAGTAATTTGCTGGGTTGAATAGCAAGGAAAGAGTCAAGACAGCTTTAGCATCTGGGGGTGCTAACAAGCTTGTCAGGCATCGCAGCTCAAGGATGATGCACACTTACAGTGGCCTGAAGAGACTTGATCTTTGCTTTGTGGTAAAGGGGCCTGGGCCCAGGTCCTTCTGTGTACTGAGCAAGTGCCCTATCAATGAGTCATCTCTCAAGCCCTTCACTTTGACCTCAAGAAAAGATACTAACAGCATGATAATGATGTCAGAAGGGGCATGCCTTTTCTTTATTGTCTAATTAGCTCCTAGCTCAAGAAAGTCCTCATGAAAACTAGAAGGGCCCAACCTGCCATGATTGCATATTTCTCTGATCTCAACACTCAGCAGCAGTTGGCAGGAGAAACAGAGTCTGGTTTACATAATCAGTGCTAGACTAGTCAGGACTGCTTAGTGAGACCCTGTCTGGAAAAAAAAAAGATGAAACAAATGCATAAGTAAATAAATAGACATGAAAGTAGCCAGGCATGGTAGCCTAGGCTATAATCTTAGTATTCAGGAGATGGGAGCTAAAGCAGTGATGAAGGGTGGGCCAGCCTGGGCTACATAGTAAGTTCTAGGCCAGCTTGAGCTACAGGATGAAACTCTACATCACACGTAGAAAGCAACAAACAAAAATGATCCTTCTCTAAGCTATACCAGTGGCATAGCTTAGGCCACCAAATAAACAAATAAGAAAATAAAATTTTTAAATAGCTTTGAAAGTAGAAGGGTAACTTAAGAAAAGGGAGGGGGTTGGCGGGAGGGTAAGGGGCCAGAGAGGATAACCATGAGATGAATATGATCAAAATATATTATATACAGGTATAAAAATGTCATATTGAAACCCATTACTATGCACAATTGATATATACTCATTAAAGCATTTTTAAAAGGAATTAGCCAATTAATGGAAAAGCCAGAGAGGTTCCCAGATAACTAAGACCAGATGAGAATGTAAGTGAGCAAATGTGTGGGAATCACACATGAAGTCGTATGTTGTAAGTGTGCCTTTAGCTGAGATGTTTATTGACTAGGGAGGTAATAGGGTGTTGTTGATCATGGTGGACACAAGGCCTGAAATACATCCATACAACCAAGATAACTAAGGGGTTGGAATGGGGTCTCAAGCTCTTCAGAGCCTGATGCTTAGGTCCTAATGGCTTCTGTTAATTTATAAGCATTCACCCCATGCCTCTCAACAGCCTGATGATAACACAGTAGCAACAGTCAGCCTTTGCCCTGCTAGAAGCCAAGTTATTTGCAAAAAGAGGTTAAAGACAGAAATCAAGAATGTCATTTAGGTTGAGTGGAAAAAATGTGGAATAAGATCATGTATACACATGTATGTGTACACATGTATGTGTGTGTGGTGGTGCTTCCTACCTGCAGTCTCAGAAACAGGGCTGAGGGCAGGAGGATCAGGAGTTCAAGGCCAGCCTCTGTTACTATAGTGTACTTGAGGCCAGCCTAGGCTACAGGATACCCTGTCCAGTCCAAAACATGTGTTTCCAAAACATGTGTTGTCAGTTAGTCCATCTTCAGTAGGCCTGACATTCATCATATTCCGGCTTCCAAAGCTTCTTGAGCACAGATGTGATGTCAGGAGAAGTGAATCGCATGCTTGACCTCAGGTGACAGCACAACAGTCAGGATTTCTCTTCCTCATCTCAGTAAATATATAGTGATTCCTTTAGTTATTTTTCTTTAAAAATGCTCCCAAAATACCATTTCCAGCTTGAGTTTTAAATGGCAGCATTGGAAATAGAGTGATGGTGGGAAGAAATTCTTTGAAAATAGGTTTCTGTAGTCAGTAAAACAGCAAATGTATCTTGGTGTGTGGGGGGGGGGGGAGGAGAGAGGTAGGTAGAATCTTTACTCAGTTTAAATTGTGTTGCCTGGGGCTGGTGAGATGGCTCAATAGTTAAGAGTCCTGACTGATCTTCCGAAGGTCCTGAGTTCAAATCCCAGCAACCACATGGTGGCTCACAACCATCCATAACAGGATCTGACGCCCCCTTCCTGTGTGTCTGAGGACAGCTACAGTGTACTTATGTATAATAATAAATAAATCTTTAAAAATAAATAAATAAATGGGGTTGCCTGTATGAATGGATTAGGTGAGAAACACATAAATAATATGTATTATCCAGAGGTAATAAATGAAAGAACTGAATGAACTAAAAATGCATCCATTATATCCAGTGCCCATCCCCCCATGGCCATTGTTCTCCAACTGTCGCCGTTCTTACGCAGTCTTCGTGTTTGGGTTATTAGCATCGCGCTTAGGTCAGATGAAAGTGTGCGCATCCGCCACGCTTTGATAACTGAAGTGAAATGCTGATGGAGATGGTTTAGGACCGTCTCTCCGCTGTTGATTGCATGCTTGTGGCTCATAATCAGAGTGATGCACAGTAATTGTCAGACTCGCTTGCCAGGGCTACACTTTGTATGGAAGCAACTGTCAGCACTTTAGGCCCATGGTTCTGCCTGAAGAGCGCTTGCCTGGCCCCCACTGGGCTGCTGAGGGGAGAGTCTTCGCTGAGTTCTGTGGATAAGTTTGCTCGACTCTTATTCGTTTGCCCTCGAAAATAATTACCTGAGAGGGGACTGTCTGCTGACTTAGTGGCAGCTGGTTCTTTTGGGGTCTGACAGAATGCTAGTGTGTATAGACTTGACTCTGATGGAGGAGGAAGAGGAGGAGGAGGAAGAAAGGGATGAGGAGGAGACAAAAAAAAACATATGCAGGGAACAGGGGAGCTCAGGGTTTCCCTTTAGCGTGAAGCTGACAAACATAGTGGGCCACTTTTATGAGCCTCGTTTTGTGTCTCTGTGTGATGGGACTAATAGAACTTACTAGTGGACAGACTTCGTTCAGGCTGGAAAGGACAGCTAAACCTTGTCAGCAGGAATGACCAGCCGCTCATTAGATGTTAGTAGCCGATGGTGAGGAATCTGAACTTCCTCATATGAGATATGTCAACAAGGTTCTATCACTGTATTGTACGCATGGGATAATCAACGTTTAAAGAGAAAAGGCTCAGGCTGCCTCAGAGTTTCGAAGGTTTCAATCCGTGATCAATTACTCCCTTCTTTGGGGGTCTGTGGCAACTCAAAACTTCAAGGTGGGAGCTCATGGCTGAGCTGACCTCCTCACCTCACAGGCAAGGAGCAAAGGGAAGAGGAGGGGGAGGGTCCCGGAGTCCTCTCCTAGGGTACATGCCAGTGACCTAAGGGCCCTTCCTTCCTTCCTTCCTTCCTTCCTTCCTTCCTTCCTTCCTTCCTTCCTTCCTTCCTCTTTCTTTCTATCTTTCTTTCTTTCTTTTTCTTTCTTTCTTTCTTTCTTTCTTTCTTTCTTTCTTTCTTTCTTTCTTTCTTTCTTTCTTTCTTTCTTTCTGTCTGTCTGTCTGTCTGTCTGTCTGTCTAATCCCTGCCTCTTCAGGCTCCATCACCTTCCTGTAGCCTCTCTCTGGGGACTGACCCTCCCCTCTGAGGGACTTTAAGAACATTTAAGGTCCTGAGTACAGTGGACGTAAGACAGTGCTTCCTAAGGTCAGCAGACCCCAAGCTGGGCTTTCAAGCACAGCAGCAGTTTCCAGATGAAGTCGGAGATCCAGACCTGGCTGAGTATCTTGGGCTCCGAGTCACAGTTTTCCTTGGCTGGGTCTGCAGAGACAAAATGTGTTATGACCCTTGCTGTGAGGCCTCGAAAGCATTTGAAGGGCACGTTGAAGGCAAACTTAAGTCCCTCCGTGTCATTCAATTTTTAATACACAGAGGGTCAGTATATAATACACAGCAGTGCCTGTCCCTGGGAAAGTAAGCTGAGACAAGCAAAACTCCATCCTTATTATAAATTCACTACTAGAGACATGTTGCCAGCTCCTGGATTGTACCCTAACTAAGATTCGTGACAAGTAGTTCAGACCATTTTCCGTGATTCAGTAAGTCCTAGGGTCTGTTGTCAGAAAAGAGGCTCTTGGAGGTTGTGTCCAGTGCACACTTTGGTATCTGGTCTCTTATCTCAACATCTTGGCCAAAATAGAAGAATAGCAGTCTGAGAAAAGCATCGACCGTCAGTTGGTACTCGGATTGCATTAGCTGAAACGGGGCCTAAAAACCATGGAGGGCCGATCTTACGCTACTGAGTGCTCTCTGCTGGGATCAGATACCTGACAAGAAGCTACTTAAGGGAGAAGGGCTTTATATGGGCTCACAGTTTGAGAGCACAGCCATGGTAGGCAGGACAGGATGGCAGGAGGGGGGCAGGAGGCTCGTGGGTGTGGCTTCAGGCCTGTGAGGCTGCTTGCTCAGATGGTGTGAATCTGGAAACAGAGAGAGAGGGGAAACTGGGTGTTCATTTAGCTTTTTCCTTCTTTCCCCTTTTACTCAATCCAGGACCCAAGCTCATAGGAAGGTGAGCCAGCCATAGTCCGGGGCGTGTCTTCTCCCCCAAGTTAACCCTTCCTAGAAATGTGGTCACAGGAACACCATGACATGACCGGTTCATTCTTAGACCTAGCCTGCAGACAATATGAATGATCAGTCATACCTGTTAGAGGGACTTACGCCATCAGCTCTCACTTGTGATCTCTTGTGGACTCTGGTTTTACAAATAAAACTTTTATTTCTCACTAGTATGTTCCTTCAGATTTTTCGGTGCCCCGGTATACATACCCTATTTTTTCTGCCGTTCCCTCCAAATCCCTTACCCTCATTTCTTGCCTGATGTTAAAAAACAGTGTCAGGTATACCTTGAAAGGACTGAGTACATTTTGAAGAAACATCTCTATAGCCTTGCACAACTGGGGGCATACACTTGTTCCCCCAGCCTCTCTCAAAAGTGTACTTTGTCTGAATTTTCTCCTATCATTGTTGGAGTCATGGCACAGCCTTGATAACCAGAGGTGATCACATGACCCATAACTCATGTGAAACCCCCCCCCCCAATATGTACTTTATCAAAATAGCTCTTCTCTTGGAGAGAGAAATTAGACCAGAAATACTGGCATTGTACAAATAGTCCCATGTTCAATACCTGTCTTAATGTGGAAGGTTCCAGAGTCCTTTACTTGGATTCTGAACTCCAACTGCAGGACCACTCAGGATTCTCTGTAGGATTCAGTTCACTTCTCTCTGCATCATGAAGTCGCTCCGCCATGATCAGCAGGGCCATTGTTTAATGTTCGACGAATTTCCAACTTCCGTAAGCATTCCTTTTCCCTGTCAACTCTAGCCCTCTTCCAATATCTTTTAGTGCTCACTGAAAATCGTGAGCTGGGCTTTTGTTGCCCGTGGTATATGTGCCAGTTTGTATTCTTCTGAGCTCACCCACTCAAACCCAAACAATTTTTTTTTTGCTGTTACTATATTTAAGCAATCTGCCTTTCCAATCTTGAAAAACAGAGGAGAGGAAGAAGACACATGCTTCTGTAGTGTGCAGTCAGCCCTGAGGAATGTGAACACTCGGCTGGATTCTATATGTTCAACAAGTAGATATTTATTGCCTTATTCTTCAAAGCAGTATTATTTCAGTCCTTTAAAAAATTTTCTGATCTAAGGCTGGGAATGTAGGTCACTTAGCCGAGTACTTGCCTTGCTTGCAAAAGGCCCTGGGGTTGATCCCTAGAACTGAATAAACTGGATGTGGTGGTCTGTCATCATAACACTCTAATGGTAGAGGCAGAAGGCTCTTACATTCAAGATCATTCTTATCTACATGCCAAGTTTAAAGCTAGCCCGGTATACCTGATATCCTGTTTCCAAACACCCCCCCTCAAAAAAGACATAGATAAATTTATTGATCTTAACAGAAGATTTTAGTATATCAGCAAAATGATATGAATAACCTAAAATGTTAAAAATAGTTATGTATGTAAGTATGTATGTATGTATGTATGTATGTGGTTTATTTCTATTTCAAATGCTCGAATGTATCCATGGACTTGGGAGAAAGTAGCGTGCAAGTAAAATATTTATACTTGTTCTTAGAGGGACTTTTTTCTGATTTCTGTTACCTGCATCCCTTCCTCCATCTGTACCATCCAGTTGCTCTACCGTAACCAGTCTCACCCTGTTCTCATTTGTGTCATCAGATGGGGCAGTGGGGAGACGGTCAGTGCAATTCAGGTACTCACATCCAGACAGATTCTAAGACCATCTCTCTCTACAGCTCTCCTCTCCTTACAGGCGAATCAGTTTCTAGAGCTAGAGGGTAATAAGGGCTGTTCTTTTTATTGTCTCTCCTGCATGCCTGCCTGGTGCTGCAGTAGGACTCCCAGAGAGGCACACAGCAGCTGGCAGGATCCTAGCCATTATGCAAATGAGGAAAACAAGCAGAGGGCTCCCTTGGCTGGAGTCACTCAGTTAGGGGTGGCAGAGCTGAGAAGCACACTGGGCAGACTCTGACCTTGGCTTTCTCAGGCCTGTCACTCTTCCCGTAGTCCTCTTGTCTGTCTTCAGGATAAAGGCGCTCTTCCTATGTGAGTGAATTATAACATGTTGCTTTTAGAGATCATGTCAGAGGTATGGCTGGGGTATCCCAGAGTCCACCGATTGTACTGTCACTGGCCAGCTTTTCAGTGAGGCCTTGTTTTTCTTGGCACCCAAAATTACATCTTAGATGGCATGGTCTGGGACTGACAGACAGCACTATGGGGTGGGTGCCACCTGAGCATGCACGGTCTTCTCTCAGGCATGCTGAGCAGGCCTTTCCTAATCTGAGAACCCACTTTGAGGCCAGTGGGGGACCCTCAGCATAAACTCTCCACATGAGCTCATGGCTTTGTGGCCTCGTGGTCTCATGGCCTCATGGCCCCATGGCCTCATGGCCCCATGGCCTCATGGCCCCATGGCCTCATGGCCTCATGGCTTCAGGGCCCCATGGCCTCATGGCCTCATGGCCCCATGGCCTCATGGCCTCATGGCTTCAGGGCCCCATGGCCTCATGGCCTCATGGCTTCAGGGCCCCATGGCCCCATGGCCCCATGGCCCCATGGCCCCATGGCCCCATGGCCCCATGGCCCCATGGCCCCATGGCCCCATGGCCTCATGGCCCCATGGCCTCATGGCCTCATGGCCCCATGGCCTCATGGCTTCAGGGCCTCATGGCCTCATGGCTTCAGGGCCTCAAGGCCTCATGGCTTCATGGCCTCATGGCCTCATGGCCCCATGGCCTCATGGCCCCATGGCCTCATGGCCTCATGGCTTCAGGGCCCCATGGCCTCATGGCCTCATGGCCCCATGGCCTCATGGCCTCGTGGCTTCAGGGCCCCATGGCCTCGTGGCCTCATGGCCCCATGGCCCCATGGCCCCATGGCCCCATGGCCCCATGGCCCCATGGCCCCATGGCCCCATGGCCCCATGGCCTCATGGCCCCATGGCCTCATGGCCTCATGGCCCCATGGCCTCATGGCTTCAGGGCCTCATGGCCTCATGGCTTCAGGGCCTCAAGGCCTCATGGCTTCAGGGCCTCATGGCCTCATGGCCTCATGGCCTCATGGCTTCAGGGCCTCATGGCCTCATGGCTTCAGGGCCTCATGGCCTCATGGCCTCATGGCCCCATGGCCCCATGGCCCCATGGCCCCATGGCCCCATGGCCCCATGGCCCCATGGCCCCATGGCCTCATGGCCTCATGGCCCCATGGCCTCATGGCTTCAGGGCCTCATGGCCTCATGGCTTCAGGGCCTCAAGGCCTCATGGCTTCAGGGCCTCAAGGCCTCATGGCCTCATGGCCTCATGGCCTCATGGCCTCATGGCCTCATGGCTTCAGGGCCTCATGGCCTCATGGCTTCAGGGCCTCATGGCCTCATGGCCTCATGGCCCCATGGCCCCATGGCCCCATGGCCCCATGGCCCCATGGCCTCATGGCCCCATGGCCTCATGGCCTCATGGCCCCATGGCCTCATGGCTTCAGGGCCTCATGGCCTCATGGCTTCAGGGCCTCAAGGCCTCATGGCTTCATGGCCTCATGGCCTCATGGCCCCATGGCCTCATGGCCCCATGGCCTCATGGCCTCATGGCTTCAGGGCCCCATGGCCTCATGGCCTCATGGCCCCATGGCCTCATGGCCTCGTGGCTTCAGGGCCCCATGGCCTCGTGGCCTCATGGCCCCATGGCCCCATGGCCCCATGGCCCCATGGCCCCATGGCCCCATGGCCCCATGGCCCCATGGCCCCATGGCCTCATGGCCCCATGGCCTCATGGCCTCATGGCCCCATGGCCTCATGGCTTCAGGGCCTCATGGCCTCATGGCTTCAGGGCCTCAAGGCCTCATGGCTTCAGGGCCTCATGGCCTCATGGCCTCATGGCCTCATGGCTTCAGGGCCTCATGGCCTCATGGCTTCAGGGCCTCATGGCCTCATGGCCTCATGGCCTCATGGCTTCAGGGCCTCATGGCTTCATGGCTTCAGGGCCTCATGGCCCCATGGCCTCATGGCCTCATGATTTCATGGCCTCATGGCTTCTCACCAGCTGCTTACTCTCAAGAAATCCTCAGGAAGAGGTTAGGATGGACTCAAGACTTAGGGGTAAAATGAGACCTGTTGGGATAGCTTTTCTTCACATCCCTCTAGACCCACAGAGCTCCATTCAAAGTTTCTGGAGACTTAAAGCTCCCATATTGCACTGGGATGGAGCTGGAACTCTTCTGCTTTCTGTGTTAACGACCTCCACCATTCAGCCTTCCTTGGGCCAATCACTCAGGTCAGCTTGGTTCTTTCCCACAGCTGGTCAGACCAGTCAGCACTTGAGACATTGTGGCCACTGCATGTTGTTATTCAGTGGGCTTAAAAGGAGGCCTCTGTCACTTCTTGCCCAGTCTGTGTTCCCTTATAAACCTAGTTACAGATGGCCGAGGGTCAAGACTCAGGGGTGTGACACCTGGCGGAAAGAACAAACAGTAGTGAAGGAAGAAGAGAGGCAAGTTTCAAAAGACCCACCTACAAATATTTTTTACATACCACAATGTATGTGTCTTGTCATAAGGGCCATATAACTCATGGTAAATAAATAATGTATGTTGTGATTTTTCTGCACATTGATTGTTGAAAGGTGTTTAAAATACATGTTGTTAGCCACATATCACCATATGTATCTACTAACCCCTAATGTCCTGGCCCTCCCCAAGCCTACGTACCTGTGTGGATTAAGAAAATAGGCTCAAAGTTGTTTTCTAAATCTTTGTTTCCTTTTTTCTTTTTTCTTTCAGTTTTCCAAAGAAAATAGACCAAAACTTTCTTCTTGAGAAGAAACGAACCTACTGTTGGCAGAGGGTGAGTGAACTTTTAAATGTACCTACCATCTGTTTGGTGTTTAATGCCATGAGGCCCCAAGATCAAGCATTTGATAAGGGGTCTCAAGCTTGGAGTCAAGACACTCTTTGTCTTCTATCTCATTTGCCTGGGCTGTTTCTAGAAAAGAAGGTTTTTCTTAGCGCCTTTTCTCGACATTTCTTGCTGTCCCCACATCTCCTCTCCTGAGCTGTTCTGTGGCTACTGTCACCTTGTCCAGCTTGCAAAGAGATCAACAGTGACAGTGTCTTTCCTTCAGTGACTGGTGCACAGAGATAAGCCTGTGGGAAGGGGAGACTCTCTGTCTAGTTCACATGGCTGTGTCTCGTGACTGCCAAGAGAAAAAGCACTTGGTTATGAGCAGTCCGTGGGACCTCCCAGGCTATCTGGGAAAGTCCCTGTGTACAGATGTGATAGCTGGGGCCCAGCAGGTTCCAAGAGAACTGTGACATCATAGACAGAAGCAGAACCAGGGGTGTGAGAAGAACATTTGACTCTTAGCTGGGTGGTCCCATAGAGAGAGTATTGTTTTTAACCCACAATTTATTTCCAAGGGGATATGTTTATTTATGTAATTCAATTGAAATAAAGTACTAGTAAGGTAATGAAAGTAGTCTGTTGCCTTAATGTAAAGGCTAAAGTAGTGTTGTTTGGCTTTGTAGTTGTTAAGCTACCAAGAAGGGCTGATGGAATAGGTGTGTCCAGAAACTATCTGATGTAGATGTTAATGGCGGGTGCATACATTGCATGACTTGGCCTAGGAATATGAAAAAGAATTCATCTCAGCGAGGGCAGCAATGGCATAGCAAAGGATCAGATCCACACACATCAAGTTTACCAGTGAGTTTCCTGGATTAGAGGAAGATAGGCATGGGATACTTGCAGGAACATGGGTGAGTCTACAAGCAGTGTTGCCAAAAAGCCATTTCAGTGTGGGTGACAACCTAACAGCGCTACCCTTGGAGCTCTGCCCAACTTTCAGGGAGTGTGGAAGGACCTGGGAAGTCTCTCATCACCCAGCAGTTTCTTTTTTTTTTTTTTTTCTTTTTAAGATTTATTTATTGTATGTAAGTACACTGTAGCTGTCTTCAGATACTCCAGAAGAGGGCATCAGATCCTGTAACAGATGGTTGTGAGCCACCATGTGGTTGTTGGGATTTGAACTCAGGACCTTCAGAAGTGCAGTCAGTGCTCTTAACCGCTGAGCCATCTCTCCAGCCCCACCCAGCAGTTTCTTACTGCTGATATAATCCCAATGATGGCCTGTGGAATCTGTAAATTTAGCGAGCTTCCTGAGATCCCGGGTTTCCCTCTTTGGAGAGGGGGATATTTGAACTCAGACTGAATAACTGCACAATTGTATATTTTCTTTTATGTTCTTCCCAGACCACTGCTCTGCTGTCCCGGGAAGAGACTGGCCTACACATGGGTTTTGCAGTGCGGCGCCAGCATGAGGCAGCTGCTTAGATTATATTTACAGTCAGTAAGCAGAGAGGGGAATGGCATTGCTCAGCTCACTCTGTCTATTCAGTCTGGGACCCCAGCTTATTAGACAGTGCTGCCTGCATTCTAGCGTATCTTCCCTCCTCCGTTAAACAAACCTTTCTGGAAATATCCTCCCAAATACATTCAGAGGTCTGCCCACTAGTTGATTTGAAATCCTGTCAAATTGAAAAATCAATACATATGCCTAGAAAATGCACACACACACACACACACACACACACACACACACACGAATGATGTGGACATGGTGTGTTGTCCTCCACAAGGCCCAAAGATCTTTATAGAATCAGGATTTTGATTAGACTAAACCCAAGAGACCACTAAGAGGGGAATGGCAAACTCTATATCTATACTGTATTATTCTTTGGATAAAGAATAAAATTGTAGACAAGGATATAAGGCCAAAAACAAACAACCCACTGTAGAAAGAGGCAAGCACACACACACAAAAAAATACTAATTGATAAATCTTTGAGCTGGGCGTGGTGGCGCACGCCTTTAATCCCAGCACTTGGGAGGCAGAGGCAGGTGGATTTCTGAGTTTGAGGCCAGCCTGGTCTACAGAGTGAGTTCCAGGACAGCCAGGGCTACACAGAGAAACCCTGTCTCGGAAACCAAAAAAAAAAAAAAGAGGCAAGCAGGACCCCCCAGAGCTCATGCAGTACAGTTGTAAATGACATGGTCCTTTGCTGGAGTCAAGTCGGTAGTTTGCTCTTGACATACAAGGGGGATTAATTATGTAAAACATCATAAGCTGCTTGTTCTTTACAAATTAATACAAAGTAAATTCAGACTAAAGCCATAATGGCTTTGTAGAGGTTGGGGAAATTTTTAGCCCAAGAGAAGCATGAGGCTATGGAGTGGCTCAGCACTATAGCATTTACTGGGTATGGAATACGACCTTGGGATCCACCCAACACCAAAGTAAATACATATAAAGGATCAACCCAAAGTAGATCTGGGACTGGGCCTACTTGTACCTTCACCTTGTAAATCACAAATGGCTGGTTTGTTTATGGATCTTGTTGTATCCAGGGCTGGGGCCCTGGACCAATGCTGCATGCAGTTTATAATGGCGCTTATCATAGATGGTGTCCCTTTAAGGGAAATCCAGTGAGTGTTCTTACCAGCCCTGAGATTTTATTTGCTAGAAGCCAAATGGCAGTGGCATGTGTTTGGTTCCATAGCAACATATCTGTGCAGCCAGAATACGTGTGTGTGTGTGTGTGTGTGTGTGTGTGTGTGTGTGTGTAATGCTTGCAGCAGTCAATATATCTGGAGCAGACCCAAGATTACTGTAATGCCTCCTTCATTTCCCTGCCTATCCCCCTCTGCCTTTTCCTTTCCTGGGGCCTTAGATAACGCAGGGCATCTGGGCTTTGTCCTTCTTGTCACCCAGCTGCTGGCTGGGTAAGGAGGAAGGCAATGCCCAGGATCTCATCTTGAGCAGAGATGAGAACCTCCCAACCTTAGCGCGTGAGAGCAAGTAGGTCATTGGTGCCTCTCCTCCTCTCTGTGTCATAATGACATCTTGAGTACTGAGATTCCTGTATATGGGAGTCAGCTCCTTCTAGGTGGTGACAGGGAGCTGTGTGATATCCGTGGAGGCAGAGAGCTTGTGTCAGACACTGTGGACCTGTGTGGTAGGCACAGTAGAGCTGCGAAAGGAAGTGATGGTGCCCATTTCTCTCCTTCCAGAAGCTCCTTCCGGAGGCACAAATCCTAACCAAGGTTTGATCGTTGCTCTGCCCTTGGAGCCTTTGCATGTCTTTCACATCCATCAGAAACACTCTGGTTTAAGCTACCTTTCCCCTCCAGACACTGGAAGCAACGGGATCTCATACTATAGCCCCAGCTGGCCTGAGATGTACTGTGTAACTGACATAGTTGCTCTTCCCATTGCAGTGATAAAATACTCTGGCAGAAGCAGCCTAAAGAAGACAGGGTTTGTTTTAGACCACAGTTCAAGATGCGATGCATTGTGGCAGTGAATCTTAGGTGTCAAGTGCGTGAGGCAGCTGATCACGTGACATCTGCAGTGAGAGAGAGAGAGAGAGAGAGGGGGGGGGGTCAATAGATGCACGCAGAAATGCATTATGATGCTACGCTGGCTTCCTTCACTTTCAGGGTGATTTTCAACCTGTGGGTCGAAGCACTGGTTTATAGTTTCACAAGGGTTGCATAGCAGATATCCTGCATATCAGATATTTACATTACAATTCATAACAGTAGAAAATACAGTTATAGAGTAGCAATGAAAATAATTTTATGGTTAAGGGTTCACACAACATGAGGAACTAGCTGTACTAAAGAATCACAGCATTAGGAAGGTTGAGAATCACTGACTTTATACAATCCTAGATCCCCTGCCCAAGGACTAGTCCTGTCCACAGTCAGGATGGATCTTCCCACATCAATTAATATAATCAAGACAATCCCCCATATGTCTACCCAAAGGTCTGCCTACCAGCTGACAGTACCATTGCAGTAGCACAGGTTGATTTTAAACTTGAGATGTCCTGTGTCAGACTCCCAGAAGCTAGAATTACAGCTGAGTGCCACCACACCTAACCTCTGGGAGCATTTTAAAAAACTATCATCCATTGGACACCTATCCTGCTTTTCTTCTTTTGATTAATATTTGGGGGCAGGGCTCTGTGAGCATCCGTCTAGGCAGAGAGGAAGCCATTTAGTATTAGAATCCGTAATCTCTTCCCCCCCCCCCCCACTCCCGCACACCTTCCTTCTAAGTCTCTCTTTATGCCCAGAACTAAGTCTGGAGGGGAGCACCTAGTCCACACTATTTGTTTCTGATGATGTCATGGTCTCATCCTGGTCCCCCAAGGATTGTGATGTGTGTGTGTGTGTGTGTGTGTGTGTGTAAATAGACTCAAGTATTCTTTTATATTTTTTTTAAAGTAAAGACACATTTAAGAATTTCTCAGTGTATATTTTTAAATGTAGCTGTAATGTCCCAAATGAGGGGTCTCTAATAACTTACCTCTTTCCCTTTCCCTCTCCCCATTGTGAATATTGACCATAAACCCTGCCAAGTTTCACACTAACACAAAGGTAAACATTTTTGCCCACCCCAACGTTCCACAGTTACAGCATTTACCTTTGGGGGCCAAACCTCTCATTCTAGCTGTTGTCTTTGGAGCCATTAAATTCAGAGATCTGAAGGAGGGGTTTCATTAAAGTGACAGGTTTGATAGATTAGGGTAGTGATTCCTAATTTAGTTTTTGAGGTCTGCTGGGAAAGGAGGAGAAGGCTTTCGTATGAAAACTTCTATCTTAAGCGAGTTGAGAGTTCTGTTTCCAAGTTCTGAGCCAATGGAAGAAATGGCAAAAGCAGAATGCAGGTGGAATCCAGAATTCTTGCACTACTATTAGCAGTTATTGAGTGAGAGCCAAAGGGACTTACCACCTCCCTAGTGCCCTGTTCCTTAGTGCAGCCTTGGTAGTCACAACAGGAGCCATTGTGAGTCTGCAGAGCCCTGCTAACAGAAGGAGAAAGAGGTCAAAGTTTAAATTGGTTACTCCTACCCAGAAGAACCCAATTTTCATCCAGAGGTGGGTGGGGCCACATTTTGATCCAGGTCCAGCCAGATAGCTCACTTCCCATCCTGGAGACAGAAAAGGCAGAGCAAAGGGCCAGAGACACTTAAAAGACAGGGGGTAGCTTCTTCTCGATACACAGTTTACCCTCTGCCTCCCAATCAAGGCAGATGGACCTCCCAGCTCAATCTTACCACGTTCATCCAGTCCTGTAGCGCTCGTGTTCGCTGTGTTTGTTCAGACAACTGGTTAGTTACCTCTATTCAGTGGACCCAAAAGGCCCTCCAGGCTCATTGTCTCCCATACTTAAGTATTTGAAGCTGTGACAAATCAATAATAGCCAGTCGGTCTGTACATACAAGCTCACTCCTGAAATTGGGGAGAAATTCAAGGAGAGGATGGAAGAGAGTTGGAGGGTGAAGAGAAACTCTGAAAGTTAAAGCCAAGGTCACGGCCTCCAAGACACCCTAACCTAGCTGAAGAAGCAAGGCATGATTACAGGGAATATTAAAGAAGTGAAAAGGAATGAAAGGCAGTCGGTTGCAGAAGTGACACTAGGTATTCTTCCCAGACTCCGTTGCCAAACGGATGACAATAGAGCCAATGGGAGCTATTGTGTTAGTCAGGGAAGGATACAGGCTTGTGTCAGAAACAGTCAATCCTAAACTCCTGGTGGCCTCACAGAATAAAGGCTCACTCCTTGTTCATGTTGTGCCACTTCCGTGGTATCGCTCCTAGATGGTTGTCTCCCAAGCATACCTCCATAGCTCTTCTGACCATCTGCAGGCCTCCTCGTGACCACAGGAAAGGGAAGAAAACTGGAAGCTTCTTGCACAGTTAAATACTTCAGAGGTAGAGCATGGAAGGTTTGCTCATCGCCCACTGTGTTCTGAGCATTGAGTTTTGATTTGGAGACAGCTCACCGTGTCCCAGTCCTGGCCTCTGGCACACAGTAGGTACTCAAGTGATATGTGAAGGGTGACAGGATGGATGGACATAAGAGTGAGTTGGCACTCAGTTTGTGGAAGAATTATCAGTTGTAAGCTTGGTAAATGGCTTGAGCACTAATATTATACTTATAAATTATAAGGCTATGATTGGTTAGTTAGTGTACTGGTCTGAATAGATTTGGCCTCCATAGACACATGCATTTGAATGCTTGGCCCACAAGGAGTGACACTATTAGGAGATGTGTCCTTGTTAGAATAGGTGTGCCTTTGTTGGGGGAAAAGTGTCACGGTGGGGGTGGGCTTTAAAGTCCAATGCTTAAGCTCCACCCAGAGTAGAAGAGTCAGTCTTTCCTGGATGCCTTCAGATCAAGAGGTAGAACTCTCAGCTTCTCCAGCACCGTGTCTGCCTGGAGGATGCCATGCTTTCTGCCATGATCATAATGTACTGACCCTCCAAAACGATATATAAGCCAGCCCCAATTAAATGTTGTCTTTTATAAAAGTTGCCTTGGTCATGGTTTCTCTTCCCAGCAATGAAAACCCTGACTAAGACAATTAGCCATGATGACTAGTTGATCATAAGGACTAAATTCAGTCTAGACCATTCTCATGGTTCCATTTACCCTGCACCATCTCCTCCATCATCAGGTCATGCACATGCATCCCAAGGACCTAGGAACAGGCAGTGTTAAGCTCCAGTTCCTTAGCAAGAACCTTCGGGAAGAGCCCATACTTGTGCAGAGCAATGCTTGAGTCAGAATAGAATATGCAAAATTCCTGGAGAGACAGGAATTCATTGTGCTGGATGCGCTGGGCCTGGAGGCTCTGCCACCCTCCCCATAGCTGTCTCTTTACAGCTCTTCATCTAGACCTTTGTAGTATCCTTCATTTATAAACAAACAAACAAACAAACAAGCAAATCAGGAACTGGGTTTAGGAGATGGCTCTGTGCAAAGTGCTTAATTTTCAAGCATGAAAACCAGAGGGCAGATCCCCAGAACCCATGTGAGCATCAGGTGGGTATGGTGGTCTGCCTGTAATTCTAGCACTCTGGGATTGGAGATCCTTAAAGAAAACTAGTGGGGTACACTAACCTTATCTATGAGCTCAGTCAAGAGCTCCTGCCTCAATGAATAGGGTGGCTATCAACCCCTGTGGGCAATGACATGATGTTCAGAGATGGGGAGTGACTGCAAAGTGTCCCTGGACCAAAACAGGGTATCTGTTTGCACACAACAGATTATTGAGATTATTTTAGTAACAGGGTTACTTGTTCTAGAAGAATCTGGAAACACCTTTAGACTAAAGCAGGCCTCACCCTCAGTGTTTTTATTTATCCCTTCCTTCTAAACTTCCCAAGGTTTAAGATCAAACCATGTATATGGTATGTGTGTGCATGTGTGCACATGCATGTACATGTGTATGCATGTGTATTCCAGCATGTACATGTTTGCACACGTGCGTTTACATACATGTGTGTGCCTGTGCCCGTAATGTGTGCATCTACATCTTTGTGGAAGACCAAAGGTCTAAGTCAGTGACTTCTCCAGCTGCTCTCCACCTTATTTTTTTTTTGGCTGGGGGGGTGCGACAAAATCTCTTGTCCAACCTGGAACTCACTGGTTTGCCTAGACTGGGATGGCCACCAAAACCCAATCACCCTTCTGGTTCCATTTCCCAACTGGGGTTACAGGCACATAGTGTTTCTGATGAGGAGCCAGACGCAAGTCCTCCTGCTCACATAGCACACAGTTTACCAGCTGGGCCATTCCCAGCTCCCTAGCTCCTATGCTCTAGGGCCTAGAGTCAGATTTAATGCTAGCAGCAGGATTGTCTGAACCTCCAGCTCCACTCTGGTGGAGATAAGAAGGCTTGGATGTGAGTGCGAAGTTAAAACCCCGAAGGTTGCTGGGTCTGTACCCTGGTGGGCGAGCCCTCTACCCGCCACTAGGAGATCTGTTCTACCCTCAAGCCTCTTGTCAGCTGTGACCTCCCTATGGCTCTGGGGAATGTCGTGCTAGTTGGTAAAATCTTACAAACCAGAGATCTTTCCCCCCTTTAGCTCCAGAAGGCATTACACACAACAGCCTTTGGGTTTGACAAGGTGGAGCCAGTTTTGATGAGGGGGAAAGGAGAAAGAATGGTGTCACTGGTGAATGAGAAGAGGAATGGATAATATATTCTGTTTTCCCTCTGAAGCTGAGAAGTTGTGTCACTGTTAAAGACAGGTCTTTCTTGTGGCAAAGGACAGTCTGATGAGAGAGGCCAAAGGTGTACTTGTCACAAAGGGCTAAAAGCAAATGCCCGGGTTTCCTGGAATCCTAAATGTGTGTGTCCCAAAGTCTCTCCAGCCCTGAATCCAGGGGAGAGTCTGAGAGAAAGGACTGGAAATAGTTGTCCTTAACCGCCACCTTCTCTCCCTTTCTGTGTGGGGTATGAAGGAGGTGTCTTAGCACAACTGGAAGAGAAAAATGCTCTGAGATCTTCATCTCTTGACTTCTTATTCACTTGGTGCTGTCATTGGCCAGACCTCTTACCCCAGGCTTGCTCTGTTTGCTGTTATCTGTGAAGACTGTTCGTCAAGCATGGCGAAGCTCGAATCCTTCTTGACGTGGAAGAGGAGCAGCACTGTTGGTCATTTGAGTCCTTCCACATACCCATAATACCACTTGACTGGTGTGTGTGTGTGTGTGTGTGTGTGTGTGTGTGTAAATTCCTTTGAAACACAAGATGTTAGGGGGCCTCGAAGGAGTAGGTGTATATTCAAACAGACAGGAGAAACTATTTATAGGTTGTTAAGTATTGTGTGGAAGGAAGAGGTGGAAGTCAGCTTTAATGTTCTCTTCCTCTCTCCCTATAGGTTCTCGCTAGTACTAGAAACATTATAGACATTTCAAGTCTCCTGTGTCGGCAATACCCTTTGCCTTTGATGTACTTTGCCTAGAAACGAAAGCTGAAACAGGCTTTGGAGTGAGTGTACCGAAGAATCGTGGGGGTTTTGATCACATCCCATTAGCATGAGCATGAATCTCTGTCCTGACAGATTTTGTTTGAGCGAACATCCCCTGTTTAATAAGGATACACATGCTACTGGGTGTTTCATATGTCTTCTCAATTCAGGAGCTGAAGGAGTCACGTGTGCAGGAATTCCCCATGCCCCAAATGTTTTTCCAGCCATAGCCCAAACTCCAAAAAACCCTGTTCTAAGAAGAAAAGAACTGAACAGAGACCACCTTTAGAAGGCCTTTGGCTTCAGCAATGAGTCCCAGCGAGGTGCTCACCCGCATCTTGGCCTGTGTAATCCTTGGTCAAAAGAAACTTAAATGCCCAAGTCACCATAGCCACTCACAGATTCCTAGGGGATGCTGTTTTCCTGGTCCTGATCAGAGGGTGGCAGAGGTAGTCAAAGAACTTAATGCTATCCCCACCGCCTTTAAAGTATAGGATGCTGCTTCTGACTCTGCCTCTCACCTGGGGAGGCAAGAGGAAACGAATGACTGTTGATTGCTCTCAGCATCTCAGAATGCATCCAGACCTGTAGCTTGAGCTCTTTGCAAAACCAGACCAGACGGCTCAGATACCCACGACTCAGCCCATTCTGTTTCTTGTTGTTGATTTTCGATGGATTGGAAGAATAAGCGCCTTGCATTCCACAGTCTTCAAAGAGAATCTCCTAAGTGGTTAGGACTTGGAAGCACCTGTTCTGTTTGTTTTTCATTTAGTATTTGAAAAATGGGCATGCCGACATTACCTCGGGAGTGCAGATTTCCTGGTAGGGAAGGGCGCAGGAAGCACCACAATGGCTTTGCTTTTAATTTGAAATGCATTGCTCTCTTTGAGGGGTGACCCAAGAGGTGTCTGTTTTCATATCCATTTCTGTGATTATAGTTAATCCTGTGGCTCCAAGTCATGGAAGCAAATGGTGTGTCTTCTGGAAGGGTTATTTACAGACACTTAGACACGATGTTTTATGAGGAAGTGGGGATTTGGCTTTGAAGATTCCCCAGAGTGAGGCTAAGATGGGGGCATTCAGCTTGGCACCTGGTTACCTAAAGGGTGTCCTACCTCATTATTAACCCCCACCCCGGAAGATGGCAAAGATTAAGAGGCTGGCTAAGGGGAAATATGTGGGCAGGGTGAGATCAGAGCCTTGTCATTGTCTGCTTAGGTGCAGAGGAAGCCAAGCTACCTGGCAAATTACCTGGTTGCTAAGGCAACCACTAAAGGAGTGTTATGACTTTAAACTGAGCATCAGCCTCTTTCTACTGATTCTCCTCTGACCTACATCCTGTTCTTCGTTCTTTCCAACATGGAGTATATTTCTCCTGCTTCCTGAAGGGAATGCCAGTCCATTTGAATGTAGGAGAACACTACCAGGCTATCTGGAGGTAGTTGCAGAAGCTTCAATCCTGTTGTTTCTAGCTTGATGCAGAGGGAGAAAGGCTAGTAAAAGCTGTGGACATCTGAATAGTCAGAATTGAGTATGCTGAAGGAATTATCCTATGTGAACCCCAGGTCTGCATAACTGCATAGTGCGAGTATTCTTTGTGAAATAGCTATGGTATTAAAACATAAAGGAGCTTGTTTGTGTTTTATTGTGAGTCCTCAGCCTTTGCGATGCTAAGAACATGAGGTGGCTGCCCTTTCCACTCACATGCACGGTGTCTTCTATTTGGATTACGGAGGTCAAGACCATTTTATTCACAAATTAATGTCCTCTAGTGGCCAGCTGTCTGTGGTGCCCTCTGAGGACTTTTGAACTTCTCCATATTTGCCTGTAATTATGCAGCTGCTTCACAGTAGAGCGTGTCTCATATTGTGCCCAAATTGCTAACTCAGCCTGTGAAGTGTTTGTTGTGTATGGACAGAGGCTTCAGATGGAGCACTGGAACCTATGTAAACAAGGTGGGGGAGGTGGTACAAGTTTGTAACCCCAACACTGGGGAGGCAGAGACAGCTGGATCCCTGGAGCGTGAGAGCTTGGTAAGCTTGACCACCTGGGTAAGCCCCAGACTAGTAAGAGGGTGATTTTTAAAAACACAAGATATACTTGGGAGGCAGAGGCAGACAGACCTCTGTGAGTTTGAAGCCAGCCTGGTATTTGAAGCAATTTCATAACCATCCAGGGCTCAGTAACAACACAGAGTAACATCCAGGAACAATACAGAGAAACCCTGTCTTGAAAAACAAAACAAAACAAAACAACAAAAAAGGTGGATGGGGCTAAAGAGATGGCCCAACAATTAAGAGTACATACTTTTCTTGTAAAGGACCTTGCACCACCTTTGGGCAGTTTACAGCTACCTGAATCTCCAGGGAATCTGATGCCCTCTCTGGTCTCCACAGATGCTTCCACTCATGTGCCTATACTTTCACACACACACACACACACACACACACACACACACACACTAAATAATCAATGTTATACTTAAACTACTTAATTATATATACATGCTTGAAACCACGTGTATTCATTTTAGAAAGATCTGTTCATTTTACTTTCATATGAATTTAATCGTGATCTTTATCTGTAAAACCAGAATCATTTTCATCTTTTGAACCTCTCTGAGGGTCATCCAAACCACATTCCAGAATTGTTGAAAGTACACTGCACTTTCAGTCTGCATTTGATGCTATTCAGAGAATTTTTCCCCTAAGCCGCAAGTGTCCGTTCCTTTTATTTATTTCTGAGATTTGTTCCTATTGCACAGCTAGTAGAAGCAGGCATTTCGGAGACATGGTCTGCATAGGAGGCTGGTCACGCCAGAGCATTAAGCTAAGTTGTATCACTAAGAAGTTTTTCATCGTGCCTACACTGAGCATATTTTCGTGCACCATGCAACTCAACCACTGACTTAGTTGCTTTTGAAAGCCATCTTTAAAAATACCGTTTTATTTATAGTGACATCTAGTACTTGTGACTGTGAAAGTCATACTCTGAAAAATAATTACTAGGTAAATGTATTTTCTGTCTTAAAGAAAAATAAGCACTGCCGTTGGGTGACTTTTTTTCTTTTTTTTTTTTTAAATATCTGAGACCTAGTGGAGACGGTTTCAAGGTGATATACTTCCCATAAACAGTGATATGCTGGTCAAAGCAGAATGCTTGAGAGAACAAGAAATCATAGGATAATCTTTACAAGATCTTCAAACATTAAGGAGATGTAGGCTTTTATAATGGTTGCTGTGGGAAATAAAAACCTTATGCTACCTTATCTTTGATTCGGATATATATTAGCAAATGAACTTGCCTTGGGAGAGAAATATAAATATCTGCCTCTGTGCAGTAGAGCCCTTCTATATGGTAACAACAATGAGCTGATTCTCCGTGGATGTCTGAGAACTGGGGAAAAGGAAATAGGAGAGATTCTCTTCCCCTTTAACATGATGTTAAAAGCCTTGAGTCCTAATCAGACTCACTGAACCACAGTTGTCCGAGGAGTCTCCGCAGAAACAAATGGTGGTAACGCCTATTTGACATCTCTGAGCTGAGAATCCCAAAGTGATTTACCAACGTGAACTGATGCGTTCTCCTAACACTTCGGAAAATGGCATTGATGTCTTTGCATGCATTACATAAATGGAGTCTGTGGTTTCCAAGGAATTCAAATGTCTTGACTATGATTAAATGTGGGGTGAAGAGATGGGTTAAAGCAAAGGGAACTTTATTCTGGAATACTGTGTGGTGATCGGATGTGCCCAAGAATGTCTTCTTTTCTGAGAACCAAAAGGGGGGAGGGGGAGAGGACTCCTCAGCTTTGCTTATGCAAGCATATTAAATAGGGTCCCCCTAGAGGAAAATAATTAGATCCCCTCCCCCCATGTGCGTCTTCTTTCAAATGCTTCTTTTGATTGAGTGTGCAATAAGACAATGAACTTGAAATAATGCCACCTGCTTCATGTCACCAGGGTGAGGAGTCACAGCCCATGGCTTTGTAGAAAACAGGTTCCCGCTAGCAGATCAATCTCTGATGCTGTCCTAGGGATAGTTCATTTTGGGTGGCTTCCAGTAAGTGATTTTCCCATTCCTGTGTAGCTCAGCTTCTGGTGAAGTGCATGCCAAGATTCTCTACAAGTTCCCCACTGAAGCCAAAATGTACTCAGCTTAGGTTTCCTCCTGTATGAAGGGAAGCTAGATGAAGAGAAACGGGTCATTGCAAAGAGAATTGTGTCTTGGGGGAGGAAATGGGACCCGGTGACATTCATTGTATGGTAGTTCATCATTCCTTGAGTATACGGATACGGACATTTTCACACAAATCATTTGGTCTGGCATGTGAAGCAATACAAATACCACCCGCATATTTTAAAGACAGAAGGGTTTGAGGAGAGGACACAGCTAATAATAGCTTGCCTTCAAGCACAAGGACCTGAGTTTGATCCCCAGGACTGGTGTGAACAGGAACTAGGTGTTGTGATATACACTTTGACTCCTAATGCTCACTGGCTAGTCAGACAGGCTCACTTGGCAAGTTCTGGGCTAGAGAGAGATCCTATCTTGGAAAACCAAGTTGGTTGTTACTAGAAGAGCAACACCCAAATTACCCATTGGCCTCCAAACTTATGCACATATTCACAACACACACACACACACACACACACCTGCATATATATCACTCCATAGTAGAGTGCTTACTAAGCATACATAAGGTGGTCCTGGTTCAATCCACACTACTGTAAAATCATAAATAAATAAATTAATTAATAATAATAACAACAATCATTATTATTAATAAACCATCATGTGTATGTTTCAATAACTTTATCACAACAACCCTAAATGTCTTATTTGCACATCGTTTCCTTAAGCATACTATTGAGTAGGAGCCTCCTAACCATACCCCTGAGCCACTCCCCACCCAGTATTTCAGGAAATTAATACTGTAGAAATCATCAGCTAGAGTGTCATTGTTTTTTGTTTTTCAGGACTAAGACCACTCTTTTGGAAAGCCTGACTTGTATTATTAATGTATTAATCCCCCTCCCTTAATCACAGGCAGCTATCTGGTGGCTTAATTTACCATTCTCTCTTCCTAGGCTGCCATGCTTTTCCCCTTCCTAAATAATGCCCTGTTAGGCTTTCTTTGCCACATTAACTACTTAAAGTGTGGATTAACAACCTGACGTAATAGCCAAATCTGCCATCACAGCGCTGGTGACAAGCCTCTCTGCCAGTGACCCCTACTCTTGGGTACCTTTTCATCTTAAAAAGGGGGGTGCATGGAGCTGGCTGGTTAGTTCAGATTAGTCAGTAAGACTTGCCTTTGGGCTATAAGACAAGGTGCTTGTTACAGGCAAAGGCTTAAGTGATTTTATCCGTGTGTTGAGCAGCCGAGGGGTAGTTTATTTAGCTTTATTTAGTTGTCTGTATTATTTGTGATGAGGTCGCACAAAGCCCAGGCTGGATTTGAATTCCCTCTGTAACAGGGGACAATCTTGAATTTCTGACTATCTTGCCTTTACCTCCAAGTCTTGGGAGGACAATCATAAGCCACCATCCCTGTTTTGCTGTGTATGTATGTGTGTGTATGTGTCTGTGTGTTGTGGTGGTGGCAGTGGCAGTGGTTGTTGTTGTTGTTGTTGTTTTGTTATTCTGGTGCACAATGATGGAGATCAAACCGGGGTTTTATGCATGCTAGGCAAACATGCTACCAACTGAACTACATCTTTGACACCAAAACTTTCAATGGCATCTGGCTAACTTCAGCCCCCTTTTCAGTGGTCTAGGCTTCTGGAGGGTGTCACGTGCTGGTACAAATTAGGATGTGATCATTTCAGTTGGAAAACAGAAGCAGAACTTAGGTTACAGAACTTGAAGCACGGCCATTGGACACAGGAGGAAGTAGGCTCTTCTGGTCTATAGGATGCAACCAGCCACCTCCCAAATAGAATGTTCATCACCTTTTGTCTCTGAGGACTCAACTTCAGAATCACAGCAGTTCCATGTTGGTCCAGGAAGGGTGTCATAAACAGCCTGGTTTGATATTTGCTTTTGACCACTATGTAATTTTGAACATGGATAAGGGTCGTGGAGAAATTTGGGGTGGCAATTTCTATTACAACCAGAACCGGTGTCCAGGTCATTTGCTTCCTTCTTTCTACTTGCACATTTCCTTTCTCCAGAATAATTTATGGGCCTCATGAGTTCCTTTTCCTTCTTTGCTTTATGTTTGTCTACATGTAAGATTAAAGACTTGATCATCATGAGCAAACTTAAGCTCTATATGCAGGTTTCCTTGGTTTCTGGGACTACCAATTTTGATAAGATACACTGAGCATTAATGATTAGTTTTCTACCATGGGGGCAGGGTGTTGCTGCTCTCTTATATGTAGGTCCTATATAAAATGAATCATAGTTTCCACAGTGCTAAAATGAGCAATCATGTGACCTCATGAGCAAGCTATCTGTGTAGCATAAGGAGCTGTTGTGTGCCTTTTCCTGGGGAAACAGGAACAAATGAATGTATGTCTACCCACTCTTGATACACTTTCACCTGAGTCTAGCTTGTTGAAGCAGCAAGTCCACTGGGGTTACTCACAGGGCAGGAGTGACTCCCGACCACCCCAGCAAAGGTAACGAATCCCCAGGAACACATTTCTTCAGTCCCCCACATAATTCACAAACAGCTTCAGCAAGGAGTCTCCACCCATTTAAGATGATTGACTGCTCTTCTGACGCCATGGAGACTTCTAAGTTTCCCAGAGTCCTTGTAAGCTTCCCATCTCACTCCGGGAGGGAACGGTTTGTTTGTTTGGAAGGAAACGGCCACATTCCAGTCAGGCTATTTCACACAGGTTTTACTATTTTAAAAGGCAATGCTTTCTGGGAAGCCCAGGAAATCCCAGGGGTCAAGGCTGACTTCTGGGGACCCACAGCACTAGGAATCAGTGAGGGTTTTAGGAAAGTAACACAGAAAACTCACTCTGAGTAACTCAAATTTGCAGCACACAGCTAAACAAGCAGGCAACCACATTTCGACAACAGTTACCCCATTTCTCAATAAAGAATGTCCAAAATGGGGGTGAAAGACACACACTCAAGGACGAAACCAAGCACAGTGCTGTGCGTACCTGTAATCCTAGCACAGTGCTGTGCATACCTGTAATCCTAGCACAGTGCTGTGCGTACCTGTAATCCTAGCACAGTGCTGTGCGTACCTGTAATCCTAGCACAGTGCTGTGCGTACCTGTAATCCTAGCACAGTGCTGTGCGTACCTGTAATCTTAGCACAGTGCTGTGCGTACCTGTAATCCTAGCACAGTGCTGTGCGTACCTGTAATCCTAGCACTGAGGGCGGAGAGGAAATGAGGTGCCGTAGAGCCTGCTGGCCAAATACTCTACCTAATGGGTAAGCTTCGTGTTCTATAAAAGATTATACCTTAAAAGCTAAGGTGGAGGGCAATAGAGAGAGAGATTTGACATTGACCTCTGGCCTCTCCATGCATGCACACACATGTAAACATGCATGTCTTTCTCTCTCTCACACACACACACACACAAAATCAATGGATCTATATTATATGTTCAAAGCAAGGGTTAAATTTTCTCTTTCACTTTGCATGTTAAGTCTTCGAAGAAATATGCGGTTGCATTATAGGAATATGACTTACAGATATTTAGAACAAAATCATTAAAAGGGTTAATTTCAATATTATATTGCTTTATAACTCAAAAAGAAGTAGTAGTTATATAAACGATATAATTTCCCTCAATCTATCTCTCTCTCTTTTTTCCTTACTTAAAACTGAACTAAACTAATTTCCTTCTGGCTTTCTTGTCCATTACAAGTCATCAGGATTTATTAGGTGCTGTCTTGGGCTTGGCTGACAACCCCAAGTCTACATGCAAGATTGAGAAAATAACAACCTTTGTGGAAAATAACAGTTAATTGTACTTTTTCAATGTTTCAGATGATATTCTGAGCGAGTTTTGTTTCTGTGTGGCCCGTAGCCAGAACCCTACTGTTTTTCAATTTGTTTAAGTGTAACAGCTTAGACAGCATATGTACATGTTCAGCCGAAGATAAAGGATATGACTATTTTTAGCCTATTACAAAGAAAACCACATTTTTTCTCTTAAATGTCTTGATATAAAGTAATTTGAACATGATTTTCTGTACAAAATCATGTGCGGGAGATTGGCTGTCAAGTGTGGTTTTTTAAGTAGCACTCTTGAGGAACCAGGGAGACTTTGCAGAGTTAGAGACATTCTGAGAGATGGTTGAAGATGTCAGTTTTTAAGCAGCACTTTAAGAAGTAGTTAACTTAAAAGTACAGCAATTGCGAGCACACTGAGAACGACTTTGAAGAGGAAAGCCGTGAGACACTAGGAGAAAAGTTGACAGATCCACTACAGTTAGGAGACAAACAGATACAACTCCCACAGGTGAAAACTTTCTTCCTTCAGCCAACTTCTGATACCAGGCTAAGCAAACCTCCAGCAACACTTCCCTGCCTCCTGCCTCCACCCCACTCCTTGTTGGCCGCTAATGGCCGATGCACAGAGATCTGTCCATTTGCCTTATTTGGTGAGTTACAGACAACAGGCAGTCATATCCCTCCCTCCATCACTGCCACGCCCCTCTGTGTCACACCCCCCACTATCACACCTCTTTACCCCATCACACCCCTCCATTCCACACTTGAAGGAAGATGGACCTCAGAAAGGATGGAGATGTAATCGTCCATCTGTGTGTGTATGTATGTGAGCAAGCGTGCCCATCTACACACGTGATGCCTCTCACCAGTTTGAAAAGAGAGCAACAATTGACTTTTCCCAGTGTCTTATGTCACTGTGTCTTATGTAGCTGGCAAGTTCTAACTTGGATTAGCATTGGATAACGGTTTGGTAATATGCCTCTTGCTTTGTAGAGTAAGCTGTGACAAAATAGAAGTTGTGCCTTATGCTATTCTAGAACCTAGGCCTTTAAGAAGTGGGGCTTCTGGCTTTATGTCCGTCAGTCTTGCCATTTCTCATTAATCAAGCTTCATAATGACATGTAGGCATTGGGGAGATTCATAAATAAGTGTAGTAATGGCTTCCTCAGTGTTTGCTATTTTTATACTGTGATATTTACCCACTGTCCTAGTATTATCATATATCAGAAAGAGTTCCTCTTCCCTTGGTATCTCTGAAGTCCCTACCTCAGTTATGTTATGGGAGTAATGTTGTGTTTTCCTGAATTTGGATATTCCCTGGAAGCCCAGTGCTAGACATCAGCAGTGAGCCTCAAGTTCCAATAATCCCTGTGATAAGAGGAAATGGTAGATACTATAGGCTAGACTACAGGTCTAGACATTCTACAGGCTAGACACTCTACAGGCTAGACAGTCTACAGTCTACCTCCTGCTCAGCTGGACTGTCCTAGCTTTTGTGCATTTGTGGCACTTCCTCGTTTACAATGGGTTTCTCATGGTGTAGTGTGATTGTGAGGATTGGATTCCTTACAATCCTTGGTGTAGTGTATTCCTTCTGGCGGGCGATGTTGACGTGACGTTGCTGATCTTGTCATGACTCTTGGTGTCAAACTGTCTGAGCACACATGGAAGGATTGGCTTTGAGTCTGTGGTACGAAATATTCAGGTTACTCTGTCCTCTCAAGTTGTTTCTTCACCTGTGATAGGAAAATCATGATCTTGCTTTCACAAGATTTGGGGGCAAGTTGAATAAGAACTAATGCTTTAACTTCAAGATCTGTGAGTTTTCAAAAGTGAAGGAATCTCTGTCTGTAGACAGTGTTCAACAAAGATATCGTCTCTGTCTAAGTGATAGTCAGGGGCAAAAATGTGCTTATGTTTGAGAGAAATAGCAAGCTCTGACAACTGACTTCTCTGGAAGGTGCTTCTCTATCTCTCTGTACATTAGAGCCCCTACCCAGAGCTTTTTCAAAGTCCTGTAACTTGGGCCGAACCATTTTCTCAACCAATTCAGGGGACTAAAAAGTTCTGCCAGGGTTGTGTACTGTTGCTGTAGGAGTGTGGAGGAAACCCGTAACTTGGCAGCCTAAACTTTGCTTTATTTTTTCTAAAAGTTGAGACTTAGGCATCATGCAAAATTTATTTTATATATCGTTTTCATACATGATGTTGTATGAATGGACTCACTGAGTTTTAATAAGCAACTATGAACAGAAGAGTACAGGCAAGTTTCAAGATATCCAGAAGCTGATGGGGGAGAGGGAGCACAGGAGTTCACTGGCGGGGGAAGTATGGGGGCAAGGGAACTTAAGGACTAGGAAACAAAGCAAGCTCTAACTCCTTGTTGGTTTTGGAACCTGGTCCGTGTAAACAGACCACCCAAGTGCTGGTTGGCTTCTCTGAACTCTCATGACTGGAGGGTCATGGTTCTGAAGGATGGACTAGAGCTTAAAAATGAGAGATGACAAAAAATATATTCACCATATGCTAAAGAGAGACACGCTACGTCCAGACATGAGTTAATTTTTTATTCATATGTGCATATAAACATATCTCTATTTGTATGTGTGATGTGTGTGTGTACACACATCACACATACAAAAGTTTTTCTCAAGATCCAGGATGACAGTCACTCTCTACTCAAAATTGTTCTTACAGCTCCTCAACAAATGGAACTGAGCCACTTGGAAAAGGTGCGTGCAAAAGGGGGTTACACCCTTACCTTGGCCATATGCACGCGGACGGCAAAGATCCGGAGAAGGGAGCATGGAGATAATTTCTGAACATGGATTTGCCATGAGATTCTTAGGATGCTTTTCACAAGACACTAAAGTAAAAATAGAAAAATTATATAAATTCAAAGGACATAGTCAAAAGAATTACACACAGACCGGAAGAAAATACATCTTGTATTTCTTGATATTCTTGATATTCTTGAGGCATGTTCTTGATAAAAGTCAAGTTTGTAGAACATATGAAAAACTCCTGTGACTCAAATTATTATTATTATTATTATCAATAATAATAATAATAATAATAATAACAATAATCTGATATAAAATGGACAAAAACCTCCAATAGACCATTTTTTGACATAGATACACCATTGGTGCAGAATTCCACAAAAAGCCACTAAGTGTCATTAACATTTGGGGAAGTGCAAATTAAAACTAGTTTCACACTCAGTAGGGTGGTGATAGTAAGAATTAAAAAAGAAGAAGCAAGGATGTGGACCAATTGAAATCTTTGTTCTTTTATATTCTCTCTCTCTCTCTCTCTCTCTCTCTCTCTCTCTCTTTGTTTTTGATTTGTTTTGTTGGTCTATATAGTAGAGTTTGGCTTTGAACTTGCAAAGTAGCTGAGGATGGCTTTGAACTTCTGATGCTCCTACCTCTACCTGGCAAATGCTAATTACAGCATGTACCACTACACTCAATTTCCATGGTGCTGCAGCTTGAATTCTGGACCTTGTGCATGCTGGATAAGCACTCTACTGTTCTAATATCCTCAGTATCCCCAAACCTTCAACCTTGAGAGTAAATTCAATATCATATAGCCAATATGAGTAACACTTTTGAAGTTTCTCATACAGCTAAATATATCATTGTCATGAGACCCGGGAGGTCCACTTCTAAGTCTTATGCCTTCAGAGAATTGAAAACAGGTGACAAACAAGTGTATTTGAATGTTTATGTCAAATATCAAAAATAGAACTGACATAATTGTCTCCCATTGATGAAGGATACCAAAATATGGTATATCAAAACAATAGAATATTATTCAGCCAAAACCAAAGTGAAACACTGCTAACATAATGCAAGATAGATGAAATACTTGCTAAGAAAGGTGACAGTCATGGGGGCAGTTCACACACACACACACACACACACACTGCCAGTCGCCATTAGCCACATAGTACATGTATTTGACAGGGCTTTTCAGAGAAACAAAATCAATAGAACATGTCTATATTCTGAAAGGGCATTCACTAGATTGGCTTACAGGATAGTGGCTGAGTCCAACAAGGTCCATCTGCATATTGGAGAGACTGCAAAACTGGGTGTTGTCCAGTCAACACAGATGAACATCTCACCAGCCCCAATCTGGTAATGAAGGCCTGCAGATTCCCTGCCCATCTCTGGTCTTCAGTCCATGTCGGAGGTCAAGTGAAGCAGGAGTCAGATGTCAGCAAACAGTTCTGGCAACAACAGCAGCAGACACACTCACCCAGCAAGAACCAGGCAACCCCAATTTTGACTTGTGCTTCTTTCTTTCTGTGTCACCCATTGGGAGGTGCCACACCCTCCGAGGAAGCTTAGCTCACTCTTACTTTATCTTTCCTGGAAGTCCTTAGCTTCACAGACTCAACCAATGCCACACCTCTTCATTGGTTCTGGATATCACAAAATTAACAAGATGAATCTCTGCAGTGTGTAATTCTGTGTGTGTGTAACTACCACGGGCTGCTCTGTAGACCAGAGAGCGGGTTCAGCACTGCCAACATCTGAGAAGAGACGGAACGGAGAAGGCCTGTGTCATGGACTTGGGGATTTCATGGGGCCTGACCAAAGTGTTTGGAAGCCAGACAGTAGTGAAGATAAACAAACAAATAAATAAAATTGTATACTTTAAAAGTGGTTAACATGACCAGTTTTATGTGAGTAGACTTGACCTGTTTTACCAGTTATTTGTCTTATGGCTGTGACAAAATACCTTAATGAAAGCAACTTAAGGAAGGACAGTTTTATTTGACCTTGCAGCTCTACCAAGGTGGAGACATCTTGGTGGGTGGAAACTGAGGCAGCTGGTCACATTGTGCGCACCATCAGGAAGTGGGGAGAGATGAAGGCTGGTGCACAGCTCGGCTTGATTTGTCCTTTATGTTGAGTCTGAACCCCTAGCCAGTAGGATGGAGCTGTCCAAGTTCAGGCAGCATAGTCCCTCCCACCTTAATTAGCATATTCTATTCCACTCTTGAAGGATGGCTCAGATCCCTCCCACCTTAATTAGCATATTCTATTCCACTCTTGAAGGATGGCTCCAATCCCTCCCACCTTAATTAGCATATTCTATGTGCGCTTTCACAAACTGCTCAGAGGCTTACTGGTATAGCTAATCTTCCCCGGGCTCTTGCCCAGAGGCTTCTTTTCTGGGTGATCCCCAATACTGTCGCTGACAGTCAATATTAATCACACCTCCATCATGCTCCCATTAAAAAGCCTTTTGCTCCTCTAGTAATGCTGCTAGCTAGTGTGAACATGTCCGTCACCTCTCTGTCACCTAGGTGGCCAGCCTTTGTAATTCCATCTTCCTCCTCCACTCTTTCTCTTCTAAGGTCAGATTTGCAGACCTTTCGCACTTGATGGACCCCTTGCGTTCTTCACTTTCTACAGCCGTCTAGAACATTCCATGGTTGTCAACTTGGGTGCCCTGGGGTGTCTGGTTATTGAAGTTAGACGTTGGGTGTCCCACGTGGCGTTTCTACCAGACTGTCTCACACATATCAAATGGTAACTCTTAGGCACAAATGCAGGAGCTGACACATGACTTCCCAGCAGACTCATAAGATTCCGGCAAACTCTATACCGTGAGAAAGTCATGAGTACAGAGTGCGGATGGATGTGAAAAGACTTTAGGTGGCTGCCATCAGGACTTCGGGGCTTCGAACTCGGGAGAGACTCCATTCTGAGCATCTCGAGGGTGGGATCTCCGAGCCCTCAGCCGTGTCTCAGAGCAGAAGAAAACCGTACTAATCATTCTTTTCATTTTCTTTCTCTCTCTCTTTCTCTTTTTCTGCTAGGGTCAGCAGGAATGGAAATCTCTCTCTCTCTTTTTTTCATTTTAGATCAGTCTTATTATGATTATGATTATGCTGAAAGACCCGCAGGAGAAAGAGAGATGCTGCAATTGGAATTAAAAATAGCATCTTCTGTCCTCCCACACACACACTTGAGTGCTTGCGATGTCTTTTCTACGCGCACACTTTCTGCCTGGCTGCATGAAAGGAACTGTCATTTCGTTTCCATAACGAAGCCATTCCCGGGAGAATTCCATTGTTTTAGCAATAGAATTTTTGTAAAAGGCCTCTTATTTTGCCTGAAAAGGGGTAACAAAAATGAACTTTTGAGAGCTCACTCGACAAAACAATTAGGGAGAGAGAGATTGTCTCCTTTCTTGATACGGGAAGCGTTGTAAGCGAGAGAATCCCCCGGGCCTTCTACTAGGATAAACTCTTAAGCATGGGAGATGAAGGCAGATGGAGAACCGGCATTAGTCACTCTTGTGATACAAACAGGGCAATGCCCCTGCTTGAGAGCCTGTTTTAGAAACATCTGGTGGTAAACAGATGTCAATTGTTTAAAAGGTTTTAAATCCTTACATTTGTTACATTTGTTTCTTTTGCTTTTACTTTTTTTTTTTTTTTAAGACAGGGTCCTATATAGCTTAGGCTGCTCTCGAATTGAGCATGGAGCCAATGGCCTTGAACTCCTGGCCTTAGGACTGCACCTCCTAAGTGATGCTACAGTCGAGGACTGCACCGTCATGCTCCACTTTAAAAGGGAACTGAGAACCCTGAAGAATCCTCATTATGTAAAATAAAAAAAATTCCTCGGGATTTTTAATGAACTATGATTACCAGGTGTTTCCATTGAACTTCTTGACTCGAAGACAAATTACAGATGCACCTTGTCAGGGTCCTTGACTCAGAAAACAGTGGTTGAGATGGCCTTTTATTTAAGTTTCGAATGCTATAGCACATAGAGCATAGCATTTTACTCCCATGGTGACGTGTAATGGGGATCAGCCCGGGCTATGGGTGTGAGTGCTTATACCTAGAGCCACTCCCCCCTCATCCTTCCAGTCCTCCCCACCGTGAATATTTGGTCCCAATATGGTGTCAGGTTTTCAAGTCCACATTCATAAAAGGGATAATGGCATCTCTTAGCATGTTACCTGGCATCCAGGATCCCACATCAAAGACCTCCTACCTCTGGTGTTTCAACAGGCTCTGTGCCAAGTAGCATTCCTGTTACATGGTATTCACGCCTAAGCCCGTTGAAATCTCAGTTTTGAAGCCAGAATCATGTTCTTAAGTCTCTTCCAAAGGGCAAGACACTTTGAATGCTGTCTTTGTCTTGCAGCACTTTACATTTTATTGCATCAGAAAGTCATACTACTGTAGGAAGGAGCCGGGTACCTCTGATGGTTGAAAAGAAGTTAAGGGACTGGGCTTGTAGCTCTGTTTGTAGAGTGCAACGGTAACATACAGCCTCAGCTTTGTAGAAAACCAATCATGGGGCTTCCTGCTCATACACCCCATAATACTCAGAAGCAGAGGCAAGAGGATCAAGAGTTCAAAGTCACCCTGAGCTACATTGCAAGTTATAGGCTGACATGAACTATCTGAGATCTAAACACTTTCAAATGAAAACAAATGACTAGAACTGTTTTCCAGGACCTAGAGAGATGACTCAGGGGTTAAGAGCACTGACTGCTCTTCCAGAGGTCCTGAGTTCAATTCCCAGCAATCCCATGGTGGTTCACAAACATCTGTAATGGGATCTGATGCCCTGTTCTAGTGTGTCTGAAAACAGTGACAGTGTGTTCATACACATAAAATAAAATAAATAAATTAAACAAACGAAAAATATTGTTTTCCAGCGAGAAGGTGTGTGTGACTCCTGGCAGCTAGAAAAGGGACCAGTAACCTAGGGGACATGAGACTACAGGGCAGTCTCCAGACTTCTAGATCAATATCCGCTGTCTCCTGGGCCACAGTACCACCTTCTGTAGGACCTAAGCAGTCCCTATGAGACCAGAAGTGAAGCAAATAAACCCAAAAATAAATTGGTGGCAAGAAGCACAAGCTATTTTGTCCTAAAACTAAGTCCTCATAGACTCATCTAATTGCCAATCAGGTATCCTATAAGTAGCCATAGAATTTTTATTTTTTATCTGCATTTTATTTTTGCCTCACAGACTTATTTTTCTCTGGATGTATCATTATATTTTACATCAAACTTTGCATTACTCCAGATAGGAGTCACAGCCCAGATACACATCATACACACACACACACACACACACACCCCTACAGAACCTATACCACATGAAGAAAGCCTCACCCTCATTTGTGATGACATTCGATAACAACAGGAAACTGTGGCATGGATCAGTATGAATGAAAGTTGTTTTAAATCTTGGATCAGAAGAATTTTTTTAAACATTTATTTCTCTGATTTCATGTAGTTTGGATAGATTTTAGCTAATTTCAGCTCTGAGTGCCTGCAACACCAACCAGTTAACAGCCTACCCAAGGGTAGCCAGTCTGGAAGACACTTTCTAGTTGGTAATCCATGTAATTTGGGGAATGAACCTAGTCCTTCAATGTGTCTCAGGGTTCACGCCAACCAGTCCTTCTGGGCTCTGCCTCCACTTGCTTGCCTTGGTGAGCTGGCCCAGCCCCAGGCCCACCTCTCAGCTGTTTCACATCAGCCTCCCTCCCCTGGCAGCTCTGGTCGCTTCTTCCTGCTCTGAAGTCAGCTTTAGTCCCTCACTGGAAGGAGAGGCTCTAACAAAACACTTCATTCATGGACCGAGCAGTTTCCTTGCTGGCTCATGGAATGGTTTTTCTCCAAGGCACCCAGAGAGGGAGAGGATGAGAGAGAGAGGGAAGGAGAGAGAGAGAACAGGGACAGAGAGAGAGAGAGAGAGAAAGAGAGAGAGAGAGAGAGAGAGAGAGAGAGAGAGAGAAGAGAAGAGAAGAGAAGGGAGAGGGAGAGGGAGAGGGAGAGGGAGAGGGAGAGGGAGAGGGAGAGGGAGAGAGAGAGAGATCATTTGATTACTACCTAGGAAGGAGGTTGGAAGGCAGGACAAAGCAAAGTAAAATACCACACATATAAGCAGTTAGTCAAAAGGAATTTATGTTCTATTTGTATATGATTTTTTAAATTTAATTTAATATTTTTAAAAGAGTCTTGCTACATCTCTCTGACTGTCCCAATGCTTCCTACACAGCCAAGCTGCCCTAGAACTCCCAGTAATCCTCCTGCTTCGGTTTCCTGAGTACGGATATTGCATGCCCAGCCAGTCAGAGGGGATTTCTCAAGGGGTTCTGATTTACAAAAGCCTCCCAGAGGCTTAAGAGATGGCTCAGCGGTAAAGCGTGTGTTCTATAGAAGACCGTGGGTCAGTTCCTAGCGCTCAGCCCAGATAGCTCACAGCGGTCTGTAACTCCACCTTTAAGAGGCCTAATACCCTCTTCTGGCCTCCATAAGCAACTGCACACCTCTCCACATAACTCCACACAGACAGAAATGTACACACCATTCAAAATAAAACATCTTTTTAAAAAAAAAAAAAAAAGGCAGGCGGGGGCTTATGAAAAACAGAAGGGAGCAGACTTGTGCTTGTGGATGTTACTACAATCTGCACAGGAAGGTGTCAGCTCTTTCAGGAGAAGGCATAAAGTGATGAGTACCTCCGGAGGAACAGGAATATAAAATCTACGATGTGAAAACCGCAGCACTTCTGATGGAGAAGTTGCAGCACAGGATGATGACGGGAAGTGAGGGCAAAGGCTGGGCGTGGGCTTGGCAGGCAGGGGGTGTCTTGCATTCTGATGTATGGAATAGTGGTGGACTCTCAGGGGCTCCTTGTGGGTGACCCAGTACATGTGAGCTGGACTGTAGCTGTTGCTTAGCAGCTGAGCCTTGTCTAGCATGTGGAAGCCTCTGGAAGTCTCTATCGCCCCCAGGAAAACAAAACAATCAAATAAGCAAAAACACCTGAGTGGAGAAGTAGGATACGAAACTGAACAAGCCCAGCTTAGGAAAGTCCTAAACACATTGAGGAGGATGGAGCAACTGGTAAGGGATGTTACCAGCAACCCTGATGTCCCGAGTTCCATTCCTGGGACCCACCTGGTAGAAGGAATGACACCTGAGAGCTATCCTCTGACCTCCACAAGTTCTATAGCACCTGTGTACTCGTATACACATAGAAAATCATTTTAAAGTCCTTAAACATCAGATAAGGAATTTAGGCTGATCTTGATGTCTGGAATTCTACTGTTAGAGACTGAGGCAGGGGGATTGCTATGGTATGAATTTTTGAGGCCAGAATGGCATACAGTGTGAGAATCTGTCTTAAACTGTACCCCTCAAATAAAGGGGTTTTAGAAGAGTTCCAGTAGCTGTAGGGACCAGTGAAGGCATGGCATGTGACAAGAAGAAACCACATTGCCTAATGGCTCCTTCAGGTGGTTTGAAACTAGGAGGGTAACTCATTTTGGCCAGAGACTGCCTAAGTATGCAGAGTGCTGCCAACTGCTACCAGGAGCGGAGTCAGAACCAGCCTGGGGCTGTGGGAATAAAGTGGGCACTGTTAGGAGGTGACAGCCAAAAGACCTTGGGAGGAAGGAAAGACAACAGTGCCATTGGAAGGGACTGGAAACTTAATAGGAACTGGGTTGGTAAGGGGGAGGTGGGAAGTTTTAAATCGAGAAGTTGATTGGCACCATTCATGTCCAGTAGCTTGGGAGAGATGAATTGGAATAAGAACGCCCCCCCCCCCCCCACACACAGGGTCATATATTTGAAGGTCTAGTCACCAGGGAGTACACTATTTGAAAAGATTATAAGGATTAGGAGGCCTTTTGGGAAGAAGTGTGTCACTGAGGGTGGGTTTTGAAATTTCCAAAGTCCACACCAGTTTCAGCCTCCCTCCCTCTCCCTCTCCTTCTCCTTCTCCTTCTCCTTCTCCCTCTCTCTGCTCCAACTCCAATACCTACCCGCATACCTCTTCAGTCTTAACACTCACAAGGCTGAGGCAGAAGGATTACTGAGAGTTATAGGCCAAACTAGGCTATGTACTAAAGACCATCAGTGCTACATAGTAAGGTGCTGTCTTTAAAGAAGCAAAACAAAACTCCAGTGTAATGCTGTCTCAGAGAAATGAAAAGTATTATTTAGGTTGAAGTAGAAAAATAAAAGATGAAGTACTTACCAGGCATGGTGATGCATTCCTGTAATCCCAGCATTTAGAAGGCGGAGGCAGGAAGGTCAGAAGTTCAAGACTAGGCTGGGCTACTTAAGACACTTTCTCATTTAAAACACACACACACACACACACACACACACACACACCCGCATCCATACATGCACATATACACCTACACACATATACACACAAAGCAAAAATACTTCAAAGTGACTCATGAAAAATCATAATTCATTGTAACACATGCATTAATTTGCTGTATACAGTTGGCTCGAAGGACAGACTTACAACCTGTTTCTTAACCACCAGTTTCTGTCTTTTACTCCTCAGTGGCTTCCTTAGCTCCCCTGTTTCTATTTTCTCAAGACTGACACCTCAGTGCTACCTGAGGTGCATTCCCCACCTGAAGCCCAGGGCCTTTACAAAGCTCTCACAGTTCCTTGTAGACATTACTTTCTTGCTGCTGTTGTTGATTCTGGGCCCCTGTTCCACTGCTGTCTGCAGTGGGGGCTACTCTCAGCTTGCTGTTTTCTTTGTTTCATGTGGCTTGCCCCCTGCCAGCATGTGCTTTCCTGTGCTGATCTCTGTCCCTTTGAAAGGTTCACCCAATCAGATCTGGCCCACCATGTGTAATCCCTGTAGTTTAAGCTCCGTGCTTTGGGGTCTGAATTAGACGTAGAATACCTTCACAGCATCCAGATGTGGAGAGATGTTCCCTTGAATTACTTAGAGGACATGTGTAGGTGCATCAGAGACAGCCCAGTTATGGGGAGCAGCAGAGACTCATGTGTGTCACCCTATAACTGAACGCTCTGGGAATAAATCTAACTTGAGGTGGAAGACGGAGGTGTGGTATAGGGAGAGGTAGAGGAGGAGTGGAGGGTGGGATTGGGGGCAGAGATGCAAGCCTCTCAAGCAACTAAAAGATTGAGTGACATTCTAGTGAACTGAACTGGGTTTTAGGACAGAAACTAGTTAGGATGAAGACTTGGGAAAGGTTGCTGCATTTGGGAGGCGGGTGCCACAATGACCTTTAAACGAGAAAAACAGTTTGCAAAAATCATGGTGGAAATCCAACTCCCAGGCTTTAGGACATTGGTGTTGAAACATTTTAACCTGTTCTTGGTTAATCAGAAAAAGGGGTCAGCCTTTTGGAAACCTTCCAGGACACTGTAGATGTCTTTCAGGAAATATAAAGGACAACATGCTTATAGGCTAGGGAAAAGTGTTTGTGGTTGAAAAGGAAAGAAAGGGGGATGAAGGATAGAGTTGACCTCGGGAAGGTCAGGAGATATCATAATAGATTAAGAACTTAAGTGGAGGAAGGTTGCAAAGGTTTCCCCAGGTTCCATGCATACATTTAACGGTGTATGGGTTTATTTGTTTGTTTGGTAATTTGGCATTCCTTTGGACTGTGTTGTCATTTCTTCCAGTATACCTATCTTAGAGTGAATAAGAGTCACCCACTTCCATCTGGCTGGAAGGATGCCCCTATAGAGGGGTGTTTCTCTGAATGTGAACCCCAGACCAGTAGTGTCAATCTCTCCTGGGGACTACAGATTCTCTGGCCCACACCCAAGCTTTCCCAATGAGCAGTTCTAGGGATGGCCTCTCTCTGAGTCTGGGATGGGTTCCAGTTTGAGATCTCTCCACTCAAGAGAGCTCCAGGTCTACCCCACCCAGGATGAGGGTCTCAACAGCAGAGGTTTTGGAAACACACTGTGAGAATCAAGGGTCTATGTAGTTGGAGTGAGTGTGTGAATAGTTGAGAGGGAGCTAGCAGCTTTCCAAGGGTCACTAAGGAAAACAGGGTTGGATTCAGAGACCAGGAAAGAGAAGGCCAAATGTAACTGTTCTCAGTTCTATGGGAAATTTTCATTGGAATGGGAAGCGCTGGACCTCCAAGTCCTTGGATAGCAGAGAAAGGTGAAGGGGCTGAGGATCTAGGGAACTGGCTCATTCAGTAAAGTATCTGCCTTGCAAGGATAAGGACCCACATTGCAACCTCTGGAGTCTACTCTTTAAAAAACTGAGTATGCTGGGCAAATGGTACATATTTTTAATCTCAGTACTGGGGAGGGAGAATCATGTGAAATCTTTGTAAATTCAGGGCCAGTGTTGTTTACATAGCAAGTTCTGGGTCAGCCAGGGGCACAGTGTGAGACCCTCCCTATTTTAAAGAGGAAAAAATTGAGCTTGTAATCCCAACACTGGGACTTACTAAAACAGATGATCAGATGGTTGTGCAGGCTAGTCGATTTGCTGAGTCTCAGGCCAGTGAGAAACCCTATTAAAAATGACACCCCCATAAGTTGTCCCCTGGCTTCCACACACATGCACACATTAAAGTATAGCTATACATAGAGAAAGGAGGGGAGCACCCTCTGTAGAGAAGAGATTAAACTATAGCTTCAAAGGAATAAGCCCTTTGCAGGTAAGGGTTAAATTCTTCTAGATCAGGCTTGGGCCTTGGGTCATTTCTTTTCCATTCAAAGCTCTTCCCACTAGATGCTATTAGGAACTCGCATAAGAAGGCCACGGCAAGGTCTCAGTCCTGAGGAAGCTTATAAAGTCTCTGAGCCTTCAAGACTTCAATAAATCCAATGGAGGATAAAAAGACAATATACCAGAGTGCTGACTTGAAAATGACCTTGGGTCAAAATGTGCAGCAGAGACTGTAAGTGCTTTGGGCATTCAAGGGGAGGAGAAGCTGGCATGGTGTCCCTTTGTCCTGTGAGTGGAGGACGGGATTGTCAGCCTGGCATATGTCCCCAGGTCTGATGGCAAACACACTGGGCTGCAAGGAGACTCGCCTTTTGCATTCTCTCTTCTCTCTGGGTTTGCTAAGGCTTGTCATAACTGTCAGGGTGAGAAATATTCCGAGACCTGTGGATAGAATGGTATTGATATTTTTGTTTTTGTGAGAAATTAGTAAGGGAAGAAGTCATATTTTATCCTGGTTATCTTAAATGGGAAGAAACTTAGGGCTCAGCTGGCCATCTTTGTTTCAGACTGGCTCCATCCAGAGAGAACAGGAGTGGGCCTACCCGTGGAGGTCACCAGTTTGGAGAATACAAAATACTGATTTTTTTTTTTTTTTTGGTTTTTGTTTTTTTTTTTGGTTTTTGTTTTTTGTTTTTTTTTTGGGGGGGGGGATTTGGTTTTTGTCGAGACAGGGTTTCTCTGTGTAGCCCTGGCTGTCCTGGGACTCATTCTGTAGACCAGGCTGGCCTCGAACTCAGAAATCCGCCTGCCTCTGCCTCCCAAGTGCTGGGATTACAGGTGTGCGCCACCACCACCACCACCGCCCGGCTGATTTTTTTTTTTTTTTCTTAATGGAAGAATTAAGTTGAGCCAGATCTGGGATGATAGGGAACAGGGAAATAGTGGAGATGGACAGAGCTTTTCGATTGCTTGCTTCTGCGTGTGCTCTCCTCCTCACTGGGGTAGGTAAACCGAGTCCAATTTACAAATCAGGTGGAAAGTGCCAGAACTGTTGAAGTTGGACATAAGTGTTGTTTAAGTACAGGAGAGATTAATTTTTTTTAAAAAAATTACACAAGTAAGCATGTGTGCATGTGTGTGTTCTTTTGTGTGTGTGCGCGTGTGCATGCGTGTGCATGTGCACATAATCAGGGGAAGCCAGAAATTTGAAACCTAAAGAAAGGTACCAAGTTTTTGTTTTTGATTTTTGTCAATCCCCCTATATGCACACGTACAAACATACACACACACACACACACACACAAACTTTGCATGTAACAAATGGTTTGGGCCCTTATATGTGTTTTCTGTTTTTATTGTTTCTTTTGGATTTGGATTTGTTTCTGAGACAGGCCTTCTCTTTATAGGCCCAGCCTTACCCGCACTTCTAACACTTACTACGAAGCTCAGGCTGGCCAGGAATGCATGATCCGCCTACCATCAGCCTCCCAAGTTCTGGGACTGCAGGCATACACTCTCACAGGCTTTAGCCCCCTTTGAGTGGATTTTCTTCAGCTGTGACCAGCCTGTGATAAGACAGCCTTTCTGTTCACTACTATCTTGGGGTAACCTTTGGTACTTCAGGCAACCAGGACCTCCTTGCCTGTCACATGGAGTACAATGGCTCCATGGAATGGCTCTTCCTGGCAGACATTACCAGTGTGTATTAACTCAGAGGGAAGAACTGCTTCCTCTGAGGTCACTGAAGGTAGTTGAAGAAATAAGGAACAAAGACCTCCATCACAACAGTAACAGAAATGAGTCCGACTCTAGAGGCAGCTTCCTGATGCTCAGCCTGTTTCCTTTGGCAGGACTGTTTCTAGGCCAGGGCTCTGCCACTGAGCCTCACCTCCAGCCTCGCCTGTGCTAAGCTCCGCCTTTCACTTCTCTGCAAGCCCTCCTGGGCCCCACACTCCCAATCACAGTGTCTATTGTCCCTTCCTGCTGCTTGTCTGGGTGTCTAATCTTACACATTTTAAAAACACGATGGTACAGTTCCCTGAGGCCGCATCCCTCTGGGTGTGACAAGAGCAGGGCCCTTGCTTCTCTCATTCACTGTCCTGGCCCTGGCTCAGTGTAGTGGCATTAAGTGACATTCCATCCTCTGAATGTGCTAATTAATAAGAAAGCACCCTATAAGCTGGATCCACTGTAAAAGCCATGATTAATTGCAGGAGAGCAGACACCTCCTTCCTCCTTTCTGTACTAATTTGTCTCTCCATTTTAAAAAATTTATTTTGAGTTCTGCTAATCAGTGTTAACCAATTCCAAATCTGAGATTTGGTATTATTTTACTCTCATCCTCCTCCTCCTCTTCCTCTTCCTCCTCCTCCATCATCATCATCATCATCATTATCATCATCATCAATCATCCTATCATCATTGCTATTTTTATTATTATTGGAGAGAATCACTTTGTGTTTTTCCTCTTGGAAATCACTTTTCCCACATTCACGGTGCTAAAACTACAAGTCCCAAGTATGTTCAACTTGTGCTCATAACATTAGAAGGGAAAAAGAAAACCACACACCTGACTGGAGCTGGAAACCTTACACCTTCATTGTCCCCCTAAGTCACTGGTTCATGTTTATTCATCTCCCTCTACTGTTGCTACTCGCAGTGCAGAAGCTAAAATAGTTTGATAGTACTGGCCTGGGTCTGCCAAAAAGAAGGGGAAAACAAGAAATCCAGATATAGAGCATTCTCTACCAGACTGTGAGCAGGTCTTTGCATTAAAGCCACCAGCCAGCTGGGTCCAGTCCTTTTCTCAGGAAGAGCCTCCTTGTACTACCTTTGTGTTTGTGAGTGTTACAGTCACTAGGGAGATGTGGCAGGGAGGCAAGTGGAGACTTTCACACCCCTGCAGACACTGGGCACAAGGAACACCTTGAATCTACAATAGAAGATAACCCTTTGCTTGTGGCTCAAATCACCACTCTCCTGCCTGGCTCTGTAGTGTGCCTTGCATACTTTCCAGCTTTAACTTCCTGTGCTACGTCTTCCTTTGTGTTCTTAAATTTCTCCTGGAGATTGCAGGACTCTCTGGTTCTGTTCTTCTTCCGTCCTGTACCACAGCAGCATGGGGTTATGTCGATGTTTGAGTGCCCCAGGGAGAGCCTGGTGCTTGGTGCTCAGCCAAAGCTAGGTTTTATACTCTGCCTCAGAGAGCTCAGTAGCAGGCCGTGACCAATAATAACACCTTCTGTTGACATAGTGTCTGTCTGCCGGGGAACTTCGAGTGCTTCTCAAGAGTACTTATTGATCTTCCCGGTCTCACTGGGAGGTATGAAAATGGCCAAAGATTATAGTCTTTGCTTCCTTTTCCTGAGAGTTAAGTCAAGTGACTTATTTGGGGATCCTGTTTATTTTTCCAGTGCTGAGGATTAGGCCCAGGAACTCAGGGGTGATACCAAGTGCTATACCTCTGAACTATATCTCTAGCTATGGTTTTTTTTTTTTTTTTTCTCTCTCTCTCTGACTCCCCGCCTCCCTCTCCTTGCTGGTTTTGGTGTTTTTGAGACAGGGTCTCCTATAACCCAGGCTGACTTAGTTCTCCTGCTTCTACCTCCCCAGTACTAGGATTACAGGTAAATACCAAATACTCCAGCAAATAGTGAGTGACTTCTTTTGAGCAAGTTTGTATCTCACCAGGGGTTAGATTTGAAGTTTCCTAGAACTGGTCTTAACCTCATTGGAGAGGGGAAAAAAGTAAGGAAAAAAAGAGTTATGTCGCATAGTAAATTAAACAACAACAACAACAACAACAAATAGTACACAAACTAATTAACAAACTACCTGAAACAAGTCCTGGGAAATGGTCTTCATTGAATTATGAGTCTGGTTGACCAGATGACCAGATTGTTGAAAGCTGTGATTGGATAGATGTATTTACCATTTCCTTTCTCTTTGGGTTGTTCTTATGCCAGGTATCTCTAACCTCTCTGTGAAAGAAAGAAAGACAACACCAGAGCCTGGGCCTCCCAGCTGCTGAGGGAAGTTTCCATGGTGAAGTCTCGGGGAGGCTTCCTGGGAGCAGAACATAGTGAATGCTGTAAGTGAACAACAGTCTGCAAACTTGCCTTGTATAGATTGAGAAGCCTCGTGGGAGGGACTGTCAGTGTGAGTCCTGGGTGATTGCTCAGTGTGAGTCCCTCAGTGTGAGGGGCTGCTAGTGTGAGCCCTGGGGGGGGTCACCCAATATGAACCTGGTGTGAGGGGCTGCTAGTGTGAGGCCCGGGGTGATTCCCCAGTGTGAGGGGCTATCAGTGTGAGCCCTGGATAATCACCCAGTTTTCAGACCTCTTGTTTTCAGAAGCGGGTTTTATGTTATCAACTGCAAACTTGCCTTTCCTCTAGCTGCTGTTGGGGCAGATCTGATGGTCTGCTTGTAGACCAAAAGTGAATTACAGGGTTCCGTGCTCTTGCGACAGGCATAGTTGGTAGTACCAAATGTATAGAGAACTGTCGGCCACGTTCTTCTACGATGATGAAGGAGATGAGGATTAAAGGCCTGAATGTACATGCATAACTAATATTGTCTTGGGTTTCTTTCACTCAACCAAAATGTTTGTTGCTGGGTTTGTTGTTGTTGTTGTTGTTGCTGCTGCTGTTGCTGTTGGTATTGTTGATTTGGTTTTGGGTTTTGGTTGTTGTTGCTTGGTTGGTTAATTCATTTTTTTTGTTTCTGTTGTTTTGTTTTAGTTTCTAGTTTTTGGTTTCTTGTTTGTATTTTTTTTTTACCTTCAAAATGTCAGACCTGTATGGAAGAATGCTTATTTAAGGGTTTTCTCTGATTCACAATTGGCTGACTTACTGGCTTTTATCAGGGTGATTGTCTGTGATGTTGGGATTAGGAAACTGTACTTCATGTCTACTGAAGCCTCTTGACAAGGGTTAATGTCTGGTGACCCACTCTTAGCCTCGAGGAGCCTATTTGCTGTGAAATTTGAAATGGGTTTGCCTAGATCTGCCATTCGAATGTGACTGTCAGACACACACACACACACACACCACAAAATTTAGGAGAGTATTGGGCCAGGAAATAATAGAACCACAGGAAAGTTCTCCATGGCCAGTTGATACCTCTGAGAAAAAAAGTGATAATATCTTGGTGTTTTAGAATATAAAGAGCCAACTTCAGTTAGACTCTGGCTGTGTGCTATATATGTAACTGGACATTTTATAACATATATTATAAATTTTGAACTTTCTAGGTCTTTTTTTTTTAAAAATATACTTATTGATTATGTGTGCTGGGGGAGAGGTTTAGTGTGGGAGTCAGAGAATAGCTTCCAAGTAGGTTCTCATTCTGGGTGGGCTTCAATGAAGTTTAAATGGTCAGGCCATTGCCCTGTGCCCTTGGCAGCCTGTGCCCTTGGCAGCCTGTGCCCTTCTTACCACTGAACTTCTTGGTGACAAAAATCACAGTTACTTTTCGGTCTTTTATCACTTACTCTGTATGACTGCCTAAAAGATTTCATAAAGTTGACATAGATACAGCAAATATCAGAGAGAAAAGGGGAAAAATGTCAAAAGAATTCCCAAAAACATCTCATGATATTAAGATATTTAATCCCCATTTCCTAGGAGTTTAATAGTATTGTCAAAATTAACCTGTTCAGTTTAAAATTTCCTGGAACTGGAGGGACGGCTCAGAGATTGAAGGCACATGCTGCTTTTCCAGAGGCCCAGAGTTCAATTTCCAGCACCCACATCAGAAAAACACACCACTCTGTGTGACTGTAGCCCAAGGAGATCCAGTGCCCTCTACTGGCCTCCATGGGCAAGTGTACCTATGGAGCACACACATTTTTATACATTTAAATCTTCAAATTCCCTGCGCCTCATTGTAGCTGATGGAAGGCACTGTCGTCTTAGTGCATTTTCACTGATGGGTGTGATCCTGTGGATTCTAGAAGTTTATGACTTGCCCTGGTACCTGTGGCCATAGCCTCTACTAAGGTCAAGTATATTGATGACCCTAGGCAGGTCACCACCCTAATCACCACTAAAGAAAGTGATATTTTATAAATCTGTGGGTTGCTGTATGCTTCTGATTCATTAAGCAGCAGACACGGTGGTTTAGGGCTGCCCCATCAGAGGAGAATTGTATAAGTATTTTCTCATAAAAGTTTCCATGCTCATGGACTACTCTGGGGTTTACGTGTTAGGATGTCTCACCGCAAACACTGCTGGTTGGGTTTCTTGCTGGTATCATGATGTTTTCTAAAGTGCTGTTTTCCTGGGAAGCATGCGTCTTACAGAAAGTCACTTTCAGGTCTAGCTTCAGTTGAAATGAGAAGAGTTACTGTGGCCCAGGCCAGCTTTGTGACTATCACGATGGGTTTGCCTTTTACACTGTTGCTCTGATGGGCTTATATCAGACCTCAGGCATTACATGATGTTCTCAAAGATCCTGAAGTGTAAATTTGGAGATGCCTCACGGCCAGTTCTTAGGCACTTGAAAAATCCCTCTGCAAACAGAGTGAGCTAAGAGGAAGAAAATGCAAAATTCCAGTGACCTCCAACCTCTTCAGGCATGTGAATCAAGAGCGAGGCTGACCTGTAGTAAACATGGTATCAGTAACCTCTCCTAACCTTGCTCCGCCCTTCTAACCCTCAGTTTCTATTTTCAACTGATCCTCATGCCCTGAGAGGCTTGAGGTCTGTGCCTTGGAAGGGCATTACAAACAGGGATCGCCAGGGAATGTGTATTTGCATGCTGACAGGCGTGAGTGTGAGCGTTGTCAGGTGTGAGCAATAATCGCAACGTCGTCCGTCATCCATCATTGGCAAAGCAGCCTGGCCTCAGACTCATTACTCTGTGAGTTTGCTCCTCTGCCTGTCTCATTAACGGCAGCTCCCTTCTGTCACACTCTTCCTAACAGTTGGCCTTTACCCACGAAGGTGTCTCCACCTGGCTCTCAGCACAGAGGCATCAAGCCTTGCCCAGGAAGGGGAAGTTGCTGAAAACTGAAGAAGTCAGCCTTGTGTTTTGTTCTCCACGTGGCAGGTGGCCGTGTAACCTGGGTCTCAGCACCCCCGGTGACACAGTTCAAGATGGACGACAAGAGAAATGGAGGTCGATGACCTCTCCAGTTGTAGCTTTTGTGTTGAGTGTCACCAGGACGTTGCTCTGCTATGAAGCAGATCCAATCCTCCTTTTTCCTCATTAACTCCTTAAAAATCAATGATTTGCTACAACCTATGCCATGATTTGCTCAGGTGCTTTTGGTCTAATGCACTGAATATAGTCTTATGATGTCAAGATGGTTTAGCACAGCAGTTCTCAATCTGTGGGTCCTGACCCCTTGGGGGGGGTCAACCAACCCTTTCACAGGGGTCACCCAAGACTGTTAGAAAGCACAGATATTTACATTATGATTCATGACAGTAGAAAAATTATGGTTATGAAGTAGCAATGAAAATAATTTTTTGGTTGGGGGGAACTCACCACAACCTGAGGAATGGTAGTCAAAGCTCACCACCTTAGTAAGGTTGAGAACCACTGGCTCAGCAGGTCAAGGTGAGCCAGTGGTTCTCAACCTTACTAAGTTCTAACAGCATGTATTCAATTCCCCAGGCCCGTGTGATCGGAAGATAGAACCAACTCCTTCAAATTGTCCTCTGATCTCCCATACTTGGCATGGTGTGTGTATACCCAAATATATACATATACACACAAAAGCAAATAAGTCTAATAACTTTTAAGGCATTTTTATTTTTAGTTATACGTATGTATATGTTCATGAGCGAGAATACCTTCAGAGGGCAGAAGCGAGTATCAGATTCCCCGGAGCCGGAATCCAGGCTAACAGAAGCTAGACAATGTGGGTGCTGACAGCTGACAAGCTCAAGCCAGTTTGAGTTTGCATGTGTCTTCGTGGCCATGCGTGGCTTCTTGTGTAGGTGTTGGAGAGTCACTGTCTTAGCCACTGAACCCTCTTTCTATCCCACTACAGTGTAGGCGTAGATGTTAAATGTTTGTGATATGATATGTGATATAAATGTGGGTAGGGAAAGCATTTAAGAACATTATATTATAGTGTAACTATTAGTGAGCCTGGGGGTTTTCGGGTACTGAAAAAGCAAAATTCTACCCCACGTGGTTTGTGGTGTCTTGTCCGTGAACAGCCAACACGTGACTGTCTACGGATGCCAATGTTTTTTACAGCCCTGTCATTTCATTGACATTTGAGTTCCCTTTTATTCCTGGCATGGGGCTGGGCCGGAAGTGCTACGTGATGCCAGAAGTTAGCTAAGTACAAGGTCACGGGAAGCGTTTCCCTCTGGCACACACCACTTAGAGGAAAGAAATGGTGGGTTGCTTTAGACCAGGCCCTGCTTCTGCCCTGTGGTGTCTGGGAGGAGAGAAAGCTACCAGAAGCCAGTTGAAGGCAGCATACAGCCCTGCTTTTGAGGATGCAGGAATCAAGGTGTCCCGAGCTTGGGTGTTTCTTCCAACCCTTTATTAGAATAACTGCGTAGAATACCATTTACAGAGTGCCTAAGAAGAAGCAGGCAAAACCAAGCACAACTCTGCCTGTTCATATAGCACTGAGACAAGGGTGTGCGTTCTTATCTGGGAGTAAGAGAACCACATGTGCACACTTGACACCACTTCTAAGAACACTTGAGTGGTTTCCCCAGATGTGTCTGTCAGGTCGGGAGTTTCAGGTTTGCATGAGAGATACCAACTTCTAGAGTGTCATAAAAACATTCTGAAATAGATAAGGGGGTCTGAGAAAGGGTGTTTTATTATCAGCTTATTGTGTGTGTGTGTGTGTGTGTGTGTGTGTGTGTGTGTGTCCCCATGTGTTTAGACCTTGTTTGAATTTGCAGATTGGCCTGTGGATGACAGGTGAGGAGGTGCTGTTCGTTTCCCTGTAGGAGCGTGAGGGTTTCTACAAGGGTTTCCTGTCTTGCCCATTTGAATATTTCCACCACCACCACCTTCCTCAAACATCACGTACCGGTAGCCTCATAAGTTCCCGGTCACTTCCCTTGTATGTTACCTGGAGAAGGAACCTTTTGGAGACCGGAATATGGGCTCTTCTATCTGAGAGGAGACATAACCATTGCTCTCTGAGTTGGTTGGCCAGCTCCAGCCATTGCGGGCACAGACACTTCCCTCAGCACCCTCCTCCCGCTGTGTGCAGCTCCCTCCTCCCCCAGCAGTCTCACAGAAGGAAAGAAGTGTGAAAAGAAAAGAGTCTGTGAACTCCTGCCATATCTGTGTTATGGGGGTGGGGGTAGAGGGGAGTGGCAGCTGTGGTGATTTCGAATGGACCTTTAGAATACTATTTGTTAAAAGAAGGTTATAAGCCAGGATAAGGTCTCAGGCCAGGGTGCAGGACTGAGCCACCTCTGTTCACTGCCCTCTGGAGGTTATCTCAGAAGACCTCTGCTGGGAACGGAGATGCCAAGGCACTCAGGTGTGCCAAGAGGGGTGCTGGGTAGAATGACTCAGAGCTGGGTCGCTGAGAGCCTCTGCCTTAGACCTCCCAGCAGGGGAATAAGGTCAACCCATACATGTGTGTGCCCTGAGAAGGCAAGGGACAAGTGAAACACTTACCTTAGTCTTACCTTAGGTGCTTTTGAGTCAGGCTACTTAAGATCTCAGAGCCAAACTGTTTTCATTAGAGATTTGAGGGGCCAGCTTTACTGTATAGTAGATTATCGCTGAGAAGAATCCTAGATAGAAAGAACCGATTTATCTTCTTTCATCTGGGTGAATATATTAACAGGATTCTGTGAAAGCAGTTTGCAAAAATACAGAACCCCTTTAGATGAGGTAGCAGACTGCGTTCTTTGAAGCCTGTTTTGAAGCAAGTTAGTCTTTCAAGATCTTTCTTTTTTTCTATTTGTGCTTATGTTCCTGAAACAATTGACCTCATTTCTGTCACCAAAATTGAAATAGAAACAGGATGGCATATAAGTAGTGATCTTTGTTCAGAGTCTTTTGCGGGTTTTGTTATTGTTGTTGTTGTTTGTTTGCTTGTCTGTTGATGCTGGGTCTCCCGTAGCTCAGGTTGGCCTCAAACTGTTATACAGCCAACGGTGATCTTGAACTCCTGACCTTCCCGCATCTCTGTGCCCACATTCTGGAAGTCCAGGCAAGTGCCCACATGTTCAGCTTTTGAGAATTCGCTTTGGTAACTTAGGCAAAAATCTTTGGCTCATGCCTGTTAGGCCCTTAACCAACGTTTACCTGGAAATTCTACTTCCTTCTTGAGCATTTATGCACAAGTTCCTGAGACCATCTCCCTTCCATTCTTGATGGCCTGGCAGTTGAATATATTTACTGGTGATGCTGGCAGAATTGGCCCACAGCTAGGGTATGCCACTGTTTCAGTCAGAATGTCTACCATCTTCACCAACACTGGGACACCTCATTTTTACTGACCTTAAATCCTCTTGCTAAAATCATTTTTGGTTTCTCCTCATTTCTGATAAAATCCCCCCCCCCTTTGGAACTTTTGTTGCTTGCACAGGAGTGAATTTTTTTTTACATATGCTGTGCATTCTTCATGCCTGGGTCTCTACAAGCACTGTCAGACTCACTCCATAGAACAAAGCACGGGCCACAAAGCTTCTCTTGGATTTCTGTCTACTTTGCCTTTTCTTCCTTCTCCAAGGAATTGAACAGTAAGAATAGGGTGCTGGGATTTTTTTAAGGCCACTATTACTTGAGAAAGCAGATTGTCTGCTCTTTAACCACCTCAGTTTTTCTGTCTGCCTCTGACAGTCACACTTGTACTTCTGAATAGATTTCCTCCCTGGACTCTTAGGAGTCTAGTAAACAAAATGTATTAATGCTAGTGTATTATTGCTTAGCTGCTACTGGCACACATGATTTGGAATAGAGTCACTATCCTGGACCTGAAGGGAGTCTCCTGTCCCCTTTTTTGGTGCTCCTTTTAGGGGTCAGAGCAGCTAGCCGTGGGGATCTTCAGTGCTATCCTTGGGGTTTGTCGCTGGTATTCCTAGATCTCCTGGTCATCTGTTTCTGTGCCTCAGCTGTGTGGCCAGTTGTCATAGCAACCTGTTGTCTGGTGCTTCCCTAAAGACAACCAAAGGAGTGGAAGTGGCAGCCTTGAGGGGGTCAGAATGGAGCTGGTATTCACGTGGCACAGAGAGGATTTTACATTTCCTTCCACTGGGCCAGCCTCCAGGAGCAGCATGTCACTTACTTAGGTAGAGACTATGGAGTGTCTATTAGGAATGTCATTTACTGAAGATCAAACAGTTCATGAGCTGGCATAAATCCCTTCCCATGGAGAGTAGCAAGCCAACTAGTGGATCATCCAGGCAGTATGTGGGGTCATTTGGGATTTCAATGCATTTGGTAGCACTCTGTGTGTGTGTGTGTGTGTGTGTGTGTGTGTGTGTGTGTGTGTGTGTGTGAGAGAGAGAGAGAGAGAGAGAGAATTGGGTTAATGTTTTGTTGGCAATCAGCACTAGTGTTCAGAGTTGGGGATGCGAGCTAGGAAGAAGCAGAGGTCAGAAGATGGAGGAAGACTGAAGGAACACCAAACCACTGATCTGGCCTCTGTTTCCTGTTGACTGGTCTGGCCTGAAAGCTCCCAGTGTAAGGAGAGCTTTCCTACTGGGCTCCAGTAATCCATCTCCGTGCCCAGCCCTAAGACAGAACACTACTCACCTTGTATTCTGCCCTCCCAGTTCTCTCCTCCTCCCATTAGACCACAATGAACTGGCATCAAATGATGCCTGCCATTTTCTGACTTGGAACCAAACAAATAGAAAAATCCTAAAAGTCGGTGGCCTTATTTGACCTCATTTAAGAGAAAAAGAAAAAAAGAAAAGGGGTATGTGTGTGTTTGTGTGTGTGTGTGATGTGTCTATCTGCCTGGCCTGCTTAGTCTGCCTGCCTGCCTGTCTGTCTGTCTGTCTGTCTGTCTGTGCATATGAGTGTCTGGACTAGAGGGAGTTGTAAGCCTTCTGACATAGGTGCTGAGAACTGAACTCTGGTCCTCTGGAAGAGCAGCAAATGCTCTTACCCACAGAGACAGTGCCCCAGCCCAGACTTTGCCAACCTTTAAATCTGAAACTAATTAGTCATGTGAAGTTCCTTAACCCTTTCTTTGTGCATGCCTTGGCTGGTAAGTTTAGCTGACATTTTCCCCTAGAGATGTCAAGATGCTTTTATTTCTTTAACAGAAAGAGACTGGAGGTGGGCCTTTGCAAGGAGATGGAGAACCCAGGAAAACCAAGGAGAGAGTTGGGCAGTTGAGATGCATGAGGGATGTGCAAACCCATCTTACCTGTGTCTTCATTAAGACAGAGTTCCTCTGCTTTCAGGACTGTTTGTTCCTCTTAACGACCACAGTTGAGGCGAGTGTGTATAACTCTGCTCACCATGGTGATGATGCTGGTGGTGATGATGCACTCGTGGGGATCTAACCAGGCGAGGTTAGCATCCCTCATGTACTCAGTGACTCATCAGATCCTCTTCCAGAGCCAGGAGAGGGATACACAATTTAATAAGACCTGACACTTGGATTAAGAGAGATGATTTGGTGGAAAAGAGAACTTCAAGCAAAAGCCCGCTCTTTCACAGTTTGTTTAGCCGTTTCCTGCAAAGTAAAATCACGAGGGCTGGGAGGTAGCTCGGCTAGTGGATTTTTTAGCATGTAAAAGCCCGAGTTTCATCCACAGCACTGCTTGACTGGGTATGGTGGCACAGGTCTGTAACCCCAGGTCTGTAAGGACCAGGAAGATCCCAAGTTCAAGGTCATCTTTGGCTGTTCAATGGGTTTAAGGCCAGACTGGGCTCCATGAGACCCCATTTCAAAACAAGCACAGAAGAGGTCAAGCAAAGCAGGTTTGTTAGACAGTGTGTGGCATGCACAGCTTGCTCATCATTCTAAATGATTCACATAATAGAAGACACTTTGTGTACCAGGAATAATAATATCTCTTAAAGTGCAGTTCTGTGCTATAGAAGGGGTGGTTTTTACAGATGATTCTATAATTCCTAATTGCATACCTGGTATAAGTACTCATTATCATTAATGGCTCACTAGCATAAAGACAGCTCCTTCATATTGCCATGATCCAGAAATACAATGACTGTGAGTGACATTTCAGTTAGAAGACAACAATATCTAGATTTGATGATAGCTCCTTATTTAAATCACGTGTGTGTGTGTGTGTGTGTGTGTGTGTGTGTGTGAGAGAGAGAGAGAGAGAGAGAGAGAGGCAGGCTGGGAATCCATTCTCTCCTTCTACGATGTGGGTTTTAGGGATTGAACATAGGTCATCCAGATTGGCAGCAAGCATCTTTACCAGCTGGGCCATTTGCTGACCCTGGTGATATATATATATATATTTTATATATATATATAAAGAAATTTGGTGATGTGAGTGATAGCCAACTTAAGTCTCACGAACCTCAGGCTTTATATATTTCACAACCTATCTATACACACGGTAGATGGAAGACCCTTTAGAATAAGCCTGTCACCTCTTCTTTCTCAACTCCTTGTTATAGACCACATGGGTATATGAATCAAATAACTGAGGATGGGGTGCCCTGAATTCCATCTCACAGGAGGGCTGTCAGGCCAAGATCGTATAGTTAGAGTTCCCTTCTCATCCCTTCTCTCTTCGAGACCACAAACAAGCTACCTGCTTATTGCTTTGTCCCTGTCTTCCAGTGACAATTACCATTGCTGTTCTATAGCTTCAGGTCCATAGGTTCTCAGCGGTCCAGGAGTGAGAGCATCTGTCAGAATTATCTGTGTGTATAAGCTGAGGACACTTGGAATTTTAGGTGAATTTTTGGTATTAGTCAAACTGAAAGGTATAGTGAAGAGATGTGATAGCTTTACCTATATAAAGCATAGGGAGATTCCCAGTAACTATCGGTATGAGTGGAACTATGAAATGGAAGCACATGACGACGCATGTGATATTGCTAACAGAGCTAGGCAGCAGTATAGAAAAAAAATGTCTAAAATCGATGCTCTGATATTAAAGACAGGAGAAAGCCTGAAGACAAAGATCTGTATTCTTTGGTCTTATTCTAGCAAATATTGACTGAGTGTTTGCAAAAGCTGGCCATCCATAACAGCTAAGGAGTTTTCTATCCCTAAGATTAGAAATAAGAAAACAAACACCTCTTTATACCCTGAGCAGTGGTACGTACCTCCAGCATCCCGTGGATATAAACCAGCGTGGCATCTTCTGGGATCAAGCCTTTATCCTCATACCTGAGGTATGATTAGGCATCAACCATAGTACTAGGGTGTATCAGTCAGCATATACCATGTGACAAGTGATTCCAACACGCCATGCCTTACAACCACATACTGTATTGTGATTGTGCAGGTCACTTGGGCTGTTCTGTTCTGTGTTAGCTAGGCTGAGACGTATTAGTCTAGAATGGTTGTTGGAAAGTCTCACAGGCTGTAGGGACAGGGTATCTTCGGTTTTGCAGCTTGTTTGCATGCACTCTGTGATGTCTCTTATCCTCTGGGAAGCTAGTCAGAGTTGCTGCTTACCCCCTCCTCCCTCTCCTTTTCCTGATCCTCCCCTGAGTGTGTTTGTACTTGTTTATTTTCTGAGATGGTGTCTTACTCTGTAGCCCAGACTGGCCCAGAATCCATA